>NC_048290.1:11306150-11649483 GCF_009762535.1 Notolabrus celidotus | reverse complement strand
CAATGTTGAGTAGGACAATAAGGCAGCTGTGGACTAAGCGGTAGAGTCAGTCGTTTCAATCGTAAGGTCAGGGGTTTGATCCCTGGTCCTGCTGTCAACATGTCGAAGTGTCCTAGGGGAAGACACTTAGCCCCAAACTGACCCGGGAGACTGTGCTAGCAGTGTGTGAATGGGATTAGTTAATGTTAATGCGGTCTTTACATAGCAGCCTCTGCCATCAGTTTATGAATGTTGTGTAAATGTAATGTTAAAGCGCTTTGTGTGGGCAGAAGACTAGAGAAAGCACAGTCCATTTAACATTTACGTTTTAACAAGTGGAACTATTACTATTAAAAAAGTCTACTCCTGTCATATCTATTCATATCAGCCCAGATTTACCAAGACCAAAATGATTCTGCAAACATCTTTTTAATAGGAATGGAAACAATAACCTCCTCACCAAAGTGGATTTTTAGTTTTGTGTACCAAAGTTCATATCTGCAGATTCAGACCCAGTGAAATGTAAATGGACTTTACTTGTGAAGCGCTTCCTCTGGTCCTCTGATGACTCAAAGTGCTTTTACACTACATGACCCATCACACCACATTCATACACTGAAGGCAGGGGATGCTATGTAAAGTGCCCATCATGCATTCACACTCCACTGGCTCCACTACTGGAAGCAACTTGGGGTTAGGTGTGTAGTCCAAGGACACTTCGGCATGTGACTGCTGGTTCTGGGATTAAAGCCACCAACCTTTCAATCGCGAAACGTCCGACTCTACCACTAAGCCATGGCTGCCCCTCTTGTAACAGAATGTATATTTTTCAAGAGTACTACAAAGACGGGTGAGGTAGGGCGTACATGTTGGAGGGCCGTTTCCACTGCGTCGAGCGGTTGTTGTGGTTGACGTAGTAGGTGCGTCCCAGGTTGTCCACCTTCTCCTCCCAGCCTGGGGGTAACGGGGGAAGCAACTGTTGTGGTCTTTGTGAGCCCGAGTCTGCAGACTCATCCCATCCCTGAGAGAGACACAGTTCAGACGTTCAACAAAAGGTAGCAAGAGTAACTGAGTGGAAGCTTTGGCCAAAGATCCTGTGAGCTGACAGCTTGTCAGACACACATGAAGATTAGCAAACACAGGGGGATTCAAGCATGGCAACACATCAAGGATGTGGCAGGTTCTTTTTCAGAGTGGTTTGAAATGTTTTTGTTAACATTTACTGAAGTTTATTTTTGTCTGACAAGCTACTGGCAGGTTGGGTTACCTCCAGGACTGAGCTAATATGCATCAATATCACTTATAGGAATGACAAATTTGACTGTTTTTCTTGGAGAGTTTGGCAGAGAAGTAACCATAACGCTAAAAACAACAAAGCTGCTGTTATAAATTTCCTTCCAAAGGTCGGTGTCCAGAGGTAGAAACAGATAACTCGACTGTCAGAGTACAGGATTTTTCACACTGAAAACATGCAGTGAAGGAGCAGTATTGAAGTTTTCCTACTGCTAAATGTCACGCTATCAGGGAAGCCTTTCACCATTTGAAATTTATAACATCTTTCTTGTGCTTGACAACAAACCCACAGCTCAACAAAGAGAGGAGATGTTGTTATTTCTCCAAACAGGAGGATTCTAAATGGTTTTTCCATACGCTGACCTGGAACAGACTTTCACCAGATTCTTAGAAAAAGAAGAAAAGAAAGAGTCCTCCTCTCTCCTTCACTTCAATTGCGATCACTACAATATGAAAACTGACTTTATTTCTGCGCTTACAGCTTTGTTTTCTTTGTGTGGAAGGAAGCTATAAAAAAGATCTGGTTTGGCTTCAGGTTGTTACGATTAAGATGGTGAAAAAGACGCCTGAGCTACTGCTAAGTCAGCACCTCACCATCTTCACTGCCAAGACCTTACCTCAGCCTCTTCCCTCATGTCTCCGGCCTCCTCCTCGGGTCCTCCTTGTTTGGGCAGATAGGCCATCTTGAGACGCAGGTAACCCTTCACCCGGGACTTGTGACTAGAAGGATGACATCAGCAAAAAAAAAAGGACACACTTTAAAAAGCAGCACATGAAACCAGGTGGCTTCACTGTCAGGGCCCCCTTGTAATACTTAGACATGCGAGGGGGGGTTTCCAAACTGGCTATTAGCAACAGATGGTTTTTCAGGTTCAGTGTTCAACTGACCGTCACATGAACTTACTGATCTGTGGTGACACAACATTAGTCTACATCATGTTCCAAAGGATAAGCTGCTGTGAATGAGTCTATTCAATCTCAGAAATTGAATTACTAATATCAAGTGTGAGTGTTTGTGTTTTCATATTCTGTTTGTCATACCAGTTGGAGACTGACCTTCGGGGCCGCAGGAGGAAGTCTTTAAACGTGTAGGGACGTTCCATAGCCGGGTCTTCTGTCTGCACATTAAGAGGAGGCATTTGTTGACACAGATCAATAAATCACACAACAGGCAAATACACATGTTACAAAGGATCAAAATATCTGAGTCATGAGTTTTAAAGCACATCGCCTAGAACCCTCTGCACGGCCATCCCAGGATCATTATGCAACCGTGAGCAGTCTCCTGTTACATATTGAACAGCAGGAAGGTCTTTTAAAATCCACTGAAACCTCGCACTGCTCTTTGACAGGGCCAAACCAGTCCACGGTGGTTGCTCACCACAAGCTGTTCTGCTAAGTATCATCCAATCAGTTGTCAGGTTACATATGCAACCATTGTACTCATTTCATTATTCTTATTTGCCTTCACTGTTGTGGATTTTTTGTTTATGGAAAGCACTTTGTAAACTTTGTTTTAAAAAAGGTGTTACACAGATAAAGTTATATATATAGTATAAGTATATAATACAAGTAATTTATTAATTGTTTATTTATTAATTATTTGTTTGTTTATTTTTCTTATTATTATATTATCACAATTATTGTTATTGCTCTTATTATCATTAATATTATTATGACAGACTTCTTCACCCGCTGTGTCTCACAGAGAGATACCGCAGGTCTTTTCTTCCTGCAGGGGTCAGACTCTATAATCAACAACCATAACCTCACCAAAACAGACTCATGTGCAATATCTACCCCATCTATTTATTAACGTGCTATAATTACTAATCCTTCTCTTCTTACATATGCACTATGTTTTTTCTACTCATCTTCTCAGTTCTGTAAATTGTTTTTATACCTATGCTAAATGTCTGTGCACATTATTAGTTGTGTATATAAGTCGTAAGATATGCTTATTTTTACTTCTTTAATTTTAATTGCTGATACCTTTTTAATAATTGCTATATATGCTCTTGTTCACTTTACACGGTTTTGCACTTTACTCTACTTTTCTGCCGTAACACTTTAAATTCCCCCATTGTGGGACAAATAAAGTAATATCTTATCTTATCTTATTATTATGTCATCATTCTTTTTTCTATTGTCATTGCTGTCGTTGTTGTTATTGTTGTATCATTTATTATTATTATTATTATTAGTATTAGTATTAGTATTATTATCAGTATTACTATTATTATTATTATTATTATTATTATTATTATCCTCCTCCTTCTGGGACTCTTATCTGCTATCACCACCCACTCAATATACACTATCCCTGACATCAATAGCCACACATGTCCAATGGGATGTGACTAGCGCTATATATTTTCAGTAATATGGGATGTGGATTGGGCTTTTTCTTAGTGGCCTGTGAACTGATTTTGCACTGGTATGACCATGCAAAGACACTCAGAAGGCTTCTTTTTTTTTTTTTTTTTACAAATAAAATCGTATGATATGTATTATTTCTTAAATAAGTCCAGCAGTTAAAGTGTGTTAAGTCTGTTTCCTGCATTATATGTTCTGTTATTCCCTGTAAGTCATTGTAACAGGGCATGTGGAAACCATGCATGCTGATACAACACATCTGTGATAAGCTCTCATTGGGAGACATTATCTGCAGACTACACAGCCATATCAGCTGGATTTGTGTGAGGATAAAGATGCATGGATTGTGAAAGTCCATACTGAATTTAGTCAACTCTGATGCTCATGTTTTATGTCTTTTCTTTGTAATTCTGTCTGTTTTTCAAATGAGATATGAGTTTTGATGGATTTAAATAGATGCCGTCTAATCATCCCTTAGTGATGATTAGACGGGATTATTTGACTTTTAATATGTGTTGCAAGTTGAACTCTTTTTTTTCCTCCCTAAGGTGAATGCAAACTTTAGATGAGTCAGCAATGTTGACCTGAGAATATATAAAGTTGAGTTTCAAGGAAAAGCTTACATGGAAGAAAGATGATGACTCAACATATGTCCAGTAACTATGAATAAGACTGAAATTCCTACAAAAAGCAGTCAAGCATAAACCGACGAATCAAATCCAAAAACCACATTAAAGGCAGAGCTCGACATCAACACGTCTTTGCAGTGGCTCATTGGTGCCAGCTCAATTTGTTCAATGGCTAAATTAAATTTACTGCATCAGAACCGCTGGCCTCGTATTCCCAACATGACTCAGCTGTGGCTTTTATCTACTGTAAAACTTCTGGAGCGATGGGAGCCAAAAGGGACATTAATAATTAACCTCAACACCTTCTACTGATGTGCTTTTAAGGTTTACAACTTTGACAGCACTTCAGAGCACCACAACCAGTCTGACGGCTCTCAGCTGAGCCGAGGAGGCTCCGCTTCGGACAGGTTTCTGTGTCTATTTGTTTTACTTTAAGGTGCTGTTTACATTCATGAACCCTAAACTGTAAAAACAGACACAAACCGGTTCTACTTCTTATTGTTTACAAAATCCGATATCTCCCAGGAGTTCAGTTTCCAAGTAAATACATGTGTGTGTGAATTTGAGGAGTGTAGCTTTTTCCATTGGCTCTGAGGGTCGCACGCCTTCAGGACAGTCACCTCTGTTTACATCTCAGGGAAGCAGGCCTCCCGTTACTAACAGGGAATGTGCTGTTTGATCACAACAACTACTCGTGTGGTGCTACTAGTGTGGCTCGCACTTTCTCACACTTTGAGAAAGACGGACACACGCACACACAAACACGCTGACTCTTTGCCTGACTTTCACAGAGGTTAATCAGGCAGAGCGAAGAAGATAAGAAACAGCTGAGTATTCAAAACAGTGTTATAACAGACCGTCTGCCCCCCCCACACACACACAAACACACACGCTCAAACACTCACACACAGATGCAAATAACTCACCGGCAAATGGCTGAGCGGAACGTCAACCTGGCCCAGGAAATCATCTCGGGTCTAAAAGAGAAAAACAAGGTCACCCTCAGCAGTGTAATTTTAGAAGTAGCAGCTTTTTAAGAGCATCTGGGGGGAAACCCAAATTTCCAGCAAGGAGGGAGAGGAGGAAAAAACACAATGTGAATTACATAAAGCACCACAAAGTCCCGCTGCATGTTGTGTTTGTTTGTCCGACAGAGTGAAAGATTTGATTTTCATAGACAGGCCCATCCACAGATAACCTCTAGACTGTTTTTGATGAAAGTGTAGTGATTTAAAATTCCCAGATCATCAACTACTTTGAAAAAGACTGACTTTACCGTTCAACTTTTTCAAGTGCCTTTTGGCTTTTTATTTTTACTGCCAATCAACACAGATTTCCACAAGCAGCAGATTCAGTCTAGGTTTTTATTTATGAACAGGCCTGTTGTTTCATTCTAGAGGACAAGAACCCGTGAACCCAGCAAGGAAAAATAACATCCATTGCCACCAGATTGAAGCCAAGTCAGCCACACAGAGGGAGAGAAGGAAAGAGGAGACCCAGGGAAGTTTTTTTTTTTTTTCAGATTCAAGAAGCCTGTAGATTTCTCCATCCTGTGTCATAATTAACAAAGTCTGAGAGGAAAAAAGGGGAGAATGAATTGATGGTGGATTGGGCACAGCAGCAGCCCACACTGGGAGCAGAGATTACCTGTGCCAGATGGAAAAGGCCATTCTTGGAAGAAGCCTGCGTGTGGGACACAACTGATTTAGACAGCGGGTAACAACTGACAGTGATGCTTGTGTGTAGACATTAGTTTGACAGGAAAAGGGCTGCTTTGAAAAAAAACATGTTTCCACATTTCAGTCCAGCGGCAGGTTGAGGGAGATTTGGTGGTCAACAATATATAGATATTACTCATCTGGCTGAAGGCTGCACAATGCTATTTTTTAACATTGCTTGTTAATTTGTGAAGCTTTGATTGCACAGTTTTGATTCTTTTTTCATGTTAAGGAGCTGATTCAGTTGCATTAAACGTTGCTGCAAAACTGTGGTGCAAATCTGGGATGACATTCATTTTTAAATTGGTACAAAGTGCGATAAATATGCAACATTTTAAAAGCATGCATATTATCTTTAACTCACAGTTACTGGTCGTCATGTTTTGCATAATATCTATATTTGCAACATGTACCTGCAGACCCCAAAATAAACCCACAAGCAGTATTTCATGCTAAATGGACAGCAGGAATCTGAGGCTGGCAGCGCTTGAGCTTTTTCTGACTGAAACCAAATTGTGTATGGTATGGCCTTTTGCGAATGGTCATATTACACTGCTTGATAAAATTGCAGCTTGTATAGAGTTATGAAAACAATGACCAACTGAAGCAAAGTACAGAGAACTCTTTATGGATTAAATTTCCTTCACAATGAAATTTAACTTTTTGGTCCTTTTTTAATATTAATATTAAATATTATTATTATTATTATAAATAATATTGAAATAGAAAAAAATGAAAAATAGCATTGAAGAAAAAGTGCTACAAAAGGGTCCAACGACTTCTAGAGTTGTCACTCTTTCTGAAATTACATTGAATGTAGTTTGCAGTGTGGTCAGTGACACACAATCAAAACAAAGATGGTTTACTCTAATAAAGTGCTCACTAGCTATAACCCAACTTGACCCCGCCTCAGCCTTAGATCATCAGGTGGAAGACTTTTAACCATTACTAGGGTCAGATCAAAGTCTGATGAAGAAGGGGCGCTGTTGGCCTAGCAGTCTAATGGCCCTTTTCCACCGGCCCGTCTTAGCCCTACTCTACTCGACTTGACTCGACTCTACTCGGTTTGTGTTGCGTTTCCACGGGCGCGGCACCTCGTGTCAGATACCAGTTCTTCGTACCTGCTCTGCTCTGGTTCAAAGCGAGCTGAGCCAATACTAAAAGGTGACGTCGACGGACTGCCGGCCACTGATTGGTCAGAGAATGTCGTCACTGAAGAGTCATGAGCGTGACGCCCAACACAGGAATCAAACCCGCCATTTTAAAAAAACGACATCAGTGCTGTAATGTTGTTACTGTACGCTCGGCCTGCGACGAAAAGCCACAGACTGAGCAGCAAGTACACCATTGCCTCCATTGTTTGTGATTGTTGTGTTTGTGTCGCGTTCAAAATGACATGAACGCAGTTTTGCACAGCTGTGTTATGACTACCCCTCCCACCGTTTCAAAACTAAACTGAAAACTAATTTATTTTCCAGAATGTATGAATATTTACACTGTGTGCATGTAAAGATGAGGACTGATGTGCAGCAATCTTGTTTGATTGCTGTGTGCTGTGTGCTGTGTCTGATGTGTTTTGGGTGTATCGATTGTTTTTCTAGGTTTTTTACCCTCAATGTAAAGCACATTGAGCTTACCTGTAAAGACACATGCTTTATAAATTAAATTGCTATTGCTAAACAGAGAGATACCTTGGATGCACCGGGTTCCCGAAGCAGTAAATCAACCTGAAGTTCAGCAAAGGTTACAAATGAGTCACAAAGAATCACTGAGTTACTAATCCAAGTTGAGAGACACTGAATTATTGTTTCTCTCTCTCTTACACACACACTTGCAAATACCCAAATGTGCATAAACTCTCTCAATTCAGTTGAGAGACACTGAATCATTGTTTCTCTCTCTCTTACACACACACTTGCAAATACCCAAATGTGCATAAACTCTCTCAATTCAGTTGAGAGACACTGAATTATTGTTTCTCTCTCTCTTACACATACACTTGCAAATACCCAAATGTGCATAAACTCTCTCAATTCAGTTGAGAGACACTGAATTATTGTTTCTCTCTCTCTTACACACACACTTGCAAATACCCAAATGTGCATAAACTCGCACACAGTTTTAACAATTTGGTCTTAGAGAAGTCAGAGTCACTACTCTGTAAATAACATCAGTGATATATGTTGTTTCCCAAACAAACTAGATCATTAAAGTGGTGCTTGCATACCACTTAAGTGCTTAAAAGCATTATCCTAATATGAACTAAGAGCAACAAAATGTGATGTGTTTAAATGAACGGATTTGTGAGAAACTGCAGTCTCGTCCAGAAAGTTATAAATAAAGTTCAGATTTCAGCCGAGCCATCCAGTGTAGATGAATCACAAAGCTCAAACTTGTTAATAAATAAATAAATAAATAAATAAAAAGTGTCACTGTAGTCTGTGACTTTCCAAACAGTCAGAGTCATGAGAGTATCCCATGGGACACATGGCTGGGTTTTTTTTCAGTCCTTCACAATAACAAGCATTTTAGGCTGTGGGTATGTGTGTGCAGAGGGATATAATTGCAGAGTCATCAAAGGGTCACAGTTGAGCCTGCAGCTGCCTCTCAGGGCCAGGTTACACTCAGAGAGGAAGGCTGTTACTAACGGACAAGAGAAGAAGGAGGGACCAAGAGAGTAGGATATGAGGCAGCTGAAGGATTGTAGAGTTCACAAACGGTGGAGGTGAACTCAAATCACAAAAATATCCATCCAGAATAACCACAAATAAACCGTCTTATACGCCTTAGTTGTTCTTATCTCTTATTACCTGCCTGTGTTAAATACTTCATCCTGATGATTGGTCCAAATTTTTGAACTCAGAGTTTTATTTCACAACCGCCAAGTGTGGCCAGGGACATCCTGATTCTGCACATTAAGTCAAATCAATGAGCAAAGAGGAGCACAGAAAAGTTTCCCTCTGCCTGTTGACACTGTGGCTTCAGAATTTTCCTCTCTCCGAAAATTCAAAGACCTTGTTGTGACAGTTTTTTTAAAGTTGTTACCGCTTTCATGTTTGATTTTTACCCGGGACAAACTAGTGGACAACTCTCTGTTTCTCTACAGAGCATGTGATTGTTAGTAGGCCCTAAGACAGGGTACAAGATGGGTAGAGTGAGGAAAGATGGTACTTTGTTAATGGCAGACAGCATCATTCTTTGGAGTGGATAAATTGATAAACAAGGAAGCATGTGTCATAAGATTCCCACCTACCGTTACAAAGCAATCAGGCTCACAAGTATGTGAACCTTGAACTTCAACAACAAAAATGTAATCATAAATTCTTGAAGTTATTTCAGTAAACCTTTGAGAGAGTAGGAGAGGAGACAAAGCAATAAAATGAAGAATTGACTGCACTGGACTGCCATGAATCTGCAGGACAAAGTGGTAACAGACTGAGAGTTTATGATATGGAGCAACCTGGAACATGTCCAGGCTGGCAGTAAAGTGTGAAAAGGTTGTCACACCTACTCAACAGACTCCGTGCTGACACAACTGAATTACAATGCCATGCAACCCTGAGAGATCAGAGCTGACAGAGAAAAGCCCTCCACAACAATAGCAATATGAATCCCTCTCACATGCCACCGGACCAAAATAAAAGGAGAGCAACCCCCCGCATCCATCCATCTCAGGTAAATATAGCAAGCCCAGTGGCCTGCAAGAGCTCTTTGTGAATGGCAAGTGGGGGCGCCAAACGAGGGCATGGCACTGTGGCATAGCTCGAGCTGGAACACACACACACATGCACACACACTCGTAGTATCCCATGCAGGGCTTTAAAAAGGGGCACTCCAACGCCAGGCTACCAGTTGGGGAAGACCTGTCATTATGGTCTAAATGAGGATTTCCTAGTTGCATGAGAAACGGGATGCCCTGAGGCAACAGCACCATGTGCATCAAGAAAAAGGAACATTGAAGAACAAGTGTTGTAAGAAACATGACTCAAAATAAATGATGGTTGTAGTTCCATTATTTGGGGGAGGCCTATATTAGCAAGACAAACATGTTATTGATAAATAAAAAAATAAACCAAAACTACTTGGCTTTCAAAAAAGTCACAGGTGTCTCTGGAGTTTTCTTACTTCATTGTTACTCATCAAAATCGTCTGTGTTTCCTTGACGTCGAACAGACGTGTTGAATGCATTTCCTTCCTCATAAGACATTTGTCAACTTGCTAGCACTTCACATGCCTCTCTTGGCGTGTTGCTGTGTAGTTCGTCACAATATTGCCACATGTCGATCAGAAGAACAAGGTGGAACAACTGGCAGGACTGTGTTGTGCATTAACCCTGTGCACAAGACAAACAAAACAAGGATGCACTTTTACAAATAAACAAAAAAAAGGCATGGCGTAACTATAAGTTGGGAATTTCTTTCAAGTTTGATTCATTGTAGTTCATTAGTGCAGGACAGTAGGTCTCTGCCTGGTGAGTAGGGACCACCCAAGGGGTTGCAAGAGCAATCTGAGGAGTCATGAGATGATTAACGGGATGGGGAGCGGACAACAAGACCGTGCTATGACCTCCAAAAAACATCAGACAAGGGAACTTACTCTTTAGGGAACTGGTCTAAATTGTATACATGCAACCCTTGAACCTCTGGTTTTAAATAGACATAACTTCCTTTTCAGGGGTCATGAGCGAAAATCATTGGGAGCTATGGATGTCCAGGTTGTTGGGGTTAAAATAGTGGGAATGGGTGCAGATTTGGCCTAGTGGTTAAGTCGTGCCCCCATGAAGCGGTTGGGCCCAGTTTCAATACGGCCCCTTTCCAGCATGTCATTCCCCTACTCTCTCTCCCTGTTTCAAGCGCTATATCCACTTCCCTTCCCTCTCAAATAAAAGGTGCAAAAGCCCCCAAAATATAACTTAAAAAGAAATAAATAGTGGGATTAAGAGAAGTTTCAAGTTTCTATCTTTAAATACCTGCAATCTGGCATCCTGGTTGATTACCCAAATTTAAATTTAAGAGAAATTGAGGTACATAATTTATTGGAAATGGAAAATACAAAAAACTGGGAGTGGTAGAAAGAGAATCTTGTAAATAATAAACTACGTAACAGGAAACCGTCATGGAAATGACATTTTGATGCATGTTTTGCTTGAGGTCTACAAGAATAGGAGAGAGAGAGCAACACCCAAGGACATCAGGCTTTCAGGAAAACTAGATATTGATAAGTTTGACTTCTTGATCCTGCTTGGGACGTAACAGCATCTCAGTTCTTAATCACTCTTGGAGCAGCTGCGAGGATATGGATCCATACCAGCCTAGAGCCAAAGAAGACATGCCGCCTGCCCGCTCTCAAAATCAACAACCACACTCGAAACAGACTAAAGATAGAAACAGCCAACTCTCAAAGAGCTCTGGCTGCAGTTGAGGGTATTACCAAACTGAAGTGTCACATTTCTGTGAAACAGAAGGCAACAAGTGCACAGGGAGAAATGATCCATTCACCCTGTTCCTGTTTTCCTTTCGTGACTGGCTGAATTGGCCGTTGTGTGTAAAATTTCAGATGCCTGTGGTTGCAAAGTGAAAGAGGCCAGTGTGTGTGATTTAGCTCAGCAACCATGTCTGTGCTTTTCACTTCCCAAAATGTCACCACCCTCTCCCTGCGCCATACGGATCTCTCCTCATCTGGGTTGGATTTATAGAGTGAAATGAGTGAGATATTGGCCACTGCTCAACTTGGATGTGATGCACTAAAGACATCCAACAACATTTGCATAATTCAGGAAGCAAAAATATCACCTTGGTACTCATTTGCAATATACATGGCAAGACTAAATTCCTCTCTTTCATCTGGCCAAACGACATAAAGCTGTCGTGAGTTTCATTTATTTATGATTGAGAATGCCTTTCTGTTTGTTGTGACAGTTTTCTCTTTGCTCTTAAATCAATGTATTAAATCCTACTTCAAAAAGCTGACAAATTTCATTTTGAAATGTGGTTCTAATGTTTACATTTTTACCAAACCACCAAGAAGTTCTACTGAATTTTTCAACTTATGTTTACCTTGGGATTATTCCTCAGCGAATCATTGCCAAGACTCACATCCTGCTCTCCAGCTCCGCCTGGGGAAAAATATATCTTGAAATGGGGCTGCCTTCTAGAAGAATCCCGACTGATTTTAAAAGTGCAACCATTGGGTCTGCTTCTTGCTTCCATTCTTTGTGTCTCCATGTCTGTCTGGTTTTCTTCCACAGTTTGGCCATCTTCACCAGCTTGATTCTCCAGCAGCAGCGTGTGGTTGGACGGTCTTCTCTCCAGTCGAATTCTGGGGTAACGCACCACACGGTTACCTCTCGGGCTGGTGAAGCCGAGATCTGTGCATTCTTCCTGGGATGGAGCAGTCTGCTCCCTGTCCTGGCTCCCATCCTGGTTCTGATTTTGCTGGAGCTGAAACACTACTCTCTGTGTTCCACCATTAACTACAGAGCACTGGTCCGGGCTGGGCTGCTGGACAGACCAGCCAGTACCGCCATAAGGAAGGATTCTGAAATGCTGAACGTCAGAACCATCTTGAGAGTTCCTCCGGATACAAATTCCACCGACACTGATACCAGGCTGGCCTCGGCCATACATTGAATGTCCATTGGAACCAATACTGAAGACCGTACGTTTGGGCAGGTTTGGTTCTGTCAGAAAAGTTTGTGAGTTCAATGCATCTGGTTCAGAGTACGGAGGGGGCGGATGTCTGGGAACATCTTCTTGGAACAGTGCTTCGGAATAGGCAGGCGCTGGTCCTGGGGGAGTGTAACAGGGTGGCGGGGTGTCATCAGCAAGACCACGGGTATCTCCATTACTTGATCCGTTTGAGCGTTGAAGGGAAATGTGCATGGAGGAGCTCTTGGTTGGTCGTGGCTCAGCGTAGGCAGCGAGCTGGGGTATGAACATGGAGGAGCTGCGTTTAAGCGAAGGCTCCGATCGCAAACAAAACTGGTTCTGTTGGACTTGCTGCGCAGCTGGCTCCTGAGAAGGCCTCAGTTCTGAAGGTGGATGCATAGAAAGCGCCGCGACCACATTGCTGTCTGCCTGCTGCTCCTCGGAGTCTCCTTCCAGTATCTCCGGGGCTGTGTTGCTGCGGCCTGAGCCAAAGTACAAACGCAGACGCTGTGCCATTTTCACCTCACGTCCTACAGCTCCCGTTCCCTCTCACTTTCTCTCTGACTAACTGTTTGGTTCTCTCCTCTGGCTCCAGTCTCACTCTCTTAGTGTCGCCCACTTCTCTCCTTTGGCTGGCTGGATGACTGATCCCCCCCTTTTTTTTTTCCTCCACTTTCCCCCTCCCACCCTCTCAGTCTGGTCCACAACTTTCCTTCCCTCAGTAAACTGTGTGGAGGAAAGAAGTCACACCACAAACACTCCTCTGCTGCTGTGAAAGAGCTGACAACTTTGCACTACGCACTCAGAGAACAGGCTGAAGAGAGGGAGGTTAAGGGGGAAAGAATAGAATAAGAGAGAGCAAGATCCCTGTATGCCAGACTCTTAGCACTAGCGACAGACAGCAGAAATAGCCTGAGCCCAGTGACGGCCAGCATTCCTGACATGATAGGATAAGAGCTGCTGGCGCTCCTGGTTTCCGAGGTGACAGTGGGTGGCTTGTCGGTCATGTGACTACAAATGGCCTTAGCACCTCCTGTTGCAACCCCATGCTGCCCTCAAGTGCCAACTGGCTCCCCAAACACAAACTACTCACCACTGCCCAACCCTCCCCAACTCATTCACATGACCAAACACCCAGCCATCTCCAGTCCTCCACGCCTCTAATTTATGTCCTCAAAGATCGTTTCTTTTTAACCATAACCCATTACCTTGCTATCCAAGTACAGCTCTTGAAAAAGCACTGAATATCTTCATCTGAACACTGAACACAAAATCCCAGGGATATATGATCTTTACCCTGTACACATGACCTCTTAAGTTGATGCTTGCATCCTTTGTAGAAACCAGCAAACTATCAAACTTGAAAATGCAAAAGCCACTACCTTCAAACACATGAACACATAAACATGAACCATATAAAACCGCCTTTGACTCTACTCTTGTGCAATTAGCTTGCTAGCTGTCGTTTGTGGCGGACTATTCTCATGCACAATGAGTGCAGAGGCAATCAAGCGGCAACCTCTACTAATAAAATATGAAGTCCTAAAAATTCTAGTTCATTGATCGTCCGGTTGAGGCTGGCTGCAGAATAACCAGAAACCACATACACACCCATTCAAAATTGACAATCTTTGCAGCAATAATAAACATGTTTAAAGTCTGGTACAAAAATGGGGGGGGGGGGGGGTTTAATAACTTGTTGTTTTCGAAGATATTAAACGTACAAGTTTTGCCTAAATAAGGGCATGCCTTGATTGACAGGCAGGCACCTTGTAGCTGTCAGCAAAAAGGCTGAAGGCCCGCCTCTTTACCTCACACTAGCTCGGACAAAGTTAGGTTGAGTCCAGCGTTTTAATATGGCAGCTGCTGACGATTGGCTTCAAAAGAGCGCTTCAGAAACAGATGGGTGACGTCACAGACACTACATCCATTTTTAATAAAGTCTATGGAGGCAATATGTAGGCAGGGAGGGAGGTAGGTTCCTTTGGTTTTGGAGCATTTGATTCATAGAATTTCAGCAACAAAAAATGCCTCTAGCTCTAATATAACAGCATAACTATAACGTCAACACATCTGGGGTTGCTGAGATACTAACCTAGAGGAAAATAGAAAGCAAAAGGAGACACATCTGTTGTGCACAAACACACAAAACGACATCCACGTTCTTTTTCAACAGATACAATGGTTGTCACAACATGAAGTCAAGATTGACAGTCCATAAATGTGCAACTCACCAACAAATCTGGGAGATAAATTGAGCCCAGTTTCTTATCGTAGCTTGAAAACATAAAAAAGCAGGATAAGGAAGTTGTTTCTAAAAATGGACCACGAAAAAAAGAAAAAGGCAGCAGCTGAGTGAAGAGCAGGATATCTGACAGATTGCAGCTTTGATAAGGCGAAGAGCACGGCCCTCTCTGGGGATAGATATCCAAGTCTTTTTTTTTTCAGAAGGAATAGACTACGCTGTCTCCAACAGACAGCCACACACTTATCTGTCTGGTGGTTTTATAGGCCACTCTGTGCGCATCCAAAAAAATGCCCAAAGATACGACTCAGCTGTGATCTGCTAGGCTGAATGTGGCCAAACAAATTATGATACTTGAGCACTTGTAATGCAGTGTCTGGCGACAGTTCAAGGCAAAGAAAGGCACTTTCACAGTGAAATGCACATGCATGAGAGTATACTGCTAGAAAGTGCAGTGATTCATGCATTGATCAGCGTACTTCAATGGAGATTTTTGGCTTCTTTCGCCTCAAGCCAGCAGGGTGAGCTGCCTGCCTCAACGCACAGAACTGTCAAAGCCTGTCTAATAATCTGACCTTTAATCATGAGCTGTATCATCCAAAAATTTTGTCTCAACAGCCATGACTGCTTTGACCTATGGTTCTGCCAACAGTGAGTCACCTTCATCTGTGTCAAAAAGCAGGCTGACAGCCAATGGTGATGGTGCACCACAATGGAGACAGGAAAAAAAGGAGAAGACAAAAAAAAAAGCAGTGAAAGTTCGCCATTGTGGACTTGAGGGCATCAAGGAGACAGGGGATATTGACTGGAGGCACAGAAACATCCCAAAAGAAAAAAAAAGACTGTAGAGCATGAAGAAACCGTGGCTTGGCAGGCTGTTAAACTTAGTGATGACACACTGCCCACAGTGTTAGGCACAGTCAATAAATGTGTGTGTGAAATGTTATGGAGAATGTTCCGGATAAAAGAAACAAAATGCCAATGTG
Organism: Notolabrus celidotus; assembly: GCF_009762535.1. Lineage (NCBI taxonomy): Eukaryota > Metazoa > Chordata > Actinopteri > Labriformes > Labridae > Notolabrus > Notolabrus celidotus. The sequence continues at coordinate 11,633,610 of NC_048290.1, read as the reverse complement.
TGGTCCAATGGCAGCAAGCCCAGCTTGCAAAATGACATAACATGCCTGCTTCAAACAAAGCAGTACCCTGCATTGTGAGCCTGCTCAACCTCTTTCTTTACATTCTATGTTTACTGACAGGTGCATATATATAGCTCTACTACATTTTGGAGTCACTTGCACTAGCTGATTTTGGTGTTACTAGGTCTTTATGTTTCAGTAAATAGAAACAGGTACATAGAACTCTATGTAGGGTACTTTCAAATTATATTTCCCATGTAGGCTTTAAAAATCTATTACATAATATGGATAGTTATCATTATATGAAATTATTACCTGGCTGTGTTAAACACTTGATTCTGATTGGTCAAAACTCCATAACAATTAACAATTCATTATTTTGGCCTTCTGATGCTGGTTGAGCTGAAGCCAACCGACTCATCGGCTCGGGCCGCTGGATGTTCCTGCAGAGCTCTGGAGATTTGGGACACATGGAGGCAGAGGAGGCAGGTTTATGGAGAGGATATCGAAGCTGTGTCTCTCCTCTCTCATCATGGGCAACGTGAGATCTCTGGCTTATAGGATGGATGGGCTAACACGACTACCCAGGAGTCGGACGGAGTTTCGGGAATGTAGCATGGTGTGCTTCACGGAAACGTGGCCGCATCTGGATATTCCGACCACAACGTCTCCATTGAAGGCTTCCAGACTGCGGGAAGACCAGGATAGAACTGAGAGTGCTGTGGGCCTCCGACCATGTTGTCTGAGCAGGGAGATCTCACATGTCATACTGGTAACTGTTTACATCCCCCTTCTACCAACCTGACAACGGCGTCCAATGTTCTCAACGCTGCCATAGCCAGACTCCAGACAGACCACCCGAGTGCCCTCTTCCTGATCTCCAGGGACTTCAACCATGTATTTTCTACATAGCTTATTTTTTCTTCTGTACATACTTTTATTATCATTATTTTCATTGTATTTATATCTAATTAATTACTTTCTTCTATCAATATCATTTGATATTCTTACTTATTGTGTTTAGGAGCAACTTTAATGACTGAATTTCCCCCCGGGATAAATAAAGTATTTCTAACTCATATTTCTGATTCTGATTGATTCGACAGCAAAAGCGATGCCAAAGACAACCTGATCACATACATCATATCAAATCAATCTGTCGAAAAGAGTGCAGCACATTTCACATCTGCCTGTTGACACTGTGGCAAAAACGTTAGCTTCCGAAAATGATGACAGGTACTGTGCCCGGATGAGGATCTAGTAAGATCCTGTCTTGCAAACCAGGCAATGGCAAGAGAGCTGGTGAGGTCATTTCATAGTTGCAGGTAGCAGAGTTACTTAAACCCTAGGTGGTTTTAATAATAGCAACAATACTAGAAGTTGTTGCATTTGCCTCATTTATGCTAAGGTCAACTTCAAAGCCCCAAGAAGAAGGAGAGCTCAATGAGGGCAGAAATTTCATCACGGGGCACCGGTTTGGCCCAGTGGTTAAGTTGTGCGCCCCATGTACGGAGGCTGTAGCCCTCAACAGGTGGCCCAGGTTTGAGTCAAACCTGCAGCCCCTTTCCTGCACATCACCCCCAACTCTATCCCTGTTTCCTGCTCTATCCACTGTCCTATCTTCTCTGAAGTCCTGTATCCTGACGCGAACTCGCGAAGCACAACCACCAGCTTCCTTCCTTGTGTGAACAACAATCGTCCATACCTGCTAAAGCACTCAGCCTCGTCAAAACTTTCAGACCAACAATCTGTTAGTGAATAGATGCAAGAGGACAAGAAATCCCTTCAAAGATATACTTGCCAGCGATTGAGGAGCTGCTTTGGCATGCACCTACAGACAAACAGAAAAGCACCTCCTCAGACATATAAGGAGAGGAACAGGCTTGAAGCTGTCTTGTGTCATCCTCTTCTATATGACAAGAGACGACTGTACTGCGGGGGAAAATTACAGCTGCCCTTTATTTAGCTGGCTGAGTGCCAGTGATTCCCTCCCTGAAAAGCATGCACACACACAACAGGTCCATGTATGTGCTTATTTTATCAGCCCAGAAAACATCTTATCTTGTGATCCATACCAATAAAAGTACCAATAAAACTTCATAACCTGCAAAACAAAAAAGACACTCCATAAGTCCCACATCTTCAACCTCCCACGTTGGTTCTTCTTGCACGAAAAGCAGGAGCCATGAAGCTGCGAGGCCCAGACAGAGTGTTCTTTGTCCAGCCAAGAACACCAACACTATATTGGCCTGCATCAGCTGTTTGTTTTATCAAACATCTAACTCCACATAGAGACCCAAGAGTTACAGAGAAGCTATTAGAAATAAATATCACTCCTACATCCATTCTTGAGAAGCCTCTGCTTCTTTAACAGAACAAAGTCTCCATAATGTCAACAACCACTTCTCCCTCCTCTGAAGATGGATCGAGGTGGAGGTTTCATTCAACAGCGTGAGTTAGTGAATTTATTATCAAGACCAACTTGTGCTGTTTTTAATTGCTGCAACTCTTGACTTTGTGCAGACACTTAATCCAGTTGTCATGGTAACTGAGAGCCTACAACAGGCTTGGTTTCACAAGTCAAGGAAGCCAGTGTTCTCGTCTGTGGGGGAAATCTGAGAAATTTGACTTAGAAGGAATGTAGTGGTTGTTGGTGGACTACAGCCTTAAAGCAGAGGAAGAAAACTAGCAGCCTGCACACTGACTGTGTTCAGGTTTTCCATGAAGGGCTATGTATTTGTTGGGCTTGATTTACTTTGATTGAGAATAACAGATGAAATCCTGTAAGAGCAAATCTGGAAATGTGCCAGAGAGTTTAAAAGAGGTGGATTGTGGAGGCACGGGGAGGGGGGCTTGCAGATAACGTCAATTAAACTGGCTTTAAAAGATTGGTTCAACATCAAGATTTTATTGGCTTAAATGAGACTAAAGCATAAATTTAAGGATTCCTGGAAAGCCCATCAAAACCAAAGTAAATCATATGACATTTTATCAAGACACGACAACGTCTAAATATTTACCAGAAGCAATAAAATGCATAAACTGAATAAAGAATAAAACAGGCACAAGGCTGGCTGAGAGTGGAACTCAATAAATCAACTGCTGCTGAAAGCTGTCAAAACATGATACAGATAAAAAAAAATGTGTGACAGAAACAGAGGGAGTGAAAGGTAGGAGGTTATACAATGTGAATCTTACCAATCTGTTTTCATCAAACACCTCAAAGAGTAGCCGGTGATTCTGTGGACACACCTGCGTGGGCAACAGAGAGATAATACAGCAGTCATCCAGGGATTCTGTGTGCAGCATGCAAAGCAAATGCAAACACATATACATACAAATATTCAGACAGCTGCTCACCATGTTACAAACAACTACTCACAGCTAGAGTAGCTTAATCTGTCCCACATAAGACTATTTTACATGAATAGAATTATTGACATTATGTAATTCTGATTGATCAGTGATGTGGCAGATGACAGACTCTTGTGAGATAATGTGTAGATCCAAGCTGGTACAAGGAGCGTGCCAATCTTATCAATCTGAAGTAAGAAGTTGGTTAAATCAAACATCATCCTATTCATGTGACACAAGGTCTATAAGTCTAGTGACACTGGGGCAAGAAAAAGGGAAAATAAATCTAAAAAAACAGCAAAAGGTTGAAGATAATGCAGTAACAGGCTTGAAGCAGGCTTGATAGTGAAACAAATCTGGTATGGGCTATGCTGCATAAAAAGGCGAGTTTGTCATAAGCAGATGTCATTACAATTTGACTATGACAAGTCTTGAAACCTCAAGAAGGTGCTGTATCATTTAGAAAGTAATTTCCAGCTCCTGTTACTTCAAAAAACAAAGGAAATGTTCAGTTAATGTATGAAATCAAAGTTTTTTGATTAACGATACAAGGTGGGTGAGAGACATGACAATACCGTAAACAATTATAACAAAACTAATATTTCTAGACAAAGGAATAAAATCAGTTTTAAATCAACGTAATAATTGATTATTTTGTCTGAAATTAGGGATCATTTTAGTTTGTAACTATGTAATATGCAGAATAATATAAAGCTAGGGGGTCATTAAAGTGGAAATAACTCCCTCAATGGTAAGACCAGGCAGCAGAACCCCTGGTGTTAAAATATGAAGCCAATGGGAAGGTGCTAAAAAGTAAAAGCGTCAACGCTCATTCAAAAAAGCCAATCTTTATAGAAACATGTTTGCAGCCGGTACGAAACAAGATTTAGGTCTGAATAGCTTATTCTTCATTCTGCACACGCTTTATGGAAGATGTTTTTTATTCTAACTTTCAGCGCTTAGCACTCTCAGCGCTCCCAGTTGAAAAAAGTTCACCTTTTGGAACGCCGCCACGCTCATCAATGTCAATTCTTGATCACAGATAGGATTGCAAAATTCCGGGAATTTTCAAAGTTTGAAACTTTCCATGGGAATTAACAGGAATTTATGGGAATAAACCAGAAATGTACTAAATTGAAGGTTAGCTCTAAATAGGGAACTTAAATATATGTGGGGGAAATATATTTCAGCGTAATCCTGACTACAAAAAATACAGATTTCATGCATCTATTCCTCCATCACATGCACATAGCACACTTCTTACTGCAGGGCTATTGAGACCACACACCCTACATGCACTGTGCATTCCTCCATCACATGCACAGATGATTTCTAGAATCCTGCAGATGCTAGGCTTGAGAAGCTTGAGGGAAGATGCTTTTTTATTTGCATGTTGAATGGGACTTTTTGGAAGGAGAAGGGCTCTTTTCATTTAACATTTTCAATGGGACTTTGTTGGGATTGCATTTTTGTTAATTTTTGAATGGGTTGGGTCAGGGTGGATGAGTAATATTTAACTCAACATTCATGTTTTTGTTCTTCAAAGAAAGAATTGATTGTCCAATAAAATATTTAACACTTGATTCAATTCCACTTACAAATGAATCTGTTTTAATTGTATTATTTTGGATGGATGTCTGCTTATAACAAAACAAATATTTATGTTTGGATATGATACCTTTCCATTAAATAATCCTCAAATCCCATAAATTCTCATTGAAAGTTTCCAATGTGGAATATTTCCAAAATTCCCCAGCTTAACTTCCCATGGAAATTTTCCATCCCTTTGCAACCATAAACACAGACCAATCAGAATCAAGTATGGGTCTAGATGATTTTTATTTTTCATGGATAAGTGCTAGCGCTAGTTAGCATAGCCACATAGCTACATGTTAGTAGCTGTGTAGCAAGACACACGTCAACATACTGACAAATAAAACAACAAGTAACACTACATCTTTGACCAATGGTTCAGAAAGGTCCTGCTGTCTTTCTGGCAGAGGTCGGTTTTACTCCCCACGTCTGCAGATTTGAAGATCTAGTGGAAAAATTTTATTTATCATGGATAAGTGTTAGCGCTAGTTAGCATAGCCACATAGCTCCATGTTCGTAGCTGTGTACCAAGAAACACGTCGACATACTGACAAATAAAACAACAAGAAACACTAAATCTGTGACCAATCCTTCAGAAAGGTCCTGCTACAGAGGCCTCTCTGTCAGGATCAGATTCTGGATCAAATTCAGAGGGTTTTAGTAACGGGGGTCTGTGAGCAGCCGCGTATATTCAGCCAACATGTTAACATTAGATCAACGTGCTGGAGACCCCGAGGCCACATCCACTTCCTGAGGGGGTGTGGTCAGAGAGAAAACGGAGTGTTCTGAGCAGGGCTGAAGAAGAGGGTTTTTCAGGCATGCCAAAATCTGATTTCAAAGTGGGTTTTTTTAGCATAAACTTTAAAGACATGTTTTGGTGACCTCTTAGACCAATATATTTTGATAAAAAGAGCGTGATATGTCACCTTTAAGGTTAGAAATGTTGCATAATTAGGGCCACAGCTGATTTGACTGACAGGCGGGCATACTGTGGCAGTTAGCGAAGAAGCCAAGGCCCGCCTCTTTGCCTCTTGTTAGGTCGTCCAAAAGTTAGGTTGAGTCAGCATTTTCAATATGCAGACAACCATTAATGCAGGCTACAGGCAGGACAAGACCCTCCAAGACACATTAATGCATTAAGGTTTGTTCTCCTCCATTGACCCCGCTGGTTGTACATTATCCTCAATATAAACACACACAGAGAAAAAATCTCATGTGACAAAGCTTGGGTCTAATATGGCAGGTTTAAGATTTCAGTGGTGCACAAGGAGAAACTCTAAGTTAATCTACAACCAGTGATTAACAACTGTAACACTATAACTCTGGTAGCAGTAAGAAGCCATCATGATGTAGGATATTTGGAAGAAAGGGGAATCTGACACACTGTAAATCACAGAAAAGGATCAAAATCTGTACTCACTCGGAAGTAGAATTCCTCGTTCCATTTGGGATTGAGGGTCTGAAATACAGAGAAAAAGAATTAGACGTATTTACTAAGACACAGACCAAAACAAACCCCATGTATGAAACCTATCAAACTCAGACTGAGCCCAAGTGAAGAATTCCGCACAATCTTGCGTGTCAGAGCGATCCCCTTATGTTGTAAAAGGAAGTTTACGGCTTACAGCATGTCCTGGTGATTGGCGTTGGTCCTGAGATTAACGACACTGTGAGCTTTTTATCCCACTTTCTTCATGGACCAGCCTACTATGTTGATACACGGGCTCTCTGCTTCTGTCTCACATATTTGATATTTTATTGGACTGAGAACTATGTGACACATCTCGTTAAAATTCCTCCAGTGATTGAAAAGGAGTTAAACACTAGAATGTCAATGAAAGCCTTAATTTCACAAGTCACTCTGATTAATAAACACTTAACGGCATTTTACAGCAGCGATAAATTAACAACTCTGTTAAAACAACTGCTGACGGAGCAGAATTACAAATGCACCCACTGCCCTTTGACAGAGAGCCAATGTATAGCCAAATATCTCCAATTTTCCCGACTGAAATAACGGAAGAATAAAGAGTAGTAAAAATAGCAGTGCTGTGGTTTAGGAAGGCCTCGAGTACCATCAAGATGCTGATGTACGTCTCTGTCATGTTTGCCATCTTTTTTATGCCATTCTGCCTGAAGCCGGTCTCTTAGCATTCACAACAAAGATGTCCCACTTAAAGACACGTAGAGCCCATAGAGGAGCCGAGCAGTGATGCTTCTTTCTTTGCTGCTCCACATAGCAGTGCATTGTCAGCTATTTATATCCAATAAGGCAACCATAGCCACTGGCAGCATATGTCTGCCTGCATGGAGGCCTGAGCTGCCTGACTCCTGCAGAGGGCTGGCTGACAGCTACAAGTAACCAACCTTAACCAGCAAGATAGGTGGAAGTTGGAAAAGAATATGGAGATGCTTTGCTTGTACTTTCAGGCTTTATATGACACTAAGGAATAATTAACATGTTATGCAGAGTGATATAAATTACATTCTTCTGCATTATGAGTGAGGCTTAGTTTCAAACCGTTTAGCCAGTGGATATGGACATTAGGTCCAAAAATCACAGCCCACTTTCATATAAAGATATCCTCTCACAGGAGACTGCAATTAAACCCAGTAATAGCTCCCCCTGCTGTGAACAGACTTACTCCCTAAAATAGGCCAATGGGGGAAAAGAGCTCGCCAAGTGTATCCCTCCACGCTCTCCTGAGCAGGAAAGGAAGCACTGCCTTCTGGTGACTTCCTGTGTTTTCCAAGATTGTGCTATTACCTTGATTTGAAGGAAATGTGCTGCTATTGTTGGGAGTAGCATTGTTGGGATGATTTGGTGATGTAAAACCAATGTGGGAAAAGGGAAGTGAACAAAACCACGTTTAAAAAGGCTTTACAGTGCAAGTGTGGTGCAGGTGGGGAAGGAGATTACAGTGACGGGATTGGTTCGACTTCTACGGCAGATAAACGTTAGAGTGCAGGAGGTCTGAAACCACAAGCTTGAAGGACAGTATGTTTAAAATGCATGCAATGGAGTCTTTTCTTACCTTACGACCTACCTTTTTAATGGTTTTTGTTTGGACTAAGGCAAGTTCTCTGTTTTCATCTGCGACATAGAGGGACAGTTTGACGTAGGGATCGCTGCAGAGACAAAATAGAATGAATTATAAGAGAAAAACAGGGGCAGAAAAGGACATCTTGAGCCTCTCACATTTCCTATTTTTAGCATCATATGAAAATTAACAGGTACAAATCTGCTCTATACAATCTTATCACTGCTGTCAGGAAGAAACCTTGCATCTTCATGTCTCATATGTTATTTTTTTCAAAAATGAATGTCACTGTTAGTGCCTGTCAGTGGGCATTATAACATTTCAGCCAATGAAAAGCATTAAAAGTAGCTTGTGACTGAATCCTGTTCAGTGTTTTGTTATTTAAGACCTTTCTGGAGTCCCTGAGCTCCCTTGTCTCATAGGTTCCTCCGAGTCGCTGCCATAGACATCCTGCTGCTGTGGATAATCAAGACTCCAGCTACTACTACTACCACTATCCATCTCATCACTATCATCGCTCTCTCTCTTATTCTCCTCTATCCCTTTTTCCAACCCCAACTCAGTTAAAGCAGATGGCTGTCTAGCATGAGTCTGGTTCTGCTCAAGGTTTCTGCCTGTTAAAAGGAAGTTTGTCCTTGCCGCTGTAACTAGCTTAATACTGCGAGGTGCACTGCTCATGGTGGGTTAAGATGAGATATGATCGAGGCCTGTCAGTAAGAGAGGACTTGATCTTATCCAGTCTTGATGTTGGGTCTTTGTTAAAAAGCTGTAGTTTTGGAGATATGAGGTTTCAGCCTGATTGCAGCGTTATGCAGAGAATACTGTCGTAAGAACACATACATTTCAGTAACAATTCACACAAATTAGTTTGTTTTTTTTTAAATTGGAAGTAATCAAGAGGTAATGTATATTCTTTTTTCCAGTTAGAAAAGTGTTGTGATGTAATGTGATATTTCTGGTGTGACTCAGGAAGCGTTTCACGGAAAATTACAACTCTCGACAAACAAAGTATCACCCCCAACTTCTGAAATCTGAGACACATTTATGGCCTTAAAGATAATTAGGGATCCCCATCGTCTGACATCATATAAAGTATTTACACAGGTGCAGGTGCCTGTATTGCTCGACTAAACTGCTTGTTTCCAGACCTGAAACCTGAGCCTTCCACAAACAACCACACAGGTGTAAAAGAAAACTGCTTACATTCAGGTATTATGAGATAAGGCTATAATATCTTATTGACAAAGCAGAGTGCTAAAAATAGAACCTGCAAAACATTTTCATGAGACCAGTGCAAATAGTAAGCAGGGTGACTGTGCTATTTAAAAACAGCCAATTGCTTTATATGAAGGTGCTGATGGGGTAGAAATCGCTAGAGGGTTCCAGAGAGAGAGAGAGGAGAGAGAAGAGAGAGGGGAAGAGCCGTGCTATTCACCAGGCAGACCAATTACTCTACTGAACTCAGTCCCAACAGGCAGCACGAGGTAGAGTTTCGGGTTATAACCTTTCCAATCTACCTAAGAGGAGAAGACTGTGTGTGTGTGTGTGTGTGTGTGTGTGTGTGTGTGTGTGTGTGTGTGTGTGTGTGTGTGTGTGTGTGTGTGTGTGTGTGTGTGTGTGTGTGGCGACAGTGGACATTGTTTAATCTCAGAACATTCTTATATAAACCTTTCACATTATTAATACAAAGTCACTTTCACAAAGTAGTGTGCATTTTTCTGATGCTTAGATAAGACCTCCAGGCGAGAAGACACTGAAAACTGGTTTGACTGAAAGTTTTTTCAACATCTAACAAAAGAAGTTTAGTAAATGTGTAATTTTAAAGATGTGCTTAGTCCTCTATGTCCTTCCTTAATGCACCTTGGATTTGTGTGTGTGTGTTCTGTATTGTATCTTTGCACATATATGTGAAGATATGTGTATGAATGTTTATAAATGTATGTCTGAAGTTGTTGAAAATCCATAAAAACAATGTTGGGGGGGGTGATTTTATACCAGATTTCACCAGGAAATCTGTTTCCCCTATCAAGATACATTACATATTCACATACTAATGGAAAGTCCTGAGTCTCATCTTTTATACAATGTGGCTAGAATGGTTGTATTTTGGTGCATCATCATCACGGTCGAAAAAGGGCAAACAGCCAGAAAACAAGAGTTAAAAATTAGCAATGTGCAATACACCAGTTGCATGGAACTATGTTAAATTGACCCCTGTTGAGTAAAATACATGTAAAGTTAGATTTTTGGGGCATTTTTGCCTTAAATGGAGAGAACAGATGGACAGACAGAAAATATGGGGAACACAGAATGGGGGAAGACATGCAGAAAATGATCATGGCCAGGAGTCAAACCTGCGGCTGCTACAACGAGGACTATAGCCTCTTTGTATGGTGTGCTGGCTTAGACCGCTAGGCCAAGAGCACCCTGTAAAACACATTAATATTCAAATTGTGGGACTCGATCTCACGACCGCCTCCGTGTGAGTTTGCTGCTCACCTCTATCAGACCATCGAAAGGCTTAGAAATGCAACTGTTTATCATATATCAATCAAATTAGTCAGCATCTAGGGGACTCTCTACCTGTAAAGTCAGAGCTGGGCAGAAAAGTACCAGACAAGCAGTCTTGTTGAAACCATAGACTGTAAAAAATATGGACGTAGTATCCGTGACGTCACCCATCTGTTCCTGAGAGCTGTTTTGAAGCAAATCGACGGCAGCAGCCATATTGGTAATGCAGAACTCAACTAGGCAGAGTGTGACGTAGTGTGAGTCTCTTAGCCAATGGCTGTGTGTTCCCGACCGGGAGTCACGTCAGTCATGTCCTTATTTGGGCAAAACTCATAATCTTAATATCTTCTTAACCGTCATGTTAGAAAAAAATTCACCCCCCGTACAGTGTGTGCCATTGGAGAGATTAGCGTTGTAGGGCCAAGCCGTTTTTTGAACCAGGCTGTAAACATGTTTATTAATGCTGCAAAGATCGTCTTTTTCCCATTCATATCTATGTGGTTTCCTGTGTTTCTGCAGCCAGCCTCAAGCGGATTTTCGATGGATTGCAGTTTATATCACTTCCGCATTGGCTTCATCGTTTGAGACCGGAGTTTGCCGCTTGGTTGAAACCTTCTACTTAAAGGGATTTTTGAAGTGGGGTTGTATGAGTTTTATGTCACTAGTTATTGTACTAGCAACAATGGATGCTGCTCAGCTCGGCCCCTGTAATGATAAACTGCAGAAGGGGTCAATCTGCCATGTAATTTATCTAATTTTGAAAGACCCTGACCCAAGAACTCACCAGGTCTGCAACTTCAAAGTGACAAAACTACAATTAAATTAAATAATGAGTAACTTTGACCGCGCCAAGGTAATGCCGTTTACTGCAGACATATGTGGACAACTTTATGAGCCCGAGTTTACCGGGGAAAAGGCGAATTAAGGCTCCTGAGGAAAAAGTGTAGAAACTTCAATGCTACACTGGAGAGCAGGAGAGATCCCTGGTTACATAGTGGTGACAGAAAACTCATACAACCCCACTTCAAAAACACTGAAATAACCCTTTAACATCTAATAGCCCATATATCACATTATTCATGATTTTCTGTGTAAAATAATATATATGTTGAAATATTTCTTTGTGTAGAAAGGATGTTGACTAACGCTTGATTTTTTCTTTTCATATATAAACAAATACCATAACTGTATTAATTTCCAACTTCCTTCTGAATATGTTTTACATTTTATGTCAAAAACTATTTAAGTTTTCTGAAACATTAATGTAGCAACTGTATTTTGGATGGTTTAAAGCTGGTTGACATTAAGCCTTGGACATTTAGACCTGATTGACCCTGTTTTTAACCTAATTTAACATTGAAATATCAGTTAGTACTTATTAGAAATGTGATAGATAAGATACTGTATACTTTACGTTTACAAATTTCAAGCTGCAAGAGCATAGGCAAGAATCTAGCCTATGTAATGAACTGAGATGATATGCATGATGATACAGGGGTTCATATACTACAGTGTAATGCTATAATGTTAATAAAGAGACATATTGTGTGTTTTTTAAACACATTTTGATATGACACACCTGTCATATGCATAAAATCAGTGTTGATGCACAGTACGGATAACAATAGTTCATGTTTTTTAATGCAGTCAGATCTTGTACTCAGCGTTGTCACTGTAACATACAGCATTATAGATCTACTGTTTTTACAATCTAATAAAATATGCATGCTTATATCAGTAAAAATGAGCATGTGGACTATTAATTGTATTAACACAGTATTGGAGTGCTCAAGTGCAGGGGATCCCAAAGTGGGGGTCGCAAGATTCTTTTTTTTTTAAAGTAATCTAAAATTTTGTATATTGCCATTACTGTAAATATATATATATTAATTAATTTAGAAATAAAACCTTGCAGGTATATTTTTTTCATTAGTATTCTGCCTTTCTTTAGATGACTCCTAAGGTTAGAGTTAGGGTTAGTTTACAGTTAATTAAGAAAAGCATCAGTAGCAGCGGTTAATTCATAACAGCACAGGAAACACAGCCACATGTGCATGTAGGTGGCTACTTTTCTGCAGACTAGCTATATTAAGTATGAAGCTACATTAAATCACTTGGAGGGACAGTGGGGGTCGCAAGTCTTTGACACCAATATTTTTGGGGGTCATGGACCGAAAAGTTTAAGAACCCCTGCTCAAGTGTAGGGATATGTTCTTACAGCCCTGGTTTAAATGCTCACATAATGTTTGTGTCCCAGCTGAGTTCATCTCTTTTTTTTTAATAGATGTAAAAAGTAAACGGTAGTATTCAAAGTAGCTGCTTCTCCAGCAGAAAAAACATGTTGGACCAAGGATCCTTGAACATAATTCTGCACCGCACTTGAAACAGGCAAAAAAAACAAAAACTCAGCACTACAGGGACTGATCTGAATGGATACGTGAAGAAGGATGAGAGCAGAGGACAGACTGTGCTCAAGTACTTCACTGGAGACGAGTGGATGGGAAACTCCAAACATGAGAGGTCTGACCTGACCGCTCTGCATCACACTGGATTAATGCGTTTTCATACGCAGCTAGAACATCAAAATTCAGCCTCTGAAAAAAAGATAAATACCATGAATTCTCCTGTTTGAGAATAAAGTGCTTAGCATTTTTTCTTGAAATAACTTTGACAGTAGATCAATTATCGTAGCAGTTGTTTATCAATTTTCTGTCAACAGATTAATCAATTATCTAATGTGAGAGAAGCCGATATTTCCCATAACGGTACTGTGTGACCTGAAATAACTCCAATCAATGTATACACGTCTAATGTAACAGATGGTGTGTCTCTCTCATGTGGAAGTAAACCAGCGAGAGGCACTGGTAGGAAGCTTTCAACCTGCCCCTATGACAACAAGGGAGTTCAAACCAGTCTTTTTACTCAGGGTGGTACTCTGGGTGAGACACTGGTTTTAAGTGTTGCATTTCCTGTGTTGCAAATGACATTTTGAAAGCAGTAGCTAGCCTCATCACACAAGGTTAGAAATTCAATTTGGATCTAAGCATTTATGAATGTGTTTTAAATCTGATTTACCCTAATCGGTTTCCATGGAATGTTTTTTTTTACTATCCAGATTTGATATGAGCAGCAATCTAATTCCAGTTTGGATATGGCCAAAATTAGATTCCGCTTGCCAGCTGGAGCTCAGCCTCACATTGATTTTATGGGAAGTAGTTGAGAGGGAGCAGAGGAAAAAAGCCAAGAGGAGTAGGAAATATTTTAAAAATGAGCTGCAGACAATCCCTAAGAATAAAACTGCTGTTGCTTGATTGCTAATTAAGGTCTCCGGGAACCCCACAGCATCTAATTGCGTGTTTGCGTGGTTCTGTGATGTGCTGTGTGACCAAACAAAAACAATAGGTCTACTGTATCGCGGCTGCCCTGAGACTCCTTCTTGTCTCCTTCCTTCTATCAACAGGAATCCTGCTGAGGGAGACGGCTACTTCAGGGCAGCGTTGGGAGATGAAAGCTAGCATGTGCTGCTAGCTCAAAATGGCAGCTCTGTGAGGGGTTGTTGTTCCTCGAGTTTCTATCCACACCTCCCAAGAAAAACAAAAACATAACCTAGGGGAGTTTATGTAATCCACAATAACAGAAGAAGACAATACAACAAAGTGGCTGTTTGACTGAATACAGAAGCAACAGGAGCAGATTTGGAGTGAAAACAAGAGAAGAACAAGCCAGCTCTGTTTGAGCATCTTATGAGGTGACAGACTGCCAAGTCAGCACTGTCTCTCCTCCTGTGGTAGCTCGCCACACATCCAGGGCTCATTCAGTGTTTTCTTCATTACAGTTCAGATTTCTCCTGAGCCAGGGTTGGGCCGTCCTGCCAGCGGGACATCAGGATGCTAAAAAATGCACTGTGGCATGTGAGTGGCATTCACACAGCGCTAAACATGCCAGGCGCTCTTTCTCTGACAATGTCGGCTTTCTCATCACTCAGATACAATGCATGACTATAAGCAACAGTAAGAGCAGTGTTTAAATGTAGATGAGGCTGATATTAGTTATACAGGGAGTCCAACTAGAAAACATGACAGGGAAATACTGCAGTCTGAAATGGATTTTCCAACAACTGCAGCTAGGCCTAACTAATGTAATTCTGCATTGCTCTAAATGGGTGATTTTTTCCCCATCTAGCATATTCTTTGACTTTTGTGTGGTTGTTGTTAAACAGAAGTTTCTGAAGATCATTCAGTTTAAGTGCAATGAAAAATGCAGCTTGTGGAGGGCAGTCTGTTCGGAGCATTCCCTGGAATGACATTGCTGCCTTACTGGTAAATGCATGAGCATTATACTTTCATTAAAAGGACCTTACAGCCGAAAGAGTCCACTCTTTAATAAGCACCCTGCCCTTTAAGAGTTTCCTTACAAGAGCAGGCTTTATGAAGTCTAACTGAGCAAAATAACATCAGACACTGAATATGTGGGTACTTCATTCATAGATATAATCAAAACTTTTGCCCAGATGTAGAATCCAAAATGCAAGACACAGTAGAGATATAGACAGTTGCCTGCACAGCAAGTCATGCTAACTGCACCATGCATGGTTTACATCTACAACTAGTAACTACTGTTTCTGAGAAGTGGGAAAGAACAGAGTTTAGTTAACTGACAGTCCTATGCTGATGTAAAATATAACATTAGTAGGGATGTCCCAATTAGCTTTTTTGGTCCCTGGTCCAATCCGATTATTAGACATCAAATATTTGCAGATCCAGAGTCCCGATCTGATACTTGTGTTGCCTAGATATTAGTTGCACAAGAGATAAGACAGTTGAGCTGCACACTGTTTTTTTTCCTTTAACAAAATAAATATTAAAAAAATAACTAAAATATGTCTTGTGTTTATTCCATTCAAATTAATCCAGCTAGCATTGTAAACTCATAATCTGATTTACAAGTTCTGCTGTATGAGACGCAAGAAACTGCTGTGCATGCATTACAGCATGCTTACATCCGCAGCTGCCTTGCATGCAACTCTCACAAGACGTGCGTGATTCACAATGGCAGCATCCGGATGCGAGACGAAGAACGTAACGTTTTTTTCTGTAATTCAGCGTTGCACATGTTAGTTCTACAATAACATTTAAATCATTGCTTGAGTTCTACATCAACTTTAGTTAGAGTTTCACATATTAAAACAGTTTCACATTAAACATCTGTGTTTCTGGGGCGCTAGCGGTTGCAGTGGTTGCTCATTCGACTTCCAGCCACAATCATAAGCTGCACCTTTTCCACTGCTATCTACTCCCCACATTTACTGTCTCTCTTCAGCAGTCCTATCCCATCAAGAAAAAAATACCCCAGAACTATAATTAAAAAATAATAATATTAATAAGAAATATGAGTTAATATGAGCATCAGTTATAAAAAAAAAAAAACATCTACCCAATGCTGAATTTTACATTTTTCTCATGGTGTTAGTGCATGTTTTCCAAAAGTTTTAACATGATAGCAATCATCTCCCATCCATATTGGGTCAACAGAGGCAGGTTGGATTTTTTTGTTGGAGAATTCAGGTTATGTCATTGAAAAAGATAGTAAGATATCTTATCATCGCTATTTTGGAATAGCATTAAATTGGTTTTACTCCCTTCCTCTCATTGTAACTCACTCTACTTCGGCATTTCCCAAACAACAATTTTCCTTCTACAATTGGTTGAAAATGCTTCTGCCCAGCTATTAACTAGGTCCCAAAAACGTCACCATATAACCCCCATCCTTGCATCCTTACATTGGCTTCTGGTTCATCAGAAAATTAATTTCAAAGTTCTCCTGATTGTTTTAAATGACCCGTCATACATCTCAGAACTTCTCAACCCCAACAGCACAGGGAGACCCCTCAGATCCTCTCAGCAGGGCTTATTGGCTGAGCCCCGTTCAAAGAAAAAAAGGCCGTGGACAGGGCTTTCTCGGTAGCAGCTCCTCGGCTCTGGAATAACCTGCCAGAGGTCTTCAGAAAGGCAAACTCTGTTGAGGCTTTTAAGAAACACCTAAAAACCTAATTTTACTTCATTGCTTTTTTAAAGCTATGTTTTGGGGGGGTTTTTAGGGCATTTTTGATTGGACAGCTGAAGAGAGACAGGAAATTTAGGGAGCAGAGAGCGGGGGAAGACATGTAGCAAACGGTCGTGGCCGGGAATCGAACCAGCACCCTCTCGACAATGACTATGACCTCTGCAAGTGGGATGCATAGACCGCTAGGCCACTAGCACCCCTACTTCAATATTTCATCAGTTTGAATATGTTTCTATTTTTATATTGTATATATTTTTTTTATTCTTTTTACTCTAAACTTTATACTGTCTGTTTTTATGCTGGCTGCGTATAGCCTGATGGTTCCTGTGAATAACCACTTTGCCAGCTGTAAGACCCTAGAATGCACGAAAACGGTGTGTTCCAGGTTTGCTGCTCAAAGAAAAGTAGACGGTGAAAATCAGCGATTGAAAGAAGACTGGAGTGGAACTTTTGAAGTTCCTCTGCTCCTTCACTTGCCATGTCATGAAATGCAGTGAATGAGGCAGGACTGGGCCCACAGATAGGGTGCTTTGCACATGCAGTAAATTTTGAGTTGAATGTTGTTTTTATTTATTGGGCAAAGTGTTTTGCAAAATAAATGAAGGGACAAAGTTGTATTTGTCTTGTCTTCTTTCTTTTTTCTTTTTTTTTTGCTGATCCGAAAAATGATCCGATCCGTGACTCAAATCCGTGATACGATCCGAACCGTGAGTTTTTTGATCCGTTGCACCCCTATCCAGTACTATGGATTTTAACTGTTTTGAATGTGACTGAATGTGCGCATGACTTCCTGAAGGTAAAACAAATCTGCAGCAGAAATGATGGTGGGTCATTCAGACTGAACCCAGAGGAAATCAATCTTAAGTCATTAAAAATGAACAGGTAATAATGTTTGTGCATCAAGATGACAGAGCTATTTGTTTAGTGTGGTTTAGGAGAGAGCAAGTGCAATGGAATTTTCCATTCGGTGCTTGAACAAAATGATAAGGATGCAGCAGTGATTGATGGTCACTTGGTGTATTATTAATTGATCGCAGTGTCCTAGTGCTGCAGGTACAGTGAGAGGTATGTAATTAACATTCAGTGGGCAAAAGTCACAGCGCTTAGCCATGCAGAAAAAAACAAAGACTACACACTGACTTCAACTACGAGTCCACAGAGGTGTATTATGCAACATCACATAAAAGTTGCACTAAAAGTAGGTTATACTTCATCACAGAATTACACACGGGAAGGGAAGTCAGACAGTGTAAGAGAGAGGCCCCATGACACTTCAAAGATTGTCAATGGTGTCTTGTTCCATGTGAGAAAGTTTATGGTATGTATAATTATTGGTCACGTCACTTTTATCTGGAGAACTGCAATATAGGTGGGCTATGAATAAGACAGGGGGAGGGGGGTGGGTAATCATTAATTAGCACTTAAAAGTTCAAGGACTATGTAAGAAAGAAGCATGCAGTAAAAATGTGTAGAAACTGTATGGCACAAAGTTGAAAGACCTGACAGAAGAAGCACTTTGGAATCTAGGAGCAGGATGCAACATGCAAAAACGTATCTACAGGTTATATACTCTGTCATATGTTTGGCTTTTCTCATGTAAATACCCCCAAGTCTCTTTACTGATTGTTAGAGGTCATTGTTCAAATATTGTTTCTTACAAAGCAGTTGTACAAGTGACGACGCATGTATGAGAGCAGACGCCTCAGCCAGGCCTTTGACTCAATGCTAGAGTGATAACATTAAACAGTGACATAACATGCTAACTGAAAAAAACCTGTAATGTCAAAAAACATCCTCTGGTGGTTTCTATTTGATGCTCACCTTGCTCCAATGATGTCTTTCTTCGCCAAATCAATTCCTGCAATGACCTTAACCCGCAGCACTCTCGTTTCATTCTGAAAAAGAAAAAAAGAACAGATCAAAAGATTGCATCAAACTCAAGCCAGAACGATGTTAAAAGCCACTCCATACAGTCAAGCAGCAGCCTGCACTGGCCTGCTTTTTTTTTGCAATAACCCTGACTTTAGATATGAAATGAGTTGCGTTCCATCTGCTGGAGTTTTTACCCTTTTAGACATCGCTCTTTTCTCCTTGCACCTTGAAAGTAGGTGAAGTTGTGCCAGAAGCCTCCACTCTGCTTGTCATGTTTAGAGCCTGGCAGATAACATGACATAACCTTTATTGGGATACTGCAGGTGAACCATAAAGAAAGCTGAGTGACATCCCCTCAGTATTACTTAAATTGTCTGTGTTTCATAACTACCATTGCAAGGTGACAAGAAATGCACAATATGTGTCACAAAACAGGGGGTATGATTTAACATATTCTGATGTAATACGCTGCAGTATTGCAAGAAGGTCATGGATTGTGCTTTGCTTAAAATATTGCTGTCTCACAGGCCAGTACAGTTTTGTTTTTTATTGTACCTTTATGTACTTCCTTCTTTTGGGCTCTGTTCTGTTTGTCTGCTGTGAAAAGTTTAACACCTGAATTTAAATAACAACACTGCCATGTAGCATAAAAACTGTGCAGCAGTGCCACAGTTGAAAAATGGTTGATGGCACGTCATATGCCAGGGCTCTAGTGGCATGTGCCACAGTTTAGTGATCCCAAATCACAGAAACCTTTACCTTGAGAAAATATTCGAAAATGCTAACCTGTCACTATCAACATGCAGTTAGCCATTTTTTACAAACATACTTCTAACCCAGACTTTTCAGCCCGCGACCCCCAAAATATAAGTGCCAAGGACTCACTACCCCCACTGTCCCTCAAAGTGATTTAATGTGGCTTCATTTAGCTGGTCTGCAGAAAATTAGCCTACCTATATGAGCATGTGGCTGTGTTTCCTGTGTTGTTATGAATTAACCAACTGCTACTGATGCTTTTGATAATTAAATGTTCACTAACCCAAAATTTAGGAGTCATCTGACAAAAAGAAAGGCAGAAAACTAATTACACTTTATATTTTCAAGGTTTTATTTCAAGTTTAGCTACTATTTTGTCAATACTTTTTACTATAATGGGGAAAGATTTACTATTTTTACATAAATTCGGGAAGACATCTCACGACCCCCCATTTGTGTCTTACGACCCCCCAGGAGGTCCCGACCCAGACTTTGGGAACCCCTGTTCTAGTGGCATGTTCCACAGTTTAGTGATCCCAAATCACAGAAAACTTTACCTTGAGAAATATTTGAAAAGGCTGACCTGTCGCTATCAACATGCAGTTAGCCATTTTTTACCAACATACTTCTAACTGGTTTAGACCACAGACTGTATAAATAATGGACGTAGTATCCATGACATCGTCTATATGTTTCTGAAACGCTGTTTTGAAGCCAAGCATTGATGGGAGCCATATTGGAAAAGTTTAACTCAACCTAACTGCTGTCGAGCTAGTGTGAGATAAAGGGGCGGGCTTTGAGCCTCCTAACCAACAACTACAGTGTTCCTGCCTGTCAATCAAGTCAGCTGTGCTTCTCATAATGGAAAACTCGTAATCTTAATATCTTCGAAAATTGTTGCGTTGTGAAAAAATTCACCTACATACAGTGTGTGCCGATTGAGAAATGAGCCATCCAGACTACACTTGTTTTTTTTTTACCAGGCTGTAAACATGTTTATTTCTGCTGTAAAGATCGGCCTCTTTGAATTGGCGTGTATGTGGTTTCCAGTACTTCCGGAGCCAGCCTCAAGCAGACACTCAAGAAACTGCAGTTTTTAAAGGTGACATATCATGCAAAATCAACTTTTTAATAGTTCTCCACCTGAAATATGTGTCCCTGGCATGTCTACAAACCCCCCGAAAATGAAAAAAATCCATTCTGCCCCTGTTCTGATTTCTCCACCTTTCTGTAAATGTGTGCTGAAACGAGCCGTTTCAGTTTTCCGTGTTTTTTTACACATCACTGCGCCATCCGGTCTGTCACGGAAGCCAGAGCTAGGAGCTTGTTCAGCCCATAGACTGTATAAAATACAACTCAACTCCTCCTCTGCTTTTCATTACCTTCACACGTGTGTTAACAAGAAGCTTAGGAGGGAGGCATGCTAGTTGTAGGCTGTCTTAAGAAACACAAAGGTCGGTTTTACTCCGCACGTCTGCAGATTTGAAGATCTAGTGGATGATTTTTATTTTTCATGGATAAGTGCTTGCGCTAGTTAGCATAGCCACATAGCTACATGTTCGTAGCTGTGTACCAAGACACACGTCAACATACTGATAAATAAAACAACAAGAAACACAAAATCTGTGACCAATCGTTCAGAAAGGTCCTGCTGCAGGCGCCTCTCCGCCAGGATCAGATTCTGGATCAAATTCAGAGGGTTGAAGTAATGCGGGTCTGTGAGCAGCCGTGTATATTCAGCCAACATGTAAACATTAGATCAACGTGCTGGAGAGCTGAGGCCACATCCATTTTCTGATTTCAAAGTGTTTTTTGAGCAATAAACTTTAAAGACATGTTTTGGGGACCTCTTAGACCAATATATTTTGATGAATAAGAGCACAATATGTCACCTTTAACACTTCTGCGTTGGCTTCAATTCTCACGGCTGGAGGTTGCTATTAAATTACTTTTATGTTATTTGGAGATGCCCAACAACTATACTTTCAATACACATGAAAGATAGAGGAAAGATTTACCTCAGTATGTTGCACTTCTGTTACTAATAAATACAATAAAATGTATAGTGACATATTGGTGGCATACCAATGAGAGGTCTGGGGCACATGTTGCTATCCCCCTAGTGGCCCACCATTAGCCACGCCACATGCTGCTGATCTACTGGCATACGCTGCTGATCTAGTAGTACATGACGTGACATGCTTTTCAAATTCCCTATCACTCCAACTCCAAATGTAAACTTTCACTTTTAAGTCTTGACAGTTGGGGTGACGCACTGGTTACCCTAGTGGTTTGAATGCACACCCCAAGGGGTTTGGCTACCGACCACGACCCTCTGCTGCTCGTCTTCCCGAACACTTCCTGTCTCTTTTTCTGTCCTGTCCAATCGAGGGAAAAATTCCAGAAACAGACCTTAAAAAAAATTGTGCAGTGTTTTTGGAACAATACAATTTAACAATACAAACCCTTAACACAAGGATACTTGAGTGTATTGTTACTTTTAAACCTCTATTTAAGCTGACTATATAATGTTACGTATATAATTCATTCATCACCTCCAGAAACTGTAGGTTGAGTCAAATCACACTACACCATGCTTGGTTTACACCGTCACAGATTATATGTGCAACTAGAACTGGGGTGCAAATACTACTCAAGCAAAAACTGTTTCTGAGTGGAGATTATGACATTTCAGTAGAGTCTGGACACAGAGTCTATCACAACTTCTCATTTGACAAGTGTTAGAGAATGCACTAAAAGAGGGAGTTGGGGAAGGAGTGAAGGAGGCCAACCCAGCTGTTACCTCAGGCCATGGCTTTTTGTCCAGAGGGTGTAGCATTACTGAACGTTTACCTCATAGTTACAGGAAGAGAGTGTCCAATGGAATGTGGACCCTCAATTGTCCACATAAACTTATACTCGTGTCCGTTATTACATGTCAGCTGTACTACTGTGAACGTTAGCCAAAAGATACCCATTTCTTTTCAAAGTCTCCTGTGTTGCAGTGTGTGGAAGGGTGTTACGGGCATACCTCCCCTCCAGTACTCAATGAGACTAGAAAGGGGCCCCAGTGGTAGGAAATATGTTAACCCTCCTGTTATGTTACAGGTCAAATTGACCAATTTTAAAGTTCAAAAATCGGAAAAAAAATGTTTAAAGTAGTTTTTCGCTATGAAACTTCTTCTGCTTGGCTTAATTACAGTAAATAACATATAAGTGAAAATGCCCAAGGACACTTTACCATTTGACTGCAGGAGCTGGGATCAAATAGAAACAAGCTGGCAGCCATTGGGACAGTGTGGGACAAGTGGCTAGAGCAACTTCCACTACTCTATAACCCAGTGTCACTGTGGATGAAAGACTAGTGGCATGCAGAGGTCCTTCCATTGTAAGCAATATATGCCTTCCAAACCAGCTAAATAAAGCATAAAAACCTGGGCAGCATGTGACAGAAGAGGTGTCTCTTGTTAGTTTATCAACATCACTTCATAAAAAAAACTATAATTAAAAATGTACAATAAAAAAAAAATTTAAGTCATGTAAAACTATTTTATTTATATTTAGGTCTTTCCAATGTACATTAAAAGAAGTTTTAACATGAATTTTCATTAAAAAAAACAGTGAGTTATCCTCATTGAACCATGATCTGTGAGAATTAAAGAAATTGCACTAAATATTGATTTAAATGGTTAGTAATGGAGTTAATAATGAGATTAAAAATGTTTATTAGGATTTTTTGGGGTTTGGACACATTTTTGATAACTAAATATGCCTTGAACGGGTCAAGTTGACCCAGGAACATTATTGCTGTCCCTAAGAAACGAAAATAACAGGAGGGTTAAGAAAACGGGTCTAAGAACACTGGTGGAGTTAGATTGCTCGTAGACTTTGAAACAAAGGTCATCATTGTATGTCAGTAATTCAAATTTATTCAGGTATTCGTTGGATCAAACACACAACAAAGTATGCATGCAAGTATTAATCAAAAATACAATGTACAGATCTCCCCTCCATCTTGGTATCACAGTGACAGTTTGGCCTGCAGATTAAAGCAGTTGGCAAACTCCACAGCCAGAGTCACGCCTCTATTTTTCACTGAGAGCCATGAATGAACAAACGACTCATAATTTTTAGTCCTTCATATGGATCACAGAAAAATACCCAGCCTTACTATTTTTGACAGCATTAGTAATGCCTGATGGGTAGTTGGCTGATGTGACAGCTGCTCGGTTAGCAAATGATTGTGTTTGTCAGTCTGCAGTGCCCTTATGTTTGACTCGTGACTATCAGGCAACCACGCAGAGCTACATTAGCATTAGAAAAGACGCACAAAACATGTATCCATTTAATTTGAGAGTAAAATCACAATAAAGCAGAAGGTGTAAGTCTGACACAGTGTCATACAGCCCTTCACTAAAGGAATGTGCCCATGTCTCCTCTGCAAATCTGGGTTCAGTAGCCCTTTGATGCATTAATTAACAAGAAGGTATGCACACCCTTTTAAAATAAATACTGTATCATTAAATTAACCCATCAATTACATCATTTGCATCATGTTTACCACCTCTGCACAGTGTTATTTGGAGGCTTTTACATAGAAATGTAATATTTAATGTTTAAATCTTGCACAAAGTTAACCCAGAGACGCATTCCTCGTATCTGTAAACATACCTGGCTGATTCTTTCGTTATGATATTAAGTTAAGATAAGATATTACTTTATTGATCCCTGGGGGTGAAATTCAGTTGTTAGAGCAACCCAGACATAAGTACAATCAAAGAGATTGTACAATTTAGATATACACAATGTTACAATGGAATTTAGATTAAATAGCAGTAATTACAGGCAGTATTAAAAATGTTTCAGTAGTGACAGGTTGACATGGTGTGATTATGGTTGGTAATGACAAATTAAGCAATACATGAAAATAAATATGGGTATGTAATATGACCATGAGTTTTAGTTACAATAATAATGTAGTATAACATAATGTAATATGGCAAAGATAAATATAATACAATGATGCGTGTACATGATACAAAGCATTCTCGGTGGACTGTACTGCATTTATTTATTGTTCCATGTATTTAAAAGAAAATTGAGTTTTTCATTTCGGTCGAATAACAATGGACACGCAGGCAAGGGTCCAAGGAATTGACAGCTGAACACTACTATGGTATGTGGCCGTGGGTGAGGGCTTGTTAGCTTAACTGTCGGCTAACGTTACTCTTAGCTGGCTGAACCCCCCTGAGAGGGAGACATATGCCTGACTGACGAATCACACCAAAGCGTTGTTTTTGAATAAAGCTTACCTCATCTTCAGAAAGTCCGTATATTGGCTCGTAAGTCGCAGCCATATAGCCCGATACACACAAGAACAAGCCGTCTGGCAAAGCTAGCTAGCTAGCCTTGAACAATAAAGTCCCACTTTCCTTTCTCCTGCCGTGCGGTGGTGGTCTAGTCTGCGGTGAGACCAAATCCGTTGCTGGACACAGGGGTTAGGTTTGCAGCCGGTACACGTAATCCTCCCCTCGTGGGGTTAACCCAGGACGCAACTTGGAAATAAAAAAAAAATTACAAACTATGCTTGAAATGTTTCAACTGATACAGGTCGCTTTTGTCAACTCCGAGCTTATCCCCGAAACGTTTTGACACTTGACTTCCTCCTAAAAGCTCAGCCAATCATCTACCGATTGGACATGATTGCTCTACGTTTGAACCAATCAGGATCGTTGTGTATTTCCCGAAGCAACTCAACAGCCAATAGAGCAAGCAAGGGGGCGTGGTATTCGGGTGTGTCGTCTGAGTATGGTTTCCCCCCTCTTATTTCACGATTTGAGGGATTGTGTCTCGTAAAGCAATTACGTTTAACAATTCAAGGATATTTTATAGGTTATTCTGCATTATTCAACATAACAGCTTCCACCTTGCTAGTCTGGTAAAGGTGGTATTTTTGCTCTGGTCGTTCTCACTCAGTTATGAGCGCGTTCATGTTTGGGGGCGGGGCTTGTTAAAAGCAGCCAATCACAGGCTACATGTGCAGAAAAAAAACATAACAGATTAGCACGAACTACTGATCCGCATCACGAATTTAGGTCAAAGCAGCCGCGAAAGTAAGAGGAATTACCGTGGGAAATCCTTTCAAATGGCTACCTATACATTCATAAATACAAAATCATAATGTACAAAAACAGGCCATAAACTTTGTCTAGTAGCTTTATTTGGAAATACGCAAGTCTGTGCAGTATATTCATTAGTAGCTTAGACCTAAATCCCTGGTTTAAAATAAAATGTAATCCTTAAAGATCAAGCTCTAAAAAATGATCAATTCGTGAGTTTCAAATTTATTTATTTTTATTGATTTGTTCAATAATAACGGATCACTGCCATAACTCAATATGATATTTGATACAAATTTGCATTGTTTCATGTGACTGGTTGAAATTATATGTAGGCCACTCTCAAGGCCAAACAATTGAGATTCTATTATTTCTAAATATTATTTATTAGTAAAATACTTAGTTACAGAAATAGAAAGAACCAAAATGATGATGCATTTATCATTCATTTACAGCACCCCAGGTAATGAGTAAAGTAAATGTAATAAGCAATATTGGTCCTACACTGCCACCTAGACACCACTGCAACTAATGAAATCTACCAGACTATATCGAATGTTCAATAATAACGGTTCACTGCCACAACTCAATATGATATTTGATACAAATTTGCATTGTTTCATGTGACTGGGTGAAATTACATGTAGGCCACTCTAAAGGCCAAACAATTGAGATTCTATTATTTCTAAATATTATTTATTAGTAAAATACTTAGTTACAGAAATAGAAAGATCCAAAATGATGATGCATTTATCATTCATTTACAGCACCCCAGGTAATGAGTAAAGTAAATGTAATGAGCAATGTTGGTCCTACACTGCCACCTAGACGCTACTGCAACTAATGAAAACTACCAGACTATATCAAAACAAGTAGATATTTCTGTCTCTCTCTCTCTCTCTCTCTCTCTCTCTCTCTCTCTCTCTCTCTCTCTCTCTCTCTCATATTATTTTGCTATATCATATCAGCCATGCTCTAATAATTATCTGCCATCAATAGCTTATTTTTCAGTTTCTCTACCTTATGTTTGTAGTATTTCTAGCTGCTGTATTTTCTGTTTGTAACATTTTTCAGTTTCTCTATCTTATGTCTGTCGCATTTTCAGTTATCAGTTTTTCTACATTGTTTTTTTCTAGCATTTTCAGTTGTTGTATTTCATGTTTGTAGCATGTTTCTGTTTTTGTATTTCATGTCTGTAGCATTTTTCTGTTTTTTTGTATTTTATTTCTATATAGCATTCACAGTGTTTCTTTGTAATGTTTGTAGAATTTATAGTTTTGTATATTTTGTATGTTATGTTTGTTTTATGTGGACCCCAGGAAGACTAGCTGCTGCATTAGTGGCAGCTAATGGGGATCTGAATATAGAATAAAGAATATGAATAGCGTAGACAAATCCACCTTGTAAAATGCTCATATGCTACTGATTTAGTGAAGTTATTTCCTATTTTCTAAGCCTCATAGGTCCTCATAGGTGGGTTGCTGTTTTTTTATGGACCTGCATATTAAGAAATGTTGACCATATTGAATTAAAATTAGTGTCTTTAATATGTATGTAGTACAAAGAAACACAATTTTGAGAAAACTAAAACAAAAATCATATGTAGGCTGCCATTGTTGTACAATGCACTCTGGGTAGTGAGGTCAAATGGTTGCTTTGTTCTTCAAAAATATTCCTGTTTGTGTTCACCTGAATCTACCCTGCAATTATCTTTCTCCTTACTGTTCTCTTCACTAACACTGTGCATGGGTTGAAATTTAAAAAAAAAAAACCTAAATGATGACAATGCAGGAAGATATGTGGCAAGAAGATATATGCTGTCTTTTGACATTACCACACAGAGTGCATTGCACAATAATGGCATTCTAAGTGTGACATTATTTTTGTATTTCTTAAAGTTTAATATTTAGTGTGTTTCTTTGTACAACATGCATATAGAAGACATTTGTGTTAATTAAATAAGGTAAACTTGTCTCCATAAGGGTCCCTTTGAACACATGCTTTGTCAGGGCAGTTCCAAAACCAACCACTAGATGGCGCTGAGTCGCTATGTTTTCTTCAGTCTTCAGTGTCTGTATCCTACTGATTCCAGATGTTGAGTGGCTGAGATCAAATGTCACATGGACACAAACAGAGGAGACACGTTACTCTATTTATGGGGATGGGTTGACCTCATAATGCCTTCACACTCCTGACTGCAGGCTGAGCCTCTTCTCTCCCGTCCTCCTCTGCAGCGCCGGCATCAGCAAGCATGCTGTCATACCAAAACACTCATCCATTTCTGTGACTCTGACCTGAAAGCATTTAATATTGACAGAGACAATGCTGATTAAAAAGGATGATAAATCTGCACACTGTTTATTTTTTTCTGTTTCAGGCATCATGTTCTTGTTTAAATGTTCTCTGGCAGTCAGGACGTCCCTATAATGGGACTTTTAAATCATTGTGAAGAGCAGATGGCTGTATTATATAACATTATTGCTTCTAAGTAGAGCTGAAAAGGGAGGGGCAGAGATTTCCACTGCCCCTGTTGATACAAAGGCATCAGTCATTTAACACTGAATTTCTGTATGTTTACTTTTAGAGTTGCAATTATTACAGAAATCAATGGATTTATGCACCCAATATTATTGTTAAGATTACTAAAAACAACAAGAAAAACAGAAAACCATAACTTTTGCATATCAAATAGAGGGTTTGTATACATCAATCATGAATCATAAAAAGTGCATAAAATCTCTCTCAAAAGGGCTGAATCATTTATTAACAATGAAAAAGTATCACACAAATGTAACATACAGGGAGTTTGTTTTAAAATATGAAAGGACTGCGCTTGGGATCATTTTCAGATACTTGTATTTTACTCAGAGAATGCATTATAAGACACTATATTTTACTATTTCACTACAATTCAGAAGAAAATATTGTACTCCTGACTGTATATGTGATAGTTATAGTTGCAACTCTCAGATTTAGATTACAAAATATGACCTTGGAATTGTGTATCAGAAAAAGTTTAGGCATTTGTGTGCTGACATTGAACTTACATCGCAATTATAACACATATAGTATAACAGAAGGGTAATTCTCGACATATTTAAGTTTTGATACTGTCAGTTAATTTTTGTATAGATATATTTGTGATTTATTTCCTCTTTCAAAGCAAGCAATAATTTGTCATGGACATAGTGGTGGAATTTATCAATAAACTGGACACTGGACACTGGTCATATATGTGATATGTGGTTGATATGTATGTGATGAATATAATATGTAATGAATATGGTGTGTGATTAATGTATATATGGTGAGTGTAGTGTGTTGTGAATATATATAATGTATTGTTTGAATTTATGTGCTTTGGCAATAACATCTTGTGCATGCCAACAAAGCAAATTTGAATTGAAATTGAGAGAGAGAGAGAGAGAGAGAGAGAGAGAGAGAGAGAGAGAGAGAGAGAGAGAGAGAGAGAGAGTAGATCAAACATAACTGGCCGCATGTAAAATTTTAATGTTTGAAGTGTTTGCTGTATGTTTTTGTTGATTGTTACTGTTCTGGTTTTTGCTTTTAAAAGCACTTTGAATTGCTGCATGTATGGATTGTGATGGAATTCAGCAACAAACTGGACACTGGACACAGAAGACTCAGGAGACTCGGATGGCTTACGTTGAAATAGTTTATGTAGAACTTGATCAAGGAGAACTAACATAACAGTACACAGGCAGAAGAGTGCAGTGCAATGCCAAGTCAGTTCTGACAGACAAATCATCAGGCACGGTATTTATTCCCTCCGAAGATGACGCTAAAGTTAGATAACTTCTGGAGACAGTAAGTCGGCCATGAAACATAGATAAAGACGGGAGCAAGGGGAGAGACCTTGACTACTACCCTGACACTATCTCGCCCGTAACAGATGACATAGGAATCAAGTTATTCTACTTGACATTGAGACTAAAAGAATAGAATGGTTAAACATTCTTACATACGCATATATAAGATTATGAAAATTCCACGACATGGTTGATGCTTTATAAAACTTGCCTTGCCTTGCCTTATATTATGTTTACTTTCTATGCTGTATGGGTAATCGTTCATTAATGCGTATAGAATATGTAATATATGTCATATGTGGTTGATATGTATGTGATGAATATAATATGTAATGAATATGGTGTTTGATAAATGTATATATGGTGAGTGTAGTGTGTTGTGAATATATATAATGTATTGTATGAATTTATGTGCTTTGGCAATAACATCTCTTTGTTCATGCCAATAAACCAAATTTGAATTGAAAATTGAGAGAGAGAGAGAGAGAGAGAGAGAGAGAGAGAGAGAGAGAGAGAGATGAAAGCATACAGGATCAGGTTTTTTTGTAGTTATCTTATCCTCCATTCTCCATTCTGTAACAGCCTGAGGGTGATGGGCGGGGCTTTCATTCGCCCCGCCCCTAATCGGGATCACATATGCACTGAGGAGAGTGGATGGACGTTGCCAGTACTTTGCAGTGTATTAGGACGGCTAAGCTGCCCGGGTGGGTGGTAAGGCATGTGCCCTTGTCCCTTGTCATCCCGGTAAACCAGTTTAACAAGTTGCTCTCCTGGAAACCAAATAAGGACTCAACACGACCAGAACGCCGAGGGAGAGACCGGAAACTTCTGCCTGCTGCAGGTAGGACACTTGTTTCTCTCTTTATAGCGAGTGGCACACTATCATCAGGACCCGTGTGAAAAAACAGGTTCACTGCACTCTTCAGTGGGCAGTCCAGTCCAGATGAGGATGGACTGTTTGAGCTCGTATCGACCATAAAAACCACTCTTAAAAGCATCTATCACTTTGAACGTCACAGGTAATGAGTACAACTGATAACGATTGTTATAGCAAGTCCCTAAAAGTGCAGTTAACAACACACGTTTATAATGGACCACAAATATCAGAGAAAATCAAACATGTTGTTCAATCAGCTGCAAAAATTAGTCGATTAATCAGTTTGTCATTAGGCCTCATACTGACAAGTTGGTGATGTTTTAAATAGGGTTGCAAAGTTCCAGGAATTTTCATAGTTGGAAACTTTCCATAGGAATTAACGGGAATAAACCAGGAGTTTACTAAATTGAAGGTTGGCTCTTAATAGGGAACTTGTTAATTTTTGAATGGGTTGGGTCGAGGGGATGAGTAATATTTAACTCAACATTCATGTTTTGGTTCTTCAATGAAATAATTGATTGTTCAATAAGATATTTAACACTTGATAAAGTTCTACTTACAAATAAATCTGTTTTTAATGTATTATTTTGGATGAAAGTCTGATTATAACAAAATAAGTATTTATGCTTGGATATGATACCTTTCCATTTAATTACCCTCAATTCCCAGTTAATTCCCATAAATTCCCATGGAAACTTTAGAGAAGTGCATATCAGAGTAATAATATAAAACAAATGTAAAATATATACAGTCAGGTGGGCAGAAGAAGTATTTGGGTTTAGGATATTGCACATTTTATGAAAAGTAATAATAGGGAAAACAGAGATAGGGAAAACAGATTTGCTGATTGTGTCCTGCAGATGTTATGATTTGCTTATTCTCTGGTTATTTCTGTATGTAAATTATCAGTCATTGGTTTTTGAAAAACAAGTACGTCATGCAAATAAATCGATCAATCAGAATCAAAGAATCAATATGATTACATGTACAGATGCAGCCTCGTGTTAGTTCTTGCATGACAATATTCAAAAGTGCTACAGAGTTTTTTCAATCATGTGCATTAGTCAAGGTTTTTTTGTTTTTTATGGTATTCAATCATTTTGTGTTTTAATGATTTGGCAAAATTGTTAAATTCATAAAGCCCTGAAATTTAAATTGTGTGATTTAAACTGAGAGCTTGTTGAACTTTCTTTAGGTGAATGTCTTAGGGTTTACTTAATTTGTCCTCACATGACATTAACAGCCATCAGATATCAGCTGTGACTTACTCCAAAAAGACAACCTTGCCCTTGATTGTTCACAAATATATGCAGTAAATCATGTGCTCTGTATAGTTTGAAGTGAGAGCATGCAAGTGCAGCATTTATCCTCTAATTCTCCTCTGGATGAGGACAGTTTCCATTTTTTGACAGTTGACTGATTAGTGACAGGTTATTTCCCTCAGCCTAGGAGGATTATAATGATTCTGGGTGTCAGGGATTTAATGGGATTCCTATGTTCATGATCTGCTCCTATTCCACATGCAAGTTTGCGAGGTTGAAGAGAGGTGACAGGGGGAGTTTGCAGTTATAGCACCAAGCTGATCAATTGAATACTGGACTACAATTTGAGGTGCCTGCAGCTTACTGACTGTTTCCACATATAGTTCATCACCCGGGCTTTATATAGTCAGGCAGTGCATGCTAACCTCAGCTTTAGATATTAGGTTTAGATACTAGGTTAGCCTCATTTAACTGTAACATCTATCCAGGATGGTTTTATTAAGTCTTTAACTTTATGTTTTGCAATTCTTGCCTTTAAATAGTAATGAATTATTTACTTACTTTGAAGTTCTTAGAGATGGAGTTTGATCACTTCTCATGAGCAAAAAGTTAGCTCTGGCTTTGGCCTTTTGCTGCACCCTCTGAAGACATTGAGGGCTCTTTTGATATGCTCAAAATGACACCATCTTCCACACATTGGACCCCGCCCAAACACATGATGGATAGCACATTTTTTCATTGTCATACTTAAAGAAAGTTTAAAGTCAATATTTCATTTTAGAAATTATAAACTGACTATAAGAACGAAACAACGCACTATATGCACAAACACTAACACAAAAAAACAGCAGGAAAAAAGTGGGATGTTAGATGTGAAAGGTTGGATACTTCATTCAAGCTTGCATGTTAAATATGTTTAAATGCATGGTATATGTATTTCAATCAAGCAATCTTTACTTGTATAGCCCCAAATCACAGCAAACATTACCTCAAGATGCTTTTAAAAAGCATTGCATGTCTAGATCATACTCTATGTTAAATTGTTAACAAAGACCCAACATCAAGACAGGATAAGGTCCAGTCCCCTCTTACTGCCAGGACTCAATCTTATCTCATCTTAACCCACCATGAGCATTGCACCATGCAGTATTTAGCGAGTTACAGCTGCAAGGAAAAACTTCCTTTAACAGGCAGAAACCTTGAGCAGAACCAGACTCATGTTAGACAGCCATCTGCCTTGACCGAGTTGGGGTTGGAACTCAGTTTTGTCTTATTCCTGTTGTGTATCATTTTAATAATGTGCAATATGAGTAAATGTATTATTATTATTATCATATATACCAACCTATGTAAATCGATGCATTTGTAAATACATACACTGTATATTCATCTACACACGTACATATACCCACACAAGATCACATCACCAGATCAACTCCGTGTTAGCAGAGGTAAATAGAACCTACAAGCTTAAGGAGATTTATATTGAAGAGGTTCCTGTTTCGGTTGCACACATCATATAAATGGAACCAACTTAAGTTTTTCTCCTTACTACAAATGTCTCTTATAGTACGTCCCTGTTACTGTTTTGAAAGTAGATGTAAGCTGTAGTTTCATTCTATAAATAAAGGTTTCCCTTATCTTACTAACTCATTTTAAATAAGCCCAAAGATCAGTAGGATCTATTCTGGCACGTCAGAGCTTCAAAAATACTAGAGGACACAGGATGTAGGTTGGCCAAGGCAACAAGGAAGAACGTTTTTACAAGAAAGGGTGAAGTAAAAAGTGTTGCGTTCACTTACTGTAGCTAGAAGAGTGATGAAATAAATGACACATGGTTTGTTGTTGAAATTGTTCAGTTGCGTACCGTATGGCGTTAGCTGTTTGTTGCTACATGTTGTTGACACATGACAAATGCTGGTGTGTAGTTTTCATTCACAGAACATGTGTCACTTTCCTGTACTTTAAGCTAAGCATCTGTGGATGGTGAATGATGATGCTGAATGAGGTGTGCAATAGTAATTGTAGTGTTCTTACGCCTTTGTGTAATTCATGTTGTGCATCATTTGATAAAAGTGCAATATGAGGAATGTGGTGTGGAGGCAGCTAAATATAGGCAGCACGAGTCCATTACACATTTCCCAAATGATTCAATAAAGTGTATCATATGTTATCAAATCTTATCTTATCCCATTGTATTGTATTGTACTTTATTGTATTGTATTGACCATACTAAGATAAGATAAGATATTACTTTATTGATCCCCTGGGGGGGAAATTCAGTTGTAATGGCAACCCAGACATAAGTACAATCAAGAAGAAGTTTCAGTGAGTAAAAATGAAATAAAATAAAAATAGAATAAAATAAAATAGAATAAAATAAAGATAAAGATAAAATACAATTTAGATATATACAATGTTACAAATGGAATTTAGATTAAATAGCAGTAATTACAGGCAGTATTAAAAAGGGTTCAGTAGTGACAAGTTGACATGGTGTGATTATAGTTGGTAATGACAGATTAAGCAATAAATAAAAATAAATATGGGTATGTAGTATGACCGTGAGTTGTAGTAAACAATAATAATGTAATATAACATAATGTAATATGGCAAAGATAATTATAATACAGTATATTATGCATTATAATGCCAGCAGCAGTCAAGAATGTCAGTTCAGGATGAGATTATAGGGTGTGACAGACAGTGCAGGGATGGTATGGATCTGTTCATAGGGGGGGGGTTAGTGGTCAGCTTGGTGCAGTCTGTGGCCTCCGTTAGTGTTCAACAGTCTGATGACGGTGGGCACAAAGGCCTTTAAATTACTGTAGATTTTGATTGAAAAATTGTCAAACAAGATATGAACAAAACTTCAAACTCTTACTTATCTTCAGCCCCTATAAAAACGTTCTCATACTCAAGCTGATATTTCCTTCAGGATCAGTAATGTCTAATTAATAGTGTGAGCTTACAGTTTCATGCCTGGAAAGTTACCCAATAATTTAAAGGTCTCTCTCTGTCGTTTGTTTTCTGTTGCTCTAAGTTGTTGCATACCCCAACAAGAAAATCATTGTTCCTAGAAAGGTGTTGCAGCTGATGATCTGACCGGTTTTTCATAGTTCCTGGAAGTCTGTTATAGTCTGAGCATGAGTAGAGGTCACAACCTTGATATGAAACCAGTGTGCTCTGGACTGGAACTCATTCCTTTCCTTTCCTTCTCTTTCCTTTCGCCTCGTTTTCTTAGATCTTCTTTTCTTTTCTTTTCTTTTCTTTTATTCCCACCTGTCTTCTCTTTGTTTGTGTTCCTCCCTCTTCACTTTGTTTCTTTTCTTTCCTAAAGTCTTCTCTTTTTCTCCTGTCTTGTCTTCTCTTCTTTTGCCCCCTCCTGTCTTGTCTTGTCTTCTAAGTTGTTGCATACCCCAACAAGAAAATCATCATTCCTAGAAAGGTGTTGCAGCTGATGATCTAACCGGTTTTTCATAGTTCCTGGAAGTCTGTTATAGTCTGAGCATGAGTAGAGGTCACAACCTTGATATGAAACCAGTGTGCTCTGGAACTCTTTCCTTTCCTTTCTTTTCCTCTCATTTTGTTTCATCTTCTCTTCTCTTCTTTTCTTTTCTTTTCTTCCCACCTGTCTTCTCTTTGTTTGTGTTCCTCCCTCTTCACATCATTTCTTTTCTTTCCTCTTGTCTTTTCTTTTTCTCCTGTCTTGTCCTCTCTTCCTTTTTTCCCTCTTGTCCTGTCTTGTCTTCTCTTCCTTTTTCCCCTTCCTGTCTTGTCTTGTCTTTTATTATTTTCTTTCATTTTGTCTGCTCTGCTCTTCTTTTCATTCATCTTGTCGTGTCTAGTTTTCTTACTTTTCAATCTTGTCTTGTCTTCTCCTCTCGTCTTTCCTCTTTCTTTCCTCCTGTCTTCTCTTATTTTCTTTCTTCTTGTTTTGTCTTGTCTTATCTTCTTTCCTCTTCTCATTTCTTATCTTCCTTTCCATTCTTTTCTTGTCTTTCCTTTAACTAACATATGGCCTGATGTGCATTTTGTAATGTACTCTCTGTATATTTTGGGATAAGAGGATTGACCGATATCTGTTACTACTGCTTTAAACTAAATGTGAACAGAATGTTTTATTGGCTTATTTTATTTGAAATAGAAAAGTTAATATAAAACTGAACAGTAATTTACTGAGGAAATACAGTGCACTAGGTTCTCAGAATAGGACTACGTAGCTAATAATATAAAGCTGGGACTGTGTATTAGCAAGCATAATCACCTTTTGTAGAGGTTGGCTGTTGTAAAGTCATTCACCTGGTTTCACTGCTGAACATGTGATATGACATCTATCTATACATCTACATCTTTTTAGATACTTACCTTAGTTTGTGTCCTAACCTCAGGATCACCTGACTTTTTGCCATGCATGCAGTCAGTTGCATCTTTATAATTTCGTCACCTGTACATCTGTTATTTAAGCTGTGCACTACACAGAGTCACCATGCTGAACCTTTGAACTACCAAGGAGCAGTGGGACAGCCAGAAAGCAGCTTAAGGTGGATCCATTTCTATAATTACAAAAAAATGGATGGATATAACTTATAATAAATACATACAAGTGCTGCTAAGTTACAACAGTGGAGTTTATTTACTCTGGATGACAATCTGTCCACTATGCTTTAAATGTAATTTTCAAACCAATATCTGTGAGGGATCTGTTGATCTGCACTGTAAGGTAGCACTTTCTCAGCTTAGCAGCTTATTCAGTTTGGGCTATTGGTTACGTAAGAAAGGCTATATGCAGCAGGAGGCTAATCCAGGGCCTGACCCTAATGCCAATTACCAGATCATGGTGACGTTATTGAAATTAAGGCAGCATAAACAAGAGTTGCAAACAGTAACCTGCCTACAGTCTTTATGTTGTAAAGGAAAGGTGCCAGCTATGAAAGGTGCTGCCTGCCGAGGAAAAAGCGTAACCTTTTTTTTTCATCATGTTAAAAACACAGCTATTAAATCAGTTAAATATAAGTCAGCATATCACTGCATGGCATGACAACATGTGTTGGGCTTGTATGACGTTGCATGCTAAATGTTTACCTACAAGCTTAAAACGTCTTATGGTCACGTCAACAAGTCACATGGCTGAAATTCAAGAGCTGTAGGGAGCATTCCTTGCATGTTTTCATTTTACTTTAAAGAAATATTTCACAAAAAGTGTTTTTTTTTTATTCTGAACTATACCATGTACACAGTTTGATGTCACTGTTGCAACCCTACATTTAAGGCAAATCCCACAGTAAAGAAAGTGTGCTTGTGAAAAACATGGCCACCAAGAAAGTTCTTCTGCTATGCTGTGTCAGGCCTGTGGGGCATGGTATAGTACAATGAGATATTTTATTACACTAATATAATATAATATAATATAATTTATAATGTACTTTATCATCCCATGCATTACTATGTGATAGCAGCATAAAAGCAAAACAGGCATATGCAATACCATATGATATTATACCACACCATGCAATATCATATAATATCATACACTACCATGCAATATCATACAATATCATACCACACCATGCAATATCATACACTACCATGCAATATCATACAATATCATACCACACCATGCACTACCATATGATATCATTCACTACAATACATTATCATATGATATCATACACTACCATGCAATATCATACAATTTCATACAATACCATGCAATATCACATGATATCATACAACACCATGCAATATCACATGATAACATGCAATACCATGCAATATCATACAATATCATTCACTACGATACATTGTAATATGATTTCATACACTACCATGCAATATCATACAATAACATACAACACCATGCAATATCATACAACACCATGCAATATCACACAATATCATACAACACCATGCAATATCACATGATATCATACAACACCATGCAATATCACATGATACCATGCAATACCATGCAATATCATACAATATCATTCACTACGATACATTCTAATATGATTTCATACACTACCATGCAAAATCATACAATATACAACACCATGCAATATCATACAACACCATGCAATATCATACAACACCATGCAATATCACACAATATCATACAACACCATGCAATATCACATGATATCATACAACACCATGCAATTTCACATGATATCATGCAATAACATGCATTTCCATATGGTATCATTCACTACAATACATTATCATATGATATCGTTCAGTACCATGCATTATTATATGATATCATACAATGTCACTCAATACCATGCACTACTAGCTGATATCAGATGAGGCTAAGCAGTATCATACAGTATCATACAATACCATACAGTATCATTCAATACTATCCAAACTATATGATATCATAGCAATACCATGCAATACCATACAGTTTCATACAGTACCATATAATATTATAACATACCATATCATATCATTCAATACTATCCAATAATATACAAAATGTTTTACCATGCACTACCATAAGAACTGATAAGATCAACATACTACAAACAACATATTTAATATTGTAAACAAAGTAGCACAAATGACTCTAAACCACACATATATGCACATTATCAATCTTAAATACTTTCAATATAATACCCAACAAGTGAATTCTGACTGGGTAAAGCCAGTCCCCCCTTTAATGCAAGTCAAATGCTTTGGCTGGATTGGCGGACAGGAGTCTGAGAATGTAAACAATGCATCTGTCTAGTGCTTAAGCATTGTCTTGGCCCACACGGACTAGTGCAGCTTTAAAGGTCTCTGTTAACAACACGTCAAATCCTTGAGATGACAGCAACAACTCTATCAGTTCAGAGAAGACGTGGACAGAGCACATGACAAAGCATGTGTGGGCTATTGCTCTCTGCCGGCTTTTAATTTTCAGAGATAAAACGTCTACTCACCATCGCCCCTCCTACTATACCGCCTCACTCACCATGTGGGTTTAGAGATGAAGGGTCATGGCTAGTAATAACTCAAACATCTGCACATGGCTAGGGAGATGCAGGTTTCTAACTCATGGGATGGGAATCACTCAAGCTGAAGGGGCGGTAAACCAGCCTCCCACTGTGTGTGTGTGTGTGTGTGTGTGTGTGTGTGTGTGAATCTGTTGCAGAAGCAAAAGCCTGAACGCAGGTTATGTAATCCGTTACGCTGCATGTGTCAGCTGGTTGAGGTAGACAAAATCGGAGATGATGTTTTTAATCCTTTGAGAAACAGCATACAATCTCAGTATGGGATTTCATTATAGTAATTCATCACATTTGCTGCTCTGTAATCAGATTTATGCCCTTTTAAAACATGTCTGTGTGGGATACAAGTGTTCTGTAAGTGACGTTTAGCATCAATATCTCTTAACTTCATAAGTCATGAAACACAAAAATCATCCTAGCTACAGCGAGCAGTTTCTTTTGTCATGCAATCATGTTTTGACCCAATACAACTTGTGTTGTGGCTGCTGGCACTGAACATTGTGGGTCACCTGGTTTTGTCAACAGCACATACGAGACAACTCCTTCTCATTTGCCTCTCTTTCATCTATTTTTCTTTCATCCAACAGCCTGCCAGCTTTTTTTGTGCCATGATGAAGAGCGCAGTGAGAGTCAGCCTGCTGTTGCTGCTCGTCTTCGCGCTGCATGCAAAGGGAATGCGTAAGTGTTAGTGCAAGTAGCTAACCTTGAAATACGGTGCCAATGTCAGTTACAGTTTCTGGCAATGAGTTACAATATCTAGGAGATTAATGTAACACAATAAACAACGGGGTGAAAGATGTTTTTGTGATAAATACAGAAATAAATATGAATATAGAAATGCCTACTGGCTTTAACTTCTGGCATCTCGTGTGTTTCTTTAGGATACAGCCCGCCAGGAAAGCCCACACTGACCAGATGTCGTTCTCCAGAAAAAGAAACCTTTACCTGCTGGTGGGAACCAGGTTTCGATGGGGGCCTGCCAACAACCTACGCTCTGTTCTATCGTAAAGAAAAGTGAGTTCAAGCCACCAAAGATGAGGATGTCACAGTAACTCTAGAATGGAGCTGTGCAAAAAACGTTGCAAACACGGTTGGATTTATTTAATCCCTGAAGGTCAACACACTTGTCAGTGACCGGGTTTGTCACAGGAGTGAGGTCATCAGAACGGTATAAGAGGATAAAGATTGGAGAGAGTTATGTGGCATTGGACAAAGATTCATTAGTAATGTTGCGTACTGTAAAGGTTCAATGAGTGTGAGTGGCAGAGCACGTAAAACATAAAAACTCTTGGCATACAGGTTATGAGGAAAATGAAGAGGGCGAGTTTAGTGTTGCTGTTGGAAATATTAAAGACATATCTATGGTTAATACACTTAGATATAACATACTTTTTAAATATCTCTTGGGATGCAACATTACCTCACAAGAAAGCTATAAACTGGTACCCATAAGGGATGATTCAAATCAATGAGTTAAAAAATTAATTGTGATACCCTTTTCGAAAAACAGGGGCGTTGTCTGCCTTTGACTTTTCTTCTTCAACTTCATTCAGCATCCTAACAGATGCGTATGTCTGCTGTCCACTTTCTCGTGGACGATCTTTCTCCCTCTCTCTACTCCTTGCACGCATTTTGTAGGTAGTGGGTTCACACCTGCCCTGCAGATAACAGAGAGAGAAATAGAAGTGACAGATACCGTTATGTCAGTGTCAGAGCTTATTCCTCTTCGGGGCTTCTGATACATCATACAATTTTTTTTGTCTCTTTTGATTGTCCCTTTTTCTGTTTTCATCTACTCTTGCAACTTTACAGTCTAGTGGGAGTATTTTTGTACCCTTTCAAAATTAAAGCATGTTTTGGGAAAACAAGAAATAAAGCAACCCAGGCATAAAGCTTGAAAATAAACTGGGTCACACTGTAGAATCATTTGTATTGTGAACCCAGTATCATGAATGGTATATTGTATTGTATCCAGAGTCAAGTGTGTATTTACATTCCCAAACGTTATGAATAGTTTATACAAGTAGTTTAATATTTTCAGAGAAAACATTTCTTGTCTTGCAGAGTTTGATGATGTGATCAGTCACACTGGCATTAGGGAATTAAGCAGATTAGCATAACTCACTCTTTAATTCTGCATTAAGTTTAATTTTTCTCTATAATCCATACCAGAAGAATGTAAATGTGTGAGAAATTCACAATGCAAATCCTGCTAGCAGGATGTATTAGCAATTAGCTGTTCTCAGCTTTCATTAGCATTTAAAATTTGTACACAACATGATAAGGTTTATAATTCTAGCTAACAATAATGTCAGGTATCTTATTGTCTATCAGCCTGGTAACCTTCAGGTAAGCTAGCTAAGAAAGATTTCAGCTAGTGACTAAATTTTGTGTTACCTGAAATATAATGAGACATATATTATTCATAGGCTTTTCAGTTGCTTATTAACCAAGAAACAGTAAAATGAGAGCAATTTTGTCAGATGTTCTGTGCCTGTATTATTTGTAAACCTCATAAACAACAGTGCAGCATTGCAACATTTGAGCTTCCAATTTTCTGAGGGAAAGGTAGCCGTTGGATTGCAGTGAATTAAAGCTCTCTGGTATTTGGGATTGGTGGCCACGTGCACGTACACATGTTAGCTGAGTTATTTTCATGTCATTTTGATACAAAGCTATCAGAGATGGGGGAAATGGTTTTGAGGGAGCTTCTGTTTGAGTAAAGAAAAAATAAGAGGCAAACTCAGGCACGACAAGACTTTACAAAGGGGGTAGTTTTAGGAAGTGAGGTAATGATGGATGAAGTTTGTATGTTGTTCTTCATAAACGCTCCAGTAGATGACATGCTGTCTCTGCCTCTCTCGCAGCTCTGAGACTGTGTACGAGTGTCCGGACTACCGCACAGCTGGAGAGAACTCCTGCTTCTTCAACAAGAACGACACATCCATCTGGGTTAACTACAACATCACTGTGGTGGCCTCCAACGCACTGGGCAGCACTTTCTCTGACCCCGTGGATATAGATGTTGTTTACATTGGTGAGTGCTGCCCCTATGCTGCCTTTTAAGAATGCATTTGCAGTAATGGTTTAGCACAATGTTAAAGGCGCAATATCCCCATAAGAATTACAGAACTGTATGTTAATGCACACCCTCACTGCTGTCAGTGGCACATTGCTTACCCTGGAGCTAATGCTCTTCAGGGAACTAACCCCCCCTGCAGCTGACACTGCACACTACAAGTCTCCAATTTTTTTAAAGATTATTATTTGGGCTTTTTGCCTTTTTTTAGAAAACACAGACATGACATGCACCAAATAGCAACAGGACCAGGGGAAAAAACCTGCGACTAGTGTTTAGCCTCTGCACATGGGGCTCCTGCTCTAGTAACTGAGCTAAACCAGCACCTCATTAGTCTCAAACTTTAATGCTTTGAAATAAATAAACCAACATTTTTCTGCATGCTAAAAAGGGTAAATTATGAAAGAAAACTGAAACTAAAGACACTGACTTTACATTTTAAATTCTAAATCCTATTAAAAAATACATTTTTCTTATCATTGCAAATACCAGGAAAAAGCTAAATAAAAAATTGTGCCTCTAAGCAAATTTTAGCAAACTATTCTGTGCAACAGACTTTAATTATTGCCCAAAAAACGGTTTCAATTTTAATGAAAATGGACATTATTTTTTTGCTCATTTAAGAGCCTCATGCTGAATAATCAACTGCCAAAAATAGAACTGCAGAGTGTTCAGAGCCCTGCTTCCTCCTCTTTTCATGAGATGTCTAAAATGAACGATGCCTTGCTGTTCAGACTTGTCCATAGTCCTTTTTAAATTAAAAAATGCATATTTTGGGCCCATTTGCTGTGCCTGAACCACTCAAAATACAGGAGACTCAAGTGATGACTGTGAGCATTTATAAATATCTTGGTGTGCATATCTCAGATGACCCTACATGGTCTTCACACACCACCACATTGGTGATAAAAAAAAACATGGCAGCGTCTGTATCATCTAGGCAGCAGAGAAAATCTAAGATGCTTCTTCCTACAGTAACAGACTTGAGTATACACTCCCAGGTTTTATCACTACTTCATATTGGAACTGGGGTGATCAGGTGTACAGGGTGCATCACTGGAACTACTCTGCCCACCCTGCAGAACATCTATACCAGGTGGTGTAAAAAGAAAGCAGAATGAATCATAAGAGACTCATATCACTCAGACCACGGTGTCATTTAGCCACTGCAATTAGAAGATATTTTTAATTACTTTTTAAAGTTTTATATATATATATTTTTTTTTTTTTTTTTTTTGGGGGGGGGGGGGCATGTTTGCCTTTATGGATAGGACAGCTGATGAAGAGAGACAGTAAATGTGGGGAGCAGAGAGAGGGGGAGGACATGCAGTAAATGGTCGAGGCTGGAGCCAAACCTGCGACCTCTGCGACTAGGACTGTAGCCTCTGTGGTGCTTAGACCGCTAGGCCACCAGCTCCCCTTTAATCACTGTTTAATCTGGCTTTTTACATTCCAGATGCACTTTACAAACTTCTGAATTGTGTTTTAACATCTCTACATTTTCCTAGGTTTGTCTTTTAGCATATATTTAAGTGACTTCTTCT
The DNA here is from genome assembly GCF_009762535.1 of Notolabrus celidotus. Taxonomy (NCBI): domain Eukaryota; kingdom Metazoa; phylum Chordata; class Actinopteri; order Labriformes; family Labridae; genus Notolabrus; species Notolabrus celidotus. The sequence goes on along the minus strand of NC_048290.1, from coordinate 11,590,708 downwards.
ATTGTGCCTTATGTATTTCTCGTGTCATTGTAGCTGGTGGATTTAGGCAGATTAACCTCACCTTGCTTGTATTTAAGCAGCTACAGGTCTCAATACAGTAAACCTTGAATTGTGGTTTGGGGATTAAAGTTATATCGTATTTAGGGAAGGTTGAAGATGTTTTGGATAGTTGTAGAATAATGCTGGACTTTAACTTCCATCTAATTACATATTAAAACCAGGAACATTTACTTTGTTTTGTTTTGTTGGATCACATAAATATGGTATCTGTAATTAAAACTCTGAGGGGGTCCAACGTGCAGATGAAGAAGATTGAATTAACAAAAGGAGAAAGCAAAGCTTAAAAACTATTCATACGAAACACAAAATTCACACAGAAAAATACAAGGATGTTGAGAAAGGTTGACAACAATCAGACAAAAAAGAAAGGGACACAGACAGTAAATACACTTACTCTAATGAAGACACAGGTGTGACAAACAAGGCACAGGTGAAACTAATCAAGACAGGGCACACAATTAAAGAGGTGGGAAAACAAAAAAAAACAGGAAGTCAAGATAAAGCTGACACACTGGGGCAAGAACTACAAAATAAAACAGGAACTACTAAACACACAAGGAAAACAAAATAATAAGTCTAAACTAATACAGAAAGGGAGAAAACAAGACTTTGGCTGGATTTCAATTCCTCCCTTAACCCTGAACCCTGAGCCCTTAAGGACTTAACCAACGTCACCTGGGAAGTAGCTGAGTGCACGAGGGGCTCAAAATGGTATAACTAGGAATGGGACAGCACTTTGCTACTCTTCATGTAACCTGTATGACATTATATAGCTCATGTTTGGAATTTTAGTTGTTAAATTTTTACTGTCCTCAAATCTAAGGAGCTTAAAGGACCAACTATCTGATATTCATGTATCCAGGCTCTTGTTATACATACCAGACGAGAAGAAACTATCTATCAATTTCCTCTTTTTTTTGTCAAAATAGCTTAACTACAAAATTCTAAGAAAGATATAAATATAAATTCTAAATATATAAACTACACTGTATACACAGGTATGTGTGAAGATATATAGATTTAGGCTGATTAAGGCTCTTTTATATATTTATACTTACAAGCAAACATTTTTTGAAATGTCAACATTGGTTGCATCTTCCATGCTTCTTGTTTACCTCCTTTTTTTTATGGCGTTCATTTACCCTTCCATGCTTGTGGGCTTCCCCCCTGTGTTTCACGTCACAATGCTGTGAACCCTGGGTAATCCCCCTTGAATTGACCTGATCTGGTTATCAGTTCTCAGCAATATCTTTGCCCAGGACATATATGTCTTCCCCCAAAGTTTTGACTATGTGCACCCAAGAAGATAACTTAAAGCCTAAACATTGCTCTCAACTGTCTCCTCAAATACACATCAACTTATATTTAAAAAGTCACTCCTGCAGTGACAATGTTCATCCGCTTGAGGTGTGCATTGGTTTACTATTACTCAGGAGAAGAGACATGGACACACTACTGTCTCATTACTGTCATCATGAATTGGTCTGATAACTCACACAGTCAAACTTTCCCATATTTTGTTACTGTTAGAGACATTCTGCATTTTTTAAATCTTTTTGGTCACACATAATAAAACACTCCCTGTCTCTCCTTCCCATTTTCTCTCTCTCCCTCTTCAGTCAAGCCTAATCATCCGGAGACGGTTACAGTGACTGTGATGGAGGACAAGGGCTGGCCCTTCCTCCGTGTGTCATGGGAACCACCACACAAGGCCGACACTCGCTCCGGTTGGATCACTCTCATCTACGAGCTCCGAGTCAAGCTAGAGGGGGAAAATGACTGGGAGGTATGTTACTCCTTCCTGCAGATAGGAGTGAACAAGTATTTGTTTTAAAGTTGTGAAACTAAAGTTCAAATCTGATTTTACTCTCTGACCTGATTGAATGTTATTGTATTCCACACAGGATGTACAGTCTGTCTATGGTAAACTGAAGCACTACTTTGACTCTGCATAACTGTGTGAATTATGTGTGTTGTATCTCCAGATGCATCTGGCAGGCCAGCAAAAGATATTTAACATCTTCAGCCTGCGATCAGGCGGTACATACCTGGTTCAGGTGCGCTGTAAGCCTGATCATGGCTACTGGAGTGAATGGAGTACTACTTCCTACATCAAAGTTCCTGACTGTAAGAAACCTACAAGCTTTTGTCTGCTCGTCAAACATAACATGCACTTTTATAAAAGAGTAAAACATTTATCAAAGAAAACGTTACCATTTTAGGACTCAATATCCTGGCCACATTTCCTTGTCCTCTGCAGCCTAAAGTTTTATTTAATGTTGAAATGTTTTGTCTTGCAGATTTCCATCATGAAAAGCCAATGTGGGTCCTCATTACATGCTTTTGTGCCTTCATCTTCCTCATCCTCACATGGTTGCTACACATGAACAGCCAGAGGTAAAAAAAAAAAAAATGATCCTGACTTTCAGACAACACTTTGAAAACATTTTTTATTGTTGCACCAGACATATATGCATTTTTGTTTTCATTACTTTATTTTCACAATACTTCAGCATAAAAATATACTCATGTTTATTTCTCATATGTGTCCATATATCCCATAGGCTTTAAACATACATTTGTATAGGTATCTTACATTGATGGATTTTCATGTGCTGCACACAAGCCCTAACATTTATCTGTCTTTCTTTTCCTTACATGAAGTCTGAAGCATTTTATTCTGCCGCCTATCCCTGGTCCAAAAATCAAAGGATTTGATAAGCAGCTTCTCAAGGTAAAGAGGTTTTCTACTTGTTTCAATTCAATGAATCACAACAAAAGTCCCTGACCTGTTAAGAAGAACGTATCTATAACTGTTTTTTCTTTTTGTGTGTAGAATGGCAAATCGGATGATATCTTCAGTGCACTGGTAGTGCCCAATTTCCCCCCAATCGCACCATCAAACTGTGAGGACCTGCTGGTGGAGTATTTAGAGGTGTATATCCCTGAGGAGCAGGAGCTGATGCTGGAGGAGAGCAAGGATTTAAATGATGTATGCCTCAAATCTGAAGGCTGCACATCAGACAGCGATTCTGGCCGGGGCAGCTGCGACAGCCACACTCTGCTGATGGATAAGTTTCGAGAAGCAAAGGGGGAAAAGAAGCCCAGAGATCAGGAGAGCAATCGAACCCGGACAAAGAACCAACGAAAAGGCTGGGGGGAGGAAGGGTCGTCCTGTGTCCATGACGACATTCCCATCATTTCTGGTGGGAGGGTGAAGACCTGGCCTTGTGTGTTTTCTCCTCTGCCCCAGTACAGCTCAAGTACACTAGAACACAAGAGCTCACTTGAGAGGGCCAAACAGCACTGTCTCTCTTACAGTGCTGGCCCTCCAGGCTCCACATCCTCTTGCCTCGACCAGCAGGGCCAGCACTGTAAGGAGACTCTCAGACCAGGCAATTGGGAGTTCAGTTTGAGCAACAAACAACCTCATCTACCCCATTCTCAAACTTGGTGGCAACTTCAAGCCCACAGTGATCTCAACATTTCAAGCATCGGCTGCACACGGGCACTTGCTGGCCTGCAGTTGCCTGCTCTTGAATCGACTGAGTATGTGGAAGTCCAGAGGGTAAACGAAGAGAATATGGTCCTCCTTCAACCTGTAGACTCAGAGCAGGGCCACTTTGAAGACTGCTCCCAGATTCCCTTAGGGGAGGACTACAGCAGGGTGAAGGGGGTGGACAGGGACAACAGGCTGCTGCTCCAGAGAGAGGTCACTCGGGAGGACAGGTGCCTCCGTGAGGACCGGGACATGTATGGAGAGAGCTGCCACACGTCCTCAGTTACACAAAAGCCTACAGCCTGCATTCACATTGCCAGGCCAGAACAGGATGATATGGTTCTGGCAGTGACAGGTTACGTTGACACTTCAACCGCCAGCACACTGCCCTGTTACTAGTTACATTGAATGAAGCAGGTCCAGGACAAACCTGTTTCAGACTGGGGCTGAGACTATTTATAAAACACTTACACTGTGGACCCTTGAGCAGATCTTACAAAGAGCGATTCTGGTGTTTCAGATCACCAGTATTTTATTTAAGAGATTTATTTTTACTTTTTACTTTGGGTGAGACTCGTTTTGAGAATCCTGAAGTTAATGTTTGAAAGATCTTAACAATTAATATATTGAGAAAGCATATGATTGTACAAATTATCTTGTCCTTATCGCCATCTTTTAATTGATAACTAGGTTTGTCATCATTTTTTTTCTCCGTCACAGACAAACAGTTTCATGTCATCATGCACTTTGTAATATCTTACGCAAAAATCATTGATACATAATGGTACAATATGAGATTATGTTTAAATAACTTATTTAAAAATCAAATTATATACTTAGAAGTATCTAAAACACATATTTTTCTTTCGTAAAAATGTTTGTATAGGGATGGTTTGGAAAAAATGACTTCATTTAGTTGACAATCCACAACAGCCACAACACTAATCTTAAGTGACTGTCTGTTTTCCTTTGATTCTTTTTTTGCACGTATATGTTTAGACCTATATACAGCCAGCTGACGCATATACTAAACGCTATTTGAAAACAATCAAATTGATGTGAAATGCTCATTAAGAAATTCATGATGTCAATATATATAAAATAAATGGGATTTTTATTTTTAATCTGTTTGTTTTAAACTGTTTTTTTAAACTGTGTATTAATATTGACAATGAAACCCAAACATGCTTCATGTAGCTCTGACTCTGAGGACAACCACTGTCAGCAAGCAAGTATCAAAACAAAGTGGGAAGTGTAAAGCAAAAAAGGATATTATCATTCAGGTATAATTTCTGTCTGATTGGCTATAAGTTAATTTGATAAACGAGGTGGTATTTATTTTCTAATGAAGTGAATATTTATGAATTAATGGGTTCAAAAGTATGAAAGTTGCTATGTTTTGTAGTGATAACAAAAGGCATCTAAGGCTTGATTAGACACGGGTGCATTGCAAGTAATTCTGGGCTTGTTGGTCAAGCCAGCCCTGCAATCCTGCCATAACCATACCTCCAATATGCCTATGTACCATGAAAAGCTTTATGTAAGGGATAATGTATAGTGTGCAGGTTGTTAAAGAGGGTTGAAGTCCAGACAGGATGAGTAGGACAAAGCAGCGGGGTCACCAATGAATCCCAAATCAAAGGTTTCATGTTCTCCAAATATATTAAAAGTAATATTAATAATTTGCTTTAGCCACAGTGTCAACAGGCAGAAGTGAAATGTGCCAGATTCATTTCCATTCTTTGATATACTTTTTTTCTTACAAATGCAACATACTGCACTTATCCTGTAAGATTGCAGATGTGTACCCTGCTGAAGGGTCTCAATTTTTCTTTTTATTCGACATTTAATGGGATACCCAATGTTAAAGCTGCTGATGGTAGTCACAGAGTAAACATCTGTTCAGAGAGAGGGACTTCGAATGTCAACACTATCCCTCCAAACCAGATTTCCTCTTAGCCCCCCAACACAGATCGAGGTGTGCAGTCATGATGGTGCCGGACTCATAACCAATTGGAGGACGTAGTAGGGGCCGCCCCTTAAAGCTGGGGTTGGTAGTCAGATTTAGATACACTTTTTGTTATACTGGTTAAAATGATCTTTATGTCCTGATGGCAATCAATACATAATGTGTTATTAAAAAAGAGTGAAAAAGAGCTGCTATCTACAGCTGGAGTAAACCTGGGAAAACACCAACCAATCACTGTTTTTGGGTTCCAAAATTTTAAACCATTCAAATCCCGTCCTGCCGTTCTGCCCGCCTCCTGCTCGCACATTTCCCCGGCGTGCACTCCGAGTCCCCTACCCCTGCCTCTGCTTCCCCTGACTCTATTTACTGCCCCTCTCGCTCGTCCACGGGCCTGTCCCCTCTGACCCAATGAGGTGCTTTGCTCAGGACTGTAGTCCAGATCAGTCTAAAAAGCTCTCACCACGGGGGCTCTGACAAGCAAAAAAATTAATGACATTTAGTAAGTCCTACAGAAAATGAAGATGTATTGTAGTGTCCGTCCGGACGCTGTAGGGATGACGAGCCGATTCGTGAACACGTTGAGCTTTACTAACCGGTCACTGTCGGCAGTGATCACGCCAACCAACAAAGCAACAATCAATGTTTGAATGAATGAAAAACTTCTCTTGTCTCTCCTCTCTCCGGCTTGCACACTGCACACCTGTCCTGATGCCTTCACTGACTGTCAACACTGTAGGAATTAAGAACATCTACAGTGAACACGGTTAACAAACAGTACAGCTGTTACAGTATTATATGTGTTATAACTTTTCTCCTGATAACGTGTCACTGGTACAACTGGATAATGCTAGCATGACAGTTGTAAGTACTAACAGCAGCCATGTTTGTTTGTGTTTTTAACTTTCACTATGATAATGTTTTGGTGAGGACCAGTTTTTAATCAGTCACCATCATATGGTCGTGAATCAGCGGCGCTCGTGCATGTGAGCCGGGGCGTCGTTTTGGAGGAGCTCCGAGGGGAGAAGGGGAGGGGTTAGACGCAGTCATGAGGAAATGCTACATTCAAATTCATGCTGGTTTTCCGAGACTACCAACCCTAGCTGTAACCAATCAGGACAGAGGATTGGAGATCAGCTATGATTGGTCCGTCATAACGGGAACGAGGAGAATAGTAACATTGCTTGATACAAAGGCATTGGAAAACGCAGAGATTTCGCAATAGTTTCAAATTATTACACTTACCGATGAGTACCAATGGGCATTATGACCTTTTCACCAAACCCAGCAGGATAAAGCCACGTTTTTTTACACCATTCCTACCAACCCCAGCTTTAATGGGATACCCAATGTTAACTCAATTCACATACAGTAAGTGCTGTTAGGTGATCATACATGTGTCATGCAAAAATACAATTATGAAGACCAGAAGTCAATAAAATGCCTATAGGGTCTAAAGGTGTAACTTGACACCAAAATAACTAGAGACGTGTATTGGACGTTGGATAGAGGCGAATTTTGACCCTCTTGGTCTTCCATACAGAGGTGCGCTCTCGTGGTATCAGGGTCATTGACTGCGCGCGAGCCGCCTGTGCCACTCCCAGGGTCTTCAAAGCAAAGTGAACGAAGCGGAGCGTCAGACGGAGAAGTTAGTGGGATAGCAGCGAGCTTTCTGTCGCTTCTCAACATGTTGAAAGTTGTTTCTTGCCTAAGCGGCCGCTGTGTACTTAGAACGGGACGGTCTGGCTTTCTCCCCGGTTTGTCCAAATTCCACTTGGCAAGTGGTGAGTTACCATGGGGACGAACAAAATCCAGGGCAGGAGCTCATTACGCAGTTGGCTAAAAATAATCCATTTCAGGTGGTACAATTCAGAAACAGAACTGTTGTTTAAAAGCTCCAAGTTAACACTGTCACTTATCAAAAAAACAGAATGTTTGATGTAACTTAATCTAAAAACTGGTAAAGCAAACGTTGGCGTGTGTCCTTTTCCTGTAATACAATCATTGAGTTAATTAGGAAGAAGTTAGAATGAAAGAACCTTTTTCCTGTCTATAGGATTAGGAAAAGTAACAAAATATAACCCCCTTAAATTACAATTTAATTACAATTTAATTTCCATGTGAATGTGTTTTTGAAAATCACATGTTTGGTTTGTTTGCTTGTTAAATCTTAGCCATGTACTGGAAACAGTTACTCCATCAGCCAGATGCATGCAACAGAGTAAAGAGTATAGAATGTACTTCTGAATTCTCAAGTAAAAGTATAATGCAGCATAAAACTGAAATTAGGCAAGGCAAGGCAAGGCAAGGCAGCTTTATTTGTATAGCGCATTTCATACACGAGGGCAACTCAATGTGCTTTACATTAACACATTAAAAGCATTGGAGACATTCAGACAGGCATAAAAGAACATAATTAAAATGACAAATATGATAAAACAGAAAAGAAAAGGAAAGTTAGAAATATATTAAAAATTACATTAAAATTTTAATTTAAAGTGGGTTAAAATAATCTAAGATAGGAAGGCAGAGGTAAATAAATAAGTCTTAATCTTTGATTTAAAAGAGGTGAGAGTTTGAGCAGACCTACAGCTTTCAGGGAGCTTGTTCCAGATATGTGGTGCATAATGACTAAACGCTGCTTCACCATGTTTTGTTCTGACTCTAGGAACTGAAAGCAGACCAGTACCTGATGACCTCAGGGGTCGAGGTGGTTCATAAAGTAGTAGCAGATCAGCAATGTATTTTGGGCCTAAACCATTCAGTGCTTTATAAACCATCAGCAGGATTTTAAAGTCTATTCTCTGACAGACAGGAAGCCAGTGTAGAGATCTAAGAACTGGAGTAATGTGGTCTACTTTTTTGGTCCTTGTTAGGACTCGAGCAGCAGCATTCTGTATGAGCTGCAGCCGTCTGATGGACTTTTTAGGGAGTCCTGTAAAGACCCCGTTACAGTAGTCTTGAAATTACTCAAGTTATTTCAAATGGGCTATGTACCCTCAGAGTTATACTTGAATACAAAACTTAAGTAAAAAGCAAACAAGCTTTGTTAACGTCTCCCAATGTTGATTTAACTGCATGTGCACGTGTGTCCTCTGTAAAGTTGAGTGTTTCAGGCTAGTTTTGGCTCCTTCTACCTTGTTTTGGTTTTTTTTTACAACCAGGCAGTTTGGTATCCCACGTTGCACAACATGGGGTCTAAGGTGAACATATTGAGGTTAAAGTGTCAGACAGATCTAGGCTGATAACATACATGCAAGACAAATCTGCATGCACAATAACTAACCCTTCAATTGCAATTATTTAACAGGTGCATTATGTCTGAAATCAGCACTTAAATACCCTCCATCAGACCTCCCAGAGATGCCCCCATGCAACTTTGAACCAGAAGAATACACGGTGAAGCAATATCCTCTATTCAGTAGTCTGTAGTAGTAATTATAGTAATTATTCATAGTTATTGACATAAAATAATTTATATACAATAGAACTTTTACTGGCACACATTTCCGTAGGAAAATAAAATGATCCTCCTATATTTGTTTCTTTTCAGGGTATGTCCAAAGAGCGGATGATGGAAATCCGCAAACTGTATTGCAACCCTATGACAATGAAGGTGACTCTCTATAAGAAACCAGTCTTCATCCACCAGGGGTTCATGCAGTGGCTGTGGGATGTAGACGGGAAGAGATATCTGGATCTGTTTGCTGGTGTGGCTACTGTCAGTGTGGGCCACTGTCACCCGTAAGGCCCTTGTTTCTATGCTGCATGGATAGCATGTTGTGCCCTAGTACAAAGTTTGTAATGAAAAACATTCCAACTATTCAATGGTGTTCTTTTACCGGATACAGGAAAGTGACGGCAGCGGCAGAGCATCAGTTGAGGAGACTGTGGCACACCACAAATATCTATGTCTATCCTACTCTCCATGAGTACTGTGAGAAACTAGCATCCCACTTGCCAGATCCTCTAAAGGTACTGAGGTGGCTTATTTCATTTTGATCACCAGATGTCAGGAATCTTGATTAGTAAAACGGAAATGTCTTCTGGTCTGTTACTCCCTGTCTAGGTTGTATATCTGACCAACAGTGGCTCCGAAGCCAATGACCTGGCTATGTTGATGGCTCGACTTCACACAGGCAACTTTGATATCATCACTTTCAGGTCTTGTTTTATTTATTTATTTATTTATTTATTTATTCACATTTTTAACAGACAGTGGCTTCCCTTTTAGCTTAATTGTTCTGTTAAAAGTATACCAAAAAAATCTAAGTATTGTTTTTGTTGCAAACTGTATTGTATTATTATTGGAAATGCATTATGTAAAAGTGAGAAGTATGACTTTTTATTAGACAAGAGGCTTCAAGAGAGAGTTCCTGAAGAGAGAGACAGGAAATGTGAGGAGGGAGTGGGGGAAGACATGCATCAAATCATGTCAGGACCAGGAAAAGATCCAATGCCTAGTGAAGTGAGGACTATCATATAGATGGGGCGCCTGCTTTACCAACTGAGCTAAACTAGTGCTTAATAGTGCAGGTTTTTAAAGTGAGGTTGTTTGAGGTCAGTAGTAAGTGTACTACTCAGGATCCAGATCATCTTGGCCACTTTGTTGAGAAAACTGGTATGGGTACTAGGCTGTCTGCAGAGGGGTGCAGATTTCACCACATAATTTATCTAATTTTAAAAAGTCTACCCCAAACAGCTGATCAGTGTGTAAATACTGCTAAGACAAGTGGGCTTGTTATGGCAAGATGGGGCTGAAAAAATTCAAAACACAGTGCACACTTAGACCGACATTTATATTTGGATGGGTTCTCTTGAAATTAGCTAAATTACACGCTACAGTTGACCCTATCCGTGGCAGTTGATGGTCTTCCTTCTGTGAGTAATACACTTACTGTTGACAAATACCTCATACAACAGTTCTTCAAATAACAAACTATTTCTTAAACAGTTATATAGCTTGGTAACAGATTTCTTAGTGGTTTGCCCCTCCCATATCAGTGTAAAAAACAGGGATCCTTTTATCAGTGACAGATAGCAGACACACAGCTGAGTGAGCAACAAAGTTTATGATTTTGTGTTCTTATCAGGAATTATAAGATTTTTCGTGCATCTTTGTATTCATGACCTCCTCTTGTACCCGCTTGTTTGTGTATTGTGATATTTCAAATTAGATTCTCTGCAATCGATAAGTCTAAAAATGTTCTGATTGTATTGCTTTTTATCTTTCAGAGGATCGTACCACGGTGGGAGCCCACAGACCATGGGTCTAACTTCCAACGCAGCATATAAATACCCCATCGCCAACGGCTTAGGCTGCACTAATGTATGTATGGAATAATGCGACATAGTGCAATAACAGAATAGTTTTATCATCCAGTGATACATTTGCGTGTTAGAATAAGCATCTTGCAGAGGAGAGAGGGGAAACTGTATTGGGATTCTTTGTGCTGGATATATAAGAGACTGACAGAATCAGGTTGACCCAGCTGACTAGGTTTCTGCCTGATTAACAGACCATGTGTCCTGATGTGTTCAGAGGTCCGTGGGGAGGAAGCCACTGCAGAGACTCTCCTGTGCAGACCATCAGAGACTGTAGCTGTGCACAAGGTACACAAACACACACACAGTTCAACATGCTCACACTGCTGCCTGAAAACTGGGGTAAACAAGAAATGTTGCCTCTGAGATTAAACACTAGGATCCTTTTTGCAATACTCCTTAAAAAGATTAACTATCATTAATGATTAATGATCATACGGGTGGCAAAATAACAGCTGATGCTTTAGGCTGTGTGTTTTTATCTTGTTGTTTTATTTGCATTTGAATGTCCAATCTGCACCACACCCAAGTACATAAAAGTACATCTTCTTAAGACTAAATACTTGATTTACTCTTGACTTATCTAAATAAGTTGCCATCTAAAAGCTGTTTATATAAAACATGCACTGAAAGTAAGATAGTTAAATAGGTCAGCTGTTATGCCCAAATTAAAAAAGGAAGTGTTTAATTGCTTGTATAAAGTTCAAAGTCTCCCGTACAGTTGATCATTTACCTCTCATGGCCTTTAGGCATTTCTAGGAATGTTAGCTAAATGTTCTTCTTCTGCATATCTGCGGACGAGCCTACCCGGCACTTTACAGTATTATTTCTACTCAGCACTGTTTGCAGAACACATGACCGTTAGGCTGCAGTATCAATATTATTAAATTACAACCCTGCGGCGGTGTCTTTCATGTGGCTGTGTGGCACAGGGAAGTGAGATTAGACACTATCAATGTTGCTGAGGGGAATCTCATAAAGGAATCAAGGCTGCAAATAAACAAGTCAAGTCAACTGTATTTATACAGCACATTTAAAACAACAGTTGCAACTGTTGGCCACAGTGCTTTACAAGTTAAAAGAACAACTTATTGAATTATTTCTCAATTCATAACTTTTAACAAATTTATTTTGTATTTCCTGTTTACTTATTTATTTAATTTCAAAGTTATATTTTTGGGCATTTTTGCCTTGAATGGATAGGACAGCTGAAGAGATACAGGAAATGTGGGGAGTAGAGAGTGGGAGGACTATGGCCTCTGTATTTGGGGCGCATGTGTAGGCCACTAGGCCAACGGTGCCCCAAGTATCTCTCGTTTAAACTAACCTGTTAATGCCAGCACTGGTTTACTATATGGAGGGCTTCTCTTTATTGAATCCACAGGTCAGTGCATGGCACATGATCAATACATCGGACAGCTAAAAGAGACTTTTGCTACGAGTGTCCCGAGTCGAATCGCTGCTTTCTTTGGGGAGCCCATTCAGGTTCTGTCTTGTTTTTGAGTATTTAATGTTCAACATTTTGTTCATGTATGGGCTAATCTGTTACTTCACCACTTTAATATTAACTTTATGCCTGATGTGTGCACTACCATTAGTGACTAAATTAGTCATTTGTAGCATGTATTCATTGTTTGCTCATGTTCAGAATAAGGAGTAGTTGTGGAAACTACAATGAGACTTTAATTGAATTGTATGTTTGTACAGGGAGTCGGAGGAGCTGTGCAGTATCCTAAAAACTACCTGAAGGAGGCTTACAAACTTGTGAGGGAGAGAGGAGGGGTCTGCATTGCTGATGAGGTTAGGTACACAATTTACTGTTCTAAATGTTTTTTTAATGAGTTTCCTGTGCACAATTTAAAATATACTGATGGATTCAAAATACTTCTGCATCATGATGCTTTAAACGAACAGATTCCTTGTTTACTCTAGTTTGAACTTCAAGGATTTAAATTGTTATTTAATTGTAGGTAAGAGATAACGAAACTGCATTTGTGATTATCTGTATTTATTTCAAGTGTTAAATGTGCTGGAAAAAATAGCTTTTGTTTTCATTCCTTGTCAAATAAATTAAATTGAATGTGTCATAATAGTGTGCTATTTTACACCTATGCGATCTACCTTATATTTTGTTACCTAAGAGCAGAGGCGGTGAAGTAAGATAAAAGGGTTTGCAGGGGTGTTGAGCCCAAAATCTGAGTTTTCACTGTCTTAAAGCTAGCTTACTTTTCACATGGCTAGGTTAGCATTGTAACTTGTCGCACAAACCTGCTTACATAGGCAAGGTAGGATTCAGAGCGTTAGCTAAATTCACAGCAGGGTGCCATCTTTTAAGTATTTTCCTTGAGATGGTGTCTGTGAGCTGTTAGATGCTGAGCTGAGGTAAAATGTGTCTAAAACCTTGTTAAATTCCAAAGTTACATAACTAAAGCCACAGCAGTAAGCTGTGCAATCACGATTATACAGCTTTTACTCATAAAAGGCTGCCTTTATGCAACAGTAATGCTGAAAGATTTAAGAACAAAGCAGTGAGGTAAAAGTTGCCAAAATACTAATAAATGCTGAGTGACAATGCCATTTAACAAGAAATTCTCACACTAAGCGCTAACAGATTGCCTAAGAGTCTCTGAGTAACTGTTAATTTTGGACATGTAAAAGAGACGGACCTTTTTTGAACTTGACAGGTCCAAACTGGATTTGGTCGAACAGGAACTCACTTCTGGGGTTTCCAAGGTCATGACGTCATCCCTGATATGGTTACCATGGCAAAGGGCATCGGAAATGGATACCCAATGGGAGCTGTTGTCACAACACCAGGTAAGATTATACAATGTGTTTATTTTAAGATTAAAAATGATGAAATGTTTTGATGCCTTTCCCTCAGCCGAAGATTAGCAAAGAAAGTTATAGAGCACAAGTGTTAAGCTCATTAATGTAATACTGCAGACCTGTGGGAGCTGTGCAAATCTTAACACCTCTCTGAGAAAATAGACTGGCACTCATAACCTTCACTCACTCTTTCTCTCTTTCTTTCTGATGTGTGGGTTGCTCTTGTTGTCAAAGTTATGGTGTGACTTGATGTGTGATCACAGGTTGTTTCTTGTGTTATTCTTGCTGCAGCTCTCCAATTCAACTTAAAGATTGCACTGTTTTCTTGTGTTATCATTATGAAACCCTTCTCTCTTATTTTGAAATCCTACTTTGTGATGTTTCTACGAGCAGTACAGAGAATAAATGTGACAAAACCTGAATACTTCCAGATAGAAAAATAAGAAAAACTTCGGCTGAGCTTTTACTTTGAAAGGTCACCAAATAAAGATGTGATCTTCTTAATTAATGTTTTCAGAAATTGCTGCATCGTTTGCCAAGGGGGTTCATTTCAACACCTTTGGAGGAAATCCTGTGGCTTGTGCCATTGCTTCATCTGTGCTTGATGTAAGAATTGTTCTTTTTTCTTTAGGAAGAGTTAAGTATGAGATTAACAAATGTATTAATGCTGTAGCTGCATCTGAAAACCTTCATCATCATAGAGGCTCACTGAATGATATTTAAAATGAATGTTTTTTTAACCAACAGACGATCAAAGAGGACGGTGCTCAGCAGATAAGTCTCAATGTTGGCACATATCTGATGACTGAAATGGCGAAACTAAGAGACAAGTATGAGATTATTGGCGATGTCCGCGGGAAAGGCCTGCAGATTGGAGTGGAAATGGTCAAAGACAAGGTACTGATTTTGTAACAAGAGTAGCACTAATATCCCCTCACATGTTTGAACAATGTGTGCCTGTGCTCTGCCCCTTGGGGGCATGGTCCAGCAGTGCCCCAGTTAACCATTAGCCGGAGCAGCAGTGGCCGTTCGTACTTGTGAACACAAAAATCTCAGCTGTAGTGAGAGAACAACAGACTGAGTTCTGCTTATTTTCTGTAATATTTTGTTGATGTTTTTTTTTCGAAGGAGGCAAATGTAACAAGTATAGAACTAACTAAACAAAATTATGAAGTGAAAAGGTGTCATTTCAGTTTTAATGACTCGGTCTTGACATTTCTTAGAGTGCTGCAGTGCTGTTTGGCAAATGTCTTGCCATGCCAGTGATGTTAAGGCTATTGTTGTTAATTGCTAAGTTCCTTTTTGCTGATGGTGTTCTCCTGTGCTTGTGACATGTCTTCATGAATTGTTAGACGTTGCTTTATTGCACATTTTTTTCTATTTTACTGTTTGATAGTCTGAAATGCTGTTTTAGCGGTGACACCCTGTAAGTATTTCATCATAAGGCTCTGGTGTGTAAGCAGTAAACAAAGTTAGGTTGAGGAGGACAGTGAATGATCTCAGAGTTTATGATTACCTCAGCAAACATGGACGTAAAGATTAGCCAAAGTCTGAAAAATGATCATCAAGCAGATAAACATCCATGAGAGTCTCAAAACACCCAAGAAATAATGATATACTCAACCTCATCGCTCAGGCTTCAGTCACAAAGACAGAAGTATTTATCTTGGCTACCTGGATGTTGTCTTTCTGAAATCACACACAACTTCTCACAAAGGCTTCAAAAATTAATGATGTATTGTTCCAAATCAACTCAACAATATTAAAACTTTACCTCAACTGTGTCATCCTCAGGCCACCAGAGACCCGCTGCCTCCTGAGGGGATGAATGAGATCTTTGAGGACGTGAAGGATATGGGAATCCTGATAGGGAAAGGAGGAATCTACGGACAGGTAACATCACTAACCTGGAAGCTTTCAATGGTCACTTAAAGAAAACAAGGACAATACTTTTTCACTGTTGTTTGGTCCTTTTGTTCAGAATTTAAAGCCCATTTAGAAAGACCATCAAGGGTGTTCCAGCAGTGCTCATTAATTTTTGACATAAAAAGGAACGTTTTGATGTGAAGTGCAGCAGTAGAAATCAGACAGTGACTCCCCAGCAGTCTGCTCATACTGGCTTTGAAAGGTTAAAATAAACTGCATGTATTTCATGTTTCTACTCTGTGTGATGTAGTGCTCTATAATCTGCCCTCTTTTCTTTCTTTTCTCACCATACAAGACTTTCCGCATCAAACCTCCTATGTGCATCACGATGGAAGACGCAGATTTCTTCCTGGCAGTTTTTGACAAGGCACTCCACAACTACACAGAAAGGAAATAAAGGGGCAGGTTGCACGCTCAATGCTGGGACTACACCACGATATCTGTTCATCATTAAAAATGAGAAGAATTTCAGTATTAATCAATGTGAAGACTACCTCTGTTATTATACCTGCAAAGCCATTTTAAAAGGGAACTAATGTGTTAGGACTGAACGGTGGTGCAGTGGGTAGCGCTGTTGCCTTACAGATAGAAGGTTTCTGGGTCAAATCCCCGGTCTGTCAGGGCCCTTTCTGTCTGGAGTTTGCATGTTCTCCCCGTGCATGCATGGGTTCTCTCTGGGTACTTCGGCTTCCTCCCACAGTCCAAAAACATGCTCACCAGGTTGATGGATCACTCTAATTTGCTAGTAGGTGTGAGTGTGTGCGTGAATGGTTGTCTGTCTCTCTGTGATGGGTTGGCAACCTGTCCAAGGTGTACCTGCCTTCCACCCGAAGCCAGCTGGGATAGGCTCCAGCCCCCGAGACCCCTAACGGGATAAGCGGTCAAGATAATGGATGGACTTATGTGTTAACTTTTCTGTGATTGGAAGACTTGATTGGCTAAACATACCTCACTTTTATATGACGAAACAAATCTTATACCGTGCCTTCCGGACAACTGACATGGTATTTTGTTCCTTTTAGATTTACTGAATTATGATTGGATGTGATGTTGTTTGATTGTGTCAAAAACTGTCTTTCCTGAACTCATGTTTGTGCTGATTATGGACATGAATGTTAAAATAAAGAATGTGTAAGCTCAAAGAACAACAGTTGGGCACACTGACCCTGAGGAGTTATTTTTGTGCGGTTTTCCTGTTTATAATCCAAGTTATTTATATTTGATTTAAATCAGATCAACTCCAATATCCTTCACTGTGCTGTACCAAATAACTCGATGGGTTGTCTTCTGTAACCAATGTACAGGAACTACCAAACTGATTTTTAGTTTCTTGTCAGCTACCCGCTTAAGAGCTACCAGTTTGAGCTTCATTGAGCTCTGTGTGCTTCCGTTGAAGCTCCTACCAGCTAATGCTGTGAGCCGCTAATCCTCGTACTGCCTCCAAACCCCCAAGGCTCACATCAACCTCCTGCACAAATGTCTTCCATGAAATCTGCTTAACCAAACACAGCAGTTGACCTTGTATATGGATGATGACCCAGTTAAAGACTAGCACTGTACCTATTGATAAGTACATCAATAACCTATGATGAGAGACTATTTCAGTATAAGCTTCAAATTTAACTTGATCAAAAGCTCTCTCCCTTACCCAGCAGAGAAAACTTATTGACTTATCTAGATTCTTCTGTACAAGAGTATATCATAGCAGAAATATATGAGCACTAAATATTGATATTGGAAATATAGAATTTAAGTCAAATATATCAACCAGGGGTAATAGAAAAAAGAGCTTCATACGTCTCAGTAATTTCTAACGAATCTTTGGAAACAGCAACAAAGTCAAAAGTTGGGATGCCATCCGGGGCATCTCAGGACTGGACTCAGGGGAAAGTTTAAAAACATATCTGATGCCATATTTACTATCTGCTCTCTGCTTTTGCCATTCATTAACTCCTCTGTTATTCAGATCCCGCCATTCCCTCCCACGTGCATTAACCCTTGTCTTCCCACGTCCTCATTAGCCTTGCAGTACAAGCCCATCCACTATCACACTTTACTCTACCTGTCTGGTCTCTGAACGGGCTCTGAGGTCCAAACCTTGTTTATTTATTTATACCTTGTCTCATGGGACGATGGAAACAAATAGGCTATGACTCTGACTCTTTTGCTCTCTGAAAATTAGTATGATTTTGTCCAATATCCAGACTTAGAAAAACCATTGACGAGGCTTATATTTACCAAAGTAGCTTACATCTAAGAAAATAAAAGTTTCCTAACACTGTACAATATCTGAAAGCCAGAGCAATGGCCTAAAAACAGAGAACCATCCATCTTAAAGCATTTCTAGGTCAATGCTATAGTTTTTTTTTAATGCTAGGAAGCAACTATATCTGAAGCTAAAAGCAACATAACACTCCCTAATGAATGGCTTGAAAGGCTGTGTTATCCCTTAAGATCAAACGCTTACATATGTACAGAAACAACAAACAGCATCATTACAGAGGTACGGGCACTGTGATAACTGGGCTGGGAAGTCATCTTGAAGACAATAAGTTTCGTTTTCAACTGAGACTTATTCTATAATACTTTATTTACTTATTATCTAGTTCAAATTTTAGCCAATTTTAAAAGGTATTTTAAATTATTATAGATAAACATATTATTAATTCAGTTTTTTTTTTCATTTGTATTTATTTATGTATTTATTATGGACTATTTAATTATTTATTTAATTATTAACATCCTATTCCAGGGATTTTTACAGATTACCTCTCAGCATTTTAATATTTTATTCTGTTTTACTTTGCTGTATTTACTTAACTTAGCTTCTTTTACTGGTTTAATCTTTAATCTTTTATTATCTTATTAATTTATTTTATTTTGGTGAGCTTAATTTCCCATCTTGAGCTTTAACATTTTATTTTACCTCCAGCAACTTCTTTTTTATTATTATTAATTGATGGTTAATTTTTGATATCATGTTCTTAACCTTCCATCATGGGGTTGGGGGATGGGGGGGGGGGATTTTTTGTATTTTTGATTTATTCTATTTTATTACTACCATTATTATTTTTAAGTACAGCACTCTGTGCTACAATATTAGTGATGAAAAGTGCTTTACAAATAAAGTCTTACTGATTCATTGATAAATATAATAATAAACTGGTTCAGAACAATGTTGGGCAAGATACTGAGGTCAAACTCACATAAAGTTTTAGAGGGATGCAGTCTGTTAATGTTGAGAGCAGCAAAACAATCTGGTTTTCCATTAGCAAGCCCCCACAGCCAAATGTTCGGGTGCATTGAGCAGCCTAATGACAGGGTGCTAATGTCTTTACAACTAGTGCACTACATTTTCAGTAATGTTTTCAGCACTTTCCTGAGCTTGAATTTACAATTTCCCAAAGCCAACTTCCTTTTAGATGCTAGTAAGGGATGACTGTTCAAGTTATAGGCAGAGTTTTTAGGTATACATTACAGCCTATTGCAGCTGTGTGCAAGGTTAAGTAGGGACAAACTTCCAGATATGAACTGAGCCTATAAATAGTAATAAAAGAGGTGAGTAAAGTATGTCTGAATGGGTGGAGGCAACTATTAGATTTTTTATGAAACAAAGGGTATTAGAGACCATTGTTGACTATAATTTCACAGAAGCTATTTTTAGTGACATCAACATGTGTCTATTTTGTTGCATTGAAAGTCATATGAAAGAAGCAAATGTGACAAGGGTTACCATTTCACCTCTAAAGATTGATCAGCCACAGAAAAGACACACATAATGAAAAGCTTCCCACCCAAAGTAGACCCAAAGGGAAAATGGCTGCTGTGTGAATATGGTAAATAAGGATGCTCAGGATGAAAGAGAGGTTTCCGGCAAAGCACTGACCTCAAAGCAAGGAAAGGATCCTTCCTGGCCTCCAAACTGGATAGAACCGGCAACAATCACCATACCTGGCTTTCCGTATGGCCTCAACTCCTGTTCAGTCAGCATGTAGTAGAAATCTAATTACAAGATACCACTGGTTATATATTTATCAGTGTGACGTCGCAGAGATATCGTTGAGATGTGGAGGGATCAGTTTACCATTGGCTGATCTTTGTCCACCCATCACTTAGGGAACACAAAAAAACCTAAAAGGAATCTGCTCTTAAGTCTGAGACAGTGAAGAGAACAGGATAGTTGAGAGCCCTTTGTAACTGTTCAACATGTATAAAGTTGTGTCCTCTCTGAGTGGCCGCTGTGCAGCTTTAACAGGACAGTCCAGCTGTTCCAGTGGTTTGGCCAAATTTCACCTGGGGAGTGGTAAGTTACCAAAAGTCTGTACAGGTGAAATATTATTCACAAGATGAATGAGAAGATTTAGGTCAAATTTTCCTCTTGGTAAATCTGATCAGGCATTTTGTCATAAATTCATGAGATAATATAATTTACAAAATGTATTATTAATAATAATTACAGGATACTCTTTATAAAGTATGTGTGAAGCTGGAACCAGCACTAAATCATGAATTAGTTGTTTGATTTAATGCTGCAATAGGAATTGGTGCACGACACTGTGAAACATATGCATGACAAATTCACTATCTCAGTTAGGATAGTCATGCAAAATAGACTGAATTAAAATAAATAAAAAGTAAAAAAATAACAAAATAATAACAAAATAATAACAAAATAATAACACAATAGTAACAAAATAAATGAATAATACATAAATAAAATAAAGTAAATTGAAATAGAAATAGAATATGATAAAAAGTTAATAGATCTTAAAAAAAACAGATAGAGCCTGCTGTTAAATTATAAGGATAGTTTAGTAGAAGCAGACCTATCGGCTCTGGATTATTGTAATGCTATCTCAAGGCATACTGCTGACTATGCTCTAAAATCCTGAGATGAAGTTTATCACTTTGCCCCCGGATTTATTACCCAAAATTCCTGACCCACACCATTTTATTCCCTTATAACACACAGGATTTAAAACCTTTTTTTAAGATAAAAAATTATTTGTTTTTGGAAAATTAAAGACAATCACCCCAGCCTGTTTTTATCAACACTGGAGTACTGCTCTTTTTTGTTTTAATTGCACATACTGTTTATACTTGAAAATAAATGGATTAACATGTTTGTTAGCTTACAGAAATTATTTTAAAAGGAAATAAATTGCTAATATTTGTACACATTTTCTGACATGTCCACAAAAAAATGTGTCATATTAAATAAGAGAGTGAAGAACATGTTTATGGTTTTGACTCTAAGCTCAATTTTTGTTTCTCCCCTCGTACACTTCTGTAAACTATCTCTGAATATATTGCATCCCTGCCAGTCAAATCAGGTCATGACCAAACTCACTTCCAGCTGTCAGTGGACTGAGAAAAACAGGAAGTATATTTTTTGTCAGTGTTACACAAAGTTAGTGTAAAAGTTGAATATTGACCAGTGGATTTAGAATGTCATGAAAACAATAATGAACAAAGTACATCTGGCGCCATTTTTCTGGATAGATAATGAGTAGCTCAAGATCACCAATCACTTCCCACATTGTAATCTTTTTTGGCAGTACTTTTACAAATTATTGCCCGTGGATGTTTTGATATGATTATCAGTCTACTATAAAGTAATCTCTACATTATGTTATTGTGAGGCTTTGACCTGCAACCCTTTACTTTCTGTTCAGGTGCAGTATGTCAGAAAGATGCCTTCAAAAACCGACCTTCAGACCTCCCAGAGATGCCCCCATGCACCTTCAAACCAAATGAATACAAGGTGAGAGTAATGTGGTATCAAGACATGTATCTGTGATTCTGTTCTGTGATGGCTCTTGAAAAAAACATCTCGAATACCCTTTGGAGGTGTTGACCTCTTGTGTTTGGCAGCATAGGTGAAAAGCTTCAGTGATTCCTGGAGCTCATGACTGACAGACCCTTTAGAAATATTGGAACATCTGCAGTTGTGAAGTGGTGGGGTCCTTGATTGCTTGCTTGGTAACCATGCTCACTTCTGAATCAAATAGCTTTTCAGTGCCTTCAGTCTTTCATCAATTGTGTAGTGCAGAAGACACATTAGCACTGTAATAGGACCATACACACCAAAGTTTACATCAATGTTAGCATGGGCGGGGCAATCTGGTTGGCCAGCCCAGTGGCCACCCTAAATTTCTAAAACCTGATTGGCTATTGGTGGTACTTATGTTTAAACCAACTATTTGGGTTGTGTTTATAGACTGTACAAAAAATTGATGTAGTATCCATGACGTCACCAACCTGTTCCTGAAGCGCTGTTTTGAAGCCAATCGTTGACAGGTGCCGTATTGGAAATGCTGAACACAACCAAACTTCGTCCGAACTAGTGTGAGGTAAAAAGGCGGGCCTTCAGCCTTTTCGCTAACAGCTACAGAGTGCCCGCCTGTCAATCAAGCCAGCCATTTCCTCATTTGGGCAAAACTCATAAGTTCAAAGATCGTCTTTTTTGAACGGGTGTCTATTAGTAGTTTTTAGCACTTCCGAATGGGCTTCATGTTTTAAGACTGGAGTTTGCCCCTTGATTGTGTTTAACAAGCTGCTGTTAGCTTCTTTGCATTTCAAAATGGAACATTTTCATTTGTTGGTACTTTGAATGGGGATTTTGGACAAACATCTTATTTTTGAGTCTTTAAAGAATGAAGTTCAGCAGAAATGTTTCCACTCAGTATAACCAGCTTTCATAGCTAAAACTGATTTACCAGAATGTAACATCCTTTAGATTGTTTTTATTAGAAGTTAAAAGTAGATAATATTAATGGAGGTAACCCTCTCAGGTTTGGGATAAGCCCCTAATGTTTGCCAAGCTTGGCCATCCTTACAAAAGTCAGAGCCCGAGTCTGGCCACCCCAATCAAAAAGGTCTGGCTCCGCCACTGAATGTTGGAGCTACTCAGTACATGACTAAGCCCCTCTCCTACACATACACTAATTCCTTGATTATTATTTTATTTCATTGCTCTTGCTGCCAAATTTTGTGAACTTGTGGTTCGGAGAAACATGGCCAAAACAAAATCTTTGACCCACTGTTGACACTGCAAGAAAAGTCCGGTTGTCACTAAGTTGATATGTTCTTCCCAAGTAAAGGTCTTTATACTTTTGTCTCGTCATCTCTATTTGTGTCTGTCCAGGGTATGTCCAAAGATAAGATCATGGCGATTCGCAGGCAAAACTGCAACCCTGTGACCATGAAGATAACCTACTACAAGAAACCACTGTTCATCCATCAGGGACACATGCAGTGGCTCTGGGACGTAGAAGGGAGGCGATATCTGGACCTGTTTGCTGGTGTGGCTACTGTCAGTGTTGGCCACTGCAACCCGTAATGCCCCTTTTTTTCATTACTGTGTAGCACAAGGAAAGCAAAATCTTTGCGGGTAAAGTTTAAGGTTTAAAAAAATGTGTTGCTTTAACATTGATTTCTTTGGGTACAGGAAGGTGACAGCAGCCGCAGAGAAGCAGATGAAGATACTGTGGCACACTACAAACATTTACATCCATCCCACTCTCCATGAGTACAGTGAGAAACTGACCGCCCTCCTACCAGATCCTCTGAAGGTACTACATTTGATTCACATGCTGATGGGATGAGACTGGATGAATATGTACACTACATTTAAATATCTACTGGTTTTTGCTTCCCTGTTCAGGTTGTGTATCTGACCAACAGTGGCTCAGAGGCCAATGACCTGGCTATGTTAATATCTCGACTCTACACAGGGAACTTTGACATCATCACTTTCAGGTACATTTCTTAAAGATACATAAAAGTATGTGTATTTTAATTCAATGCACGGTTGCAGTGTTAAAAATAATTCTAATTTCTACTTTCTTTTTCGTCTTCCAGAGGATCATACCACGGTGGCACCCAACAGACTATGGGTCTAACATCCAACTCACCATACAAATACCCTATCCCCACAAGTTCAGGCTGCACACATGTATGAACTGATGTACAATAATGCAATGCAGTTAAACACAAATCACAACACTCTGTATTTGCTTTGGATTACTTATGAGTGACTGACTAGGTTTCTGCCCAATAAACAGACCATGTGTCCTGATGTGTTCAGAGGTCCATGGGGAGGAAGCAACTGCAGAGACTCTCCTGTGCAGACCATCAGAGACTGTAACTGTGCTGAAGGTACACAAATACATGCACATATGGCACACCACTGGAAGGTTGTTTGTCCTGCTGCTTGTTTAAATAGGCACAGAACTCACTGTTAATTAAGAGTTATTGTATAGTTAGCAGGTGTTTATGGAAACTGTATCACAAAAAGATGACTGAGGTTAGTTTCACTTCCGTACAGACGTCAGCCATTGTTGTTGACAAGACCCTTCTTGATTCTGATTGGTCAGTGACAGGGAAGTGACATTTATGATTGCAGCAGTGTTCCAAAAGTTGAACTGTTTTCTGCTGAGAGCACTGAGAGTAAGGTGACTAAATAGCTGAGAACAATTTTGCACTGAGGATCCTGACTTCTGAAAATGATGAATTTCATTCTGTTTGAACTGAAAATAAGCGCTGCCAGCTCAAAAAGCTGCATTAGAGGACATAGCTCCTGAATTCTGAGGTTGAAGTCTGACTCCTCAAAGAAAAGACATTTTTTTTAATTAAATATCAGGAGTCTGAGAGTCTGAACTTAAAGACAAAAGTCATAATTCTGAGCAAAAGTCAAAATTCTGACTTGATTCTAAAAATTAGGGAAATAAATTGAATTTTATTCTTAGATTTTTCAATGGCTTTTTTCAAGTATACTTTTAAATGTTGTTTTTTTTATTTTTTAATGTTTCTTAGAACTGACTGGCCTTTATCCTCTTCTCTTTATTTGAAACTTTGTGATTCAACAGAATTAGTTCAAATTAACCTTGTTATTAATTTAGAAATCAGTGTGAATTATGTCATTGGAATAAGAGACATTTATACAATGTATTGAATAACTTTACTGTGGCAGTAAGCATATTATTATCTTCCACTATTTTTGTAATTCTGCAGGTCATTGCATGGCAATGACAAATACATTGGACAGCTGAAAGAGACATTTGCTACAAGTGTCCCGAGTCGAATTGCTGCATTCTTTGGAGAGCCCATTCAGGTACTTTATTCTGTTCAGCAGGGCTGATTGAACTTGACTGACTGTATATCATGTGAAAAACACAAATTACTGAGTTCAGAACTTAGTGAATCCTTTTGTTTATCTTGCTACTTGTGTTTGTTCTTAGTGAGAAGTTGCAGCTTGTGTTGCCTAATGGGACTTTGAGATGTGATTGTGTTTTGTTGATACAGGGGATGGGAGGAGCTGTGCAGTATCCCAAAAACTACTTTAAGGAGGCTTACAAACTTGTGAGAGAGAAAGGAGGTGTCTGCATCGCTGATGAGGTTTGATTCATGTAACAAGTTAAAGAAAAGAGAAGCTTAATTCCTTTAAATATAGTATTGTCCATCAATGTTGAGAACTACTAGCTTAATACATCAAATTCCGATTTTAAACATGTTAATACATTCATCTGTTTTGAACTGGGCAGGTCCAGACTGCATTTGGGCGAACAGGAACTCACTTTTGGGGTTTCGAAGGTCATGAGGTTATTCCTGATATTGTCACCATGGCAAAGGGCATTGGCAATGGATTCCCCATGGGAGCTCTTGTTACAACACCAGGTGACATTTTACTGTAGGACATATAATATAAACTTGTTTGACAATCTATTTACCATCTCAAAATCACCTAATGAGACTTAATTAGTAGACTGAATGATGTATTTTGGTTGTATTTTATTTATTCAGAATTACTTCTAAATAGCTTGGAAACCCCTTTCTTGTTTGAACTAATCTGTGGCTCTGTGCTTGTAAAGGTGTGATTCTGCTATACATGTCTCATATTAGTGAACTTTCAGATCCTAAACAACTTCACTATGAGATCCTACTCTTTTCCTTTCATGTCTTGTAAAAACCGTCTGGGTGGTGTTTTATGAAAGGTTCAGATACCAACAAACCAAGGCACATGTAAGGTGTACTGTTAAGCAGAGTTTTTATGGAGGTGATTTTTTTTTTTATGTTTCCAGAGATTGCTGAAGCTTTCAACAAGGCTTATCACTTCAACACCTTTGGAGGAAGTCCTTTAGCTTGTGCCGTTGCATCATCAGTGCTTGATGTAAGAGTTCATCTATTTCTTTCAGTCCTGTTCAGTGGCATACAACAGTTTAATATGATCAAAATCCAGCCTTGTAGTGTTACCCTATGTTCAAAATAACTCAAGTTATTGTGTAGCCAAATGTTTTAAGTCTATCTGTATTTAATTGTATTTTTTGTCTGCTGAGAGTAAGAGTTTTATTTTGTCTTTAGTAACTTTATTGATAAAAATGGTATGAATTATAACTAAAATATATATTATTTCTGTCGTAAATCTTTGAGTAACAGAACTTTACTCCATAGACTATCAAAGAAGACGGCATACAGCAGAACTGTCTGAATGTGGGGACCTACCTGATGACTGAGATGGTGAAACTCAGAGACAAGTATGAGATCATTGGTGATGTCCGGGGTAAAGGCCTGCAGATCGGTATTGAAATGGTCAAAGATAAGGTACTGAGTTACACTTTCCTGTCCTAATGTGTGTGCTCTTTGGTTGATAGTTTGTCTGGGATTTTAATTCACCATGAGTCTGAGCAGTAGCACCTGTAACTTTGAACAAATCAACATAACCTTTAAAAGGCTACATGCAGCAAGGACAAAAGTTCTGTTATCATCATGATTATATATTGTAATTAGGATTAATTAAATCTGGTACATATTGTTGAAAAAAGGAGAAGAAAACTCACATCTGGGAGTCTATCATTTGTCATTTAATTTAGAAGCCACCAGTTAACTCACTTAGCCAGTACAGAATATACAGTATATATATTTTACTACAATCGAGTCCATCATGCAATATCTGAGACCATTCAGGACATGGAACGGAAATAGTGAGAAATGTTGCATCCAACTACATCCCCTATGTGCATAAAGCCTTTTAGCACTGTGAATAACAGTTAAAAGATTGTCCCTGTAGAGGGCTCATTAGGTTAAAGGATTTCTGCTGTTGAGAAGCCATTTTTTTAACCCTTGGTCTTTATAGAAATGGAAAAAAGTAAATCTATCAGAAACAAGCATAATAAGTTTATTACTTAGACAAAGGCAGGTGGATAGTAGTTTATAATGTAAGTTTTATAATCTGGTCATCTTTTGTACCTCTGTTTGATGCACAGGTTAGCAGAGAACCACTGTCTGCTGAGGCCATGAGTGAGATCTTTGAGGATGTCAAGGACATGGGAGTCCTGATAGGAAAAGGAGGACTCTATGGACAGGTAACAGCACTCAAATCACTGTCGCCTGTCTTTCTGCAAATATATCCACAGGGATCAACAGCATGTGGCAATAACACTGCAACAGAGTTTTAGGAATATGTGAAGAAATTAAAGTTGCATATTTATTTTCTGAAGTCAGTACATGTCATGCCATATGTTGTCACTACCCCAAATCACAAGGGGGGGGGGGGCTATTTGACTATAGTCTAATTATAATATTGTCCCTATACTAAAATAATCTAGGTTTTCTTGATCACAAAACATTTTGAAGAATTTTGAGAAAAAATGTTATAATAGATTTTTTTCTGAATCCAAACCAGGCTCTTAGGATAGGGTTTAAAAAATATAAATCAAAATAATATATATATTTATTTATTTATGATTTAGGACTGTATGTACATTTTTGTCTGTCCCTGAATTGAGTTCAGAATAAAGCCCTTATTTTGAAAGTTTGATTTTTTTGAGAGTAGCACCGCATTTTTCAAGTGAAAGTTCTAATAATTCATAAATAAAGTCTTAATGGGTTGTATTTAAATCCTCTTCAGCTGAGAGCTGTCAGTTTAAGTGAAATGTTAAAAGAGGATTTAAGATTCTGAAATTAACATTTTTATCACTGGTGTAGAAGTTCACTTGCAGCGTGACTTTCTTTGGTTATACTCAAACAGCGTAATAACTCTGCCTCATACATTGTGATGAAGAATAACATACAGACCTGGTGGCAAGTTCTCCTTGTTATCAGTTTACTTAGTGCTCCATAACCATCCCTCTTGTCTTCTGTTTTCTCACCACTTCAGACCTTCCGCGTCCAACCTCCCATGTGCATCACAAAGCAGGATGTAGATTTCTTCCTGGCTGTTTTTGACAAGTCCATCCACAACTACATGAGCCGACACGGCTGAGAGGGGTAACCCAACGCCAAGGACCAAACCTGAAAACACTCAGCAGAGGAGTGAATCTTTATAAACCTTTTTCATGATGTGTAAACTGTTCATAATTTCCCCTTTTTATGTAACTCATGTACTATTGTTCAATCAGTTTTAAAGCTTCGCTATGATCTGTGTTCATTATAAAGACTTATAGCTCGAGGCAACATCACTCCTTGGAAGATGGAAATTGGAATAAAAAGAACAAAATAAGAGCAGTCAGGAAGATGAATCTATTGAATCAACATTGTTCTGATTATTGTACAGTCGGTGATCAGTTTATTTCTTGTTACTGCTTTTATTTCTGAAAGAAATAACGCCATGTTTGATAAATCAAATGCAGTGCTTAACAGATTTGCTTAAATACAAGACATTGTTTTTTTTTCCTCCAAAATAAAACGACATACTGTACATTAAATATTTGTTAAAAATTGAAAGTTGAAGTATTAATGCATGTCATTTCAAGTTGTTGTATTAATACCAACATGCAGTATCACTTTATTGTTGTAATTCAGTAATACCACCCAAGACCTCTTCATGATAAACCAAAGGAGGGTAAGGGATCTGATAAAAGGGATCAAATGTGAATTCCATACACATGAAAGCTGGTTCATCAGTTCAGATATTTGCATAATTTCCTGGTAGAGGTTGGTAGAACTGCTCACAATGTTCCGATCGGGACGATTCATAATCAGTCAGTCCATTGGCGTCCTCTTTAAGTCTCCCTCCACGGATCACGATAACCCGTTCCCCCTGCAGAGTCCAAATTTCTCAGGTGCTATCTGTTCTTCTTCTTGTCCTTTTTGCTCTTACTCATGGAGCTGTGAGGAGGGTTTGAAGAGACGGCAATGGCGTGGCCGCTCGTCTTCAGATGGTCAAACAGCTTGTTTCTTGTGGGGAACTCGTTGTTACAGGTCACACAGCGCAGAATGACTTCCATCTAAAGGAGGGAGTGGAGATAATTGATTTGATTAAATAAGTATGTATAACTTTACGACAGAGAAAAGATCACTTAAAGGGGAGAGGAAGAAACTGACATGAAAACTTGAAAATTAAAAGGAATTTGTGCTCAGAAGAGATTTGAAACGCAGGGTTAAACAAAGAACATATCCTACTTTCTTCTAATGGTCTCACTCATGATGCATCACTCATCAATAATCTTTGCTGTGGAAAAGAAGAAGTCCTCCTCACTGCTGCTCAATATTATTTACATTGACAATTACAGGGACAGGAATAAACCCACCAGTCAAATTGATGCAGCAGTTAACCGGCACCCGTACGCGAGAGCACATTACCCCAATCATCGCCTCTCTCTACTGGCTCCCTGTTCATTTTAAGATTTTATTCTTAGTTTTTAAATCTTTAAATGGAGTAGCTCCACAGTACATTTCTGACCTCCTGCAGAGCTACACTCCCGCAAGGTCTTTGAGGTCTACAGGACAGCAGCTTCTTGTGGTCCTTAAGACCAGGCTGAAAACCAAGGGTGGCTGCACCTTCTCGGCAGTGGTCCCCAAACTGTGGAACGAGCTGCCCCCCCATGTTAGATTGTCTCCAGCATTACCGACTTTTAGATCCCGTCTTAAAACATATTTATACCCGTTGGTTTTAACCCAGCATGAGACTTGTGTGGTCTCCGTCTCTGTTTGTTCTTTTATTTGTTCTTACAGTTTTTTAAAATGTTTTATTATGATTATTTTATTTTCTGACAGTTTTTTATGTTCTGTTTGTTTTAACCATAGACTGTATAAAATATGGACGTAGTATCCGTGACGTCACCCGTCTGTTTCTGAAGCGCTGTTTTGAGGTCAATCGGCGGCGGCAGCCATATTGCTGCTGTCGAGCGATTGTGACGTAAAGAGGCGGACTTTGAGCCTCCTAGCCAACAGCTAGTGTTCCCACCTGTCAATCAACAAAAAAGTCTGGTTCTGCAGCATGTTGTTAATCCACGCTGATGGTCTTTGCTTTTGTAGCTCTTAAGGACTAATCAGTATTACTTTCAGTCTCTTTCATAACCTGCTAAAACTCCTTACAGTAGCTTTGAGAAAATGATCTTGACAGTACAAACCTCAGGAATCTGCTCTGCTCCCGTGTTAGACTTGACGATCTTCGGTTTGTCTTTTCCTCCTCCCTTCTTCCCCTTCGTCTTCACAGAGCTGCTGAGGCAACATTAAAAGAAAGATTCAATAAAAGTTTGATTCTTAATAGCAAGAAAAACACAATTACCAAAAAGACCCTTTAAAAAACATAAAAAAACTTGTCAGGAAACCAGGAATTAACTCTTACAGCCCCAATAAAAAAAAACCCTGCTGCTTTAGCTACGTAGGAAGAGCAGGCGCCCCATATACAGAAGCTACAGTTCTCATCCAACCGGTCACAGGATTGATTCCAAGACCTATTGTCCACACACTTCCTGTCTCTCTCAGGCTGTTCTGTCAAAATAAAGGCAAAAGTCCCCAAAAATAGGAGCAGTAGAGATACCATCATTTCAGCCCAACTCTCTGATTGTTTTCATTTTAATCCACTTCACTTCTTCCTCATCTATCCTCACCACTTACACCGCGCTCATTTTAAAATCAAAAAAGACATCACTGAGGCGGGGAACTTGAGAAGATGAACGAAGCAACAATAGCAGAACCAACACTTGGCACAGTGTAAGTAACAATGAAGACCTCAGAGTGAATGTATTTAAATCAAAATGTTCTCAAAATGTAGAAATCTGTTGAGTTTTCTTGTATGGTATACATATAAAAGATGACCATGTTGATCCAATAAAGTCAGCATTTCTTATCAAGTGGGCTTCCTTCATAAATTAGAGTCCTGGATGTCCCTCATTGTCTCTGAATGGTTTGTACTTGGAAGTCATTTGCACATGGGAGGATTTTAAAATCTATGAGATGACGGGTCCTGATGCTCTAAAAGGTTCTGATGAGTGCTTTCAAAACTGAATGAGAACTTTTAATTCTTTAACAATGTACTACGGCTTCAGTAGAATCATAATCTTAGTCTAAAAGGACAAATTCAGGTATTTTAAACTTTACACAAAGACTCTGGATCACACTCGAGCCTCCATGATAAAATATTGTTATTTAGAGGCGTATTAAATCCTTTTGGTTATAATAACAACCCAAAGCATTTAAGACACCTTAAAACTATCCATTTAAGTACCAGAGACTCAACCTATTATGGTTGCTAATGTTGCCAGCTCAGCTGAAGGTGTACAAAGACTACTGATTGCCAACAGTGTCACTACAACCCTTAAAGTGACTACTCTGTTTTTTGGCTTCCTCTGCTGCCCCCTAGTGTCCAAACTATTGAACTCATTATTCTCTTAATAAAATGAGGTAAAGGTAATCTGCATCTTCATGTGGAGAACCCGGAACATTTCACAGATCTGTATAAAGGAAAAAAATAATAATAACACTTGTCTGACCTCTTGACTTCTACAGGAGGGAGTTCCTCCTCCTTCTCAGGCTCTGTGGGCTCTGCTGCCTTCTCAGTAGCTTCTTCCTCGTGGGTGGTTGTGGTTGTGGTTGGTGTTGGTGTTGGTGTTGGTGTTGGTTTCTCCTCCTCCACCACCTCTGCAGCACTCTGCTAACAAGGAGGACAGCATGAGAAGAGATGAGGGTTAGCTTCCTGCTGGCTCTGCCTTCCTTATCTTCTGTTGAGGATATCTCTACATACTCTTCTGTTTTCACCCTCTTCCCTCCTCTCTTCCCTCATTGAAGTAACGGGGAGATAGAGCGTACAGCCTAATCTGGTGGGATTGAGTCCTAGCCATAGACTGTATAAATAATGGACGTAGTATCTGTGATGTCACCCTTCTGTTTCGGAAGCGCTGTTTTGAGGCCAATCGGTGGTGGCGGCCATATTGCTGCTGTCGAGCAATTGTGACATAAAGAGGCGGAGTTTGAGCCTCCTAGCCAACAGCTACAGTGTTCCCGCCTGTCAATCAAGTCAGCTGCGCCTCTCATTGGAAGACTCGTAATGTAAATATCCTCGAAATTACAGCTTTATGAAAAAACTTCACCCCCAATCGTGAAATGGCTTATCCAGACGACACTCGTCTTTTGTACCAGGATGTAAACATGTTTATTTCTGCTGTAAAGATTGGCTTTTTTGAATTGGTGTGTATGTGGTTTCTGGTACTTCCGGAGCCTGCCTTAAGCAGGTCCTCGATGAACTGCAGTTTTAGCATTGGACTCATATTTTTAGACCGGAGGTTGCCGCTTGATCCTAGCCCAAACAGGCATCTCATCCTGGCTCTGCCTTCCCTGTCTTCTTTCTAACGTCTTGCTACAGACTCTTCTCTTTTCTTTCTCTCTATTCTCACTACACCCGTGCAAATGTGGGAGTAAGGGGAGGTAGAGCGTAAATCCCAAACAGACTTAAAAGTAGAAATGATATTACTCACAGTCGCTACTTTCTGCTGCTTCTTTTTCCTCTTCTGCTTTTTGGACAGCCTGTTTAGGTTAGAAGAGCAAAACATAAAAACAACTTAGAAGGTATTAAAAAATTCCACCTTGACATCCAAGTTAAAAACAAGTTGTTTTTTTCTATTATCACATCCAGATACATACTTCTGCCTTGGCTTGTCTTCTTCCTCCTCTTCCTCCCCATCCTCTTCCTGCTCCTCATCCTCCTCTTTTCCATCTTTTCCATTTTGGTTCAAACCAAGTGAGTCATCTTCTTCCTGCAGCTGTTGCCGCAGCAGTGCTACCATCTCTCTGTGCTTTTTGGATTTTTCATGGTTTTTCATCCTGCAGAGAAAAAATTAATGAAACTTTAAACAGATGTAAAAAAAAAAGTTATAGAATATAAGCATTGTATGACTTTATAAAGCTATAAGGAATCTATAATTTTCACTTAGATCCTGTGCTAAAATCATATATAGCTTAGCAAGGAGAGTTAGCATGTAGGATCAGAAGATAGTAAGCAGGTGGGAGGTAACTCACGCTTTGTCTGATTTGAAGGATTTGTCACAGGCCGGGCAGTACAGATCATCGTAATAGTCAATCATCAGTTCGTCTTCATCAGCCTGCTCTGCATCTGTGGACGAATAACCAGGATCAGAAACAAGCAATCAGCCAATCACAGCTCTTGTTGTTTTCACGAGATATTACTGGGGCATTGAGCTTTTTTTAATATTCTTTTGGAGAGCAGCTGAATCCCCTTAATGCTGATGTAGAACTAAAGCTTAGAGTTAAGAATCATACTGACTTCCTCCCTCTTCACCGTTCTTCTCCTGTGTCTCAGCATCCAACTCGTCATCCTCGCTCTCTGATGCATCTCCAAACTCCTCTCCGTACTGCGCTTCCATCTGCTGCAGCTCCTTCTCCAGCTCAGACATGGCCGCCCAGCTCTGCTCCTTGTACTCCTCTGCCAGTCTTGGATAAAGATTCAGTATGCTATTATTATTAGTACGAGGAAGAAACTAAGAAATAGTAATGAAAAAAGTAGCTTGCTCACTTGGCTTGGTTGAGCCTCTGCTGCCGCCTCATCTCCTCCATCTTTTTGGCCTTCTCTGCGTTCTGCTCCTCCACCAGCTTCCTGTGGGCCTGCACACGGCGGTCACGCTTGCGCACGAAAGCAACCAGTTGTCGCACAAGCTCATTGCGCTCTTTTCGGGCCTTCTCTCTGGTTTTCTTATTGTCCTTCTCCATGGCCCTTTTCTCCCAGCGGTTGGAGGCCTGCCTGGTGTCGTACTCCTCCTTCCAAGCAAAGTTCTTACGGGTGCAGAAGCTCTGCCAGTAGCCGTAAAACACGTGAACTACCTGTGACATGGAAATAAAAACTGGTTAAATACAAAAAATATCTTGTTCCCTATTACATATTTTCATGTTGGACTCTTTAGTAGTTTTTTCCCCCTATTTCTATTGAAAAAGTAGAACACAAATAAAATCAAGGGACTTTTTATAACTCTTAGAAGTGTTGGGCAGGCTTACGGTATCATAGTCGCTCTGAGAGTCTCCAAAGGGAGGAAACTCCTCCTGCTCTTCCTCATCGTCAACCTTTACATTCTCCATCTCCTCCTTAACAATGGACTCAAAGAGATTCCTGTAGACTGTGTAAAAGCCCTGGGGAGGAAGAGAGGATGGAAAAGAATAATAAGGGTAAATACATGATTTGAGATTGTGCAGGGAAGATATTGCAAAGAGCAGCATGAAAACAGCTACTGGTTGACTTCATGTAAATGTGAAAGAGACTGGATTAGGTCAGTAACATATTTTATGCGTATCCAAACTCCTACAGCTGATCTTAATGCTGGCCTTGCCTTTAATCAGCCTTTTGATAATCTCATTACCAGATCCTCTAACTTGTACAGTTATCCACAACATGGACAGACAATCTGGTTATTAGGTTGTGTTGGGTCATGACTGCTTAGTTACACTGACTTTTATTTTTTAAATCAGGAGATATCCAGCCGGTTGGCACAAGCATAGACTGTATAAATAATGGACGTAGAATAGATCTCAGTGAAACGTGTGCTGACAGACTCTAAGAGTGCATCCCTAAAAAAAATGCAGCATTGTAAGTGTATAAAAAATTAGCACAAGCCCAGGTGATACTCGACAGAAATATCTTTTGATTGATATCCCAGAGGATAAAAAAAAAACATATTTAATGCGACTATTTACAAGTGCTGCAGAGCAACATTACACACATGACCGTGGACACTCACCTTCTCGTCATCTCCAAAGCCAGAGTAGCAGGTAACTGTAAAGTACTGCAGCAGGTCAATGCTGTCATCTTCATAGTCTCCACTTATTCCTCCTTTCAGCAGAGCCTCCCTGTGATTGTCATACCTGCACAACAGAAAGAGACGGAGGCATCACATCGACATAACCCACAAGTGAAGAGATATTTTGTTGGGAACTTGGGATTGACTCCTTGCAGATGCTTGACATAAATTTGTCCTCACCATGCTCTCTCCTGTGGATCACTCAGGACTTCATAAGCTGCCTGAATCAGCTTAAACTGCTCTGCGGCCTCATCAGCATTGTCCAAGTTTTTATCTGTAAATTTCAGAGGGAAATCAGTCATTGATGGTCAAAAAGAAAAAAGTTCTTACAAGCATGTAGTTTTAGACTTTTGGACTTTATTGTCCCATTGGGGAAATTATTTTCCACAGCCCCTCTTGTGTTCCACAGACATAGACATCACAAAAAGAACACGAAATACACTGCAAGCAAACAACAACATCAGGTCAACAATGCCTTTTTGACAGGGCCGCTATAGCAGCAGGGATCAGGGTTTTCCAAAGGCGAGCCCTTCTACACCTTGATGCCCTGTATCTTCGTCCTGGGGAAAGTGGGATGATGAGGTAGGTGTTCAGTGGATGTGTGATGTCCTGTTCTATTGAGGTTGCACTGTGTGTAATGGTCCAGTTGTTTAAATCTGTGAGGTTTGGTGTGGGGAGACCAATTATTGTTTAAGCTGTGGTGGTTATGCGCGTTAGTTTGGCCTTGTTTTTTAACAGGTAGCATGTTGTAGAAGCAGGTAGTAAAGTAAAGGAGGCTGGATTGAATCATGATTTCAGTTATCTGCATCTCATGTTGATCCATGAATGAAACAGAAACAATAGACTAGCACATATTGATTTCATCTTCACAAGTTTTATAGACCAAGAAAAATGTGAAATAAGTAGGAAAGTTCTTGTTAGATCACACAAGTAGAAAACACTAATCAAAATCAACATCCAAAATCCTCAAATATTTTATGATGTATTGTTGCAGACAGTAATACAATGAAATTATGAGTGCTTTAAACACATCATGAGTATCTCTTCCACAATTCAGGAGGTAAATGTTGATCTCTCACACTGAACTTGCACTGGCTCTGGAGACAGTAAGTCGGCCACAACACATAGATAAAGACGGGAGCAGGGGGAGAGACCTTGATTACACTGACACTATCTCGCCCCTCACAGATGACATAGGAATGAAGTTACTCTAAACTTGACACTTAGACTGAAAGAATACAATAGATAAACACTCTTACATACATATATATAAGATTATGAAAATTCCACGTCAGTACTGCCCAACTATAATTATAAAGATGTAAAGCCATATCATTCTAAAAGCGCTGGAGTGAGCTACTATTTTTAGACTAAATTATTGTAATGGGCTTTAACAGGTTTAACTCAAAAATCGATCAATAGATTACAACTGGTACAAAATTCAGCAGCTTTTAACTAAAACCAAGAAGAGAGAGCGCATTACTCCTGTTTAATGAGTCTACACTAGCTGCCCATTGCTTTTAGAATAGATTTTAAGGTTTTACTTAAAGGTCTTCCTGTAATATTGTTTTATCCACAATGTTACATTTATTTTTAATCTACTTTTATTTGTGTTTTTTTTTTATTCAGTCATTGTTTTATTTTTTTTACTGATTTTAATTGTTTTAATTGCTTTTAGAATTTTCTCTTTTACTCTTTTATTCAGCTGTTCATCTTAAATTGTCTTGCCAGCCCATATTTCCCCCCTCCCCATGCTTTGTTCTCTTTAATGGGTGTTTTTATGATGTAAAGCACTTTGTAACGTTTGTTTTAATAAGTGCTTTATAAATAAACTTTATAATTATTATATGAGATCCTTCATCCCATCTGTAATCAGACTGTTTAACACCAGCACTGCTGTGTCCCGTTAATCAGCTGTTCTCATCTTTCATTCCACTACATGGAAGTTACCATGTGACTTGGCACATTCACAAATAACTACTGTATCCATCTGAACCGCACTATGCATGTTTGTTTTTAAATAACCTGGTGCATTTTTTATCATGCAATAACTTACCTTATGTATTTATCAAATAGAAATGTACATAGTGTGTATACATCTGTGATAGTTGCCATTTTTTATTTCATTTTACTTTATTTTATTTTATTTTAATTTATTGTATTCTATTTTACCTTTGTCATTGCTACTGTTATTGTTATTATAATTTTTAACTATATTAGTACATTGTTGTATTCCCTTGTCCCGTGTTGTAAGCTGCTGTAACAAAAGAATTTCCCCCAATGGGGGACCACTTAAGTATATCTTATCTTATCATATCTTATTATATTACTTGTTAATTCATACTACTTTCCACATAAGAATGCTGTGTAACAGGTCACTCCCAAATATCACACAATAATCCCCAAAACCAGCTCATTATTTATTTTAATCTATACATCTATAACCCTATTGTTATGCATACATTAAAAATCCACAAGTGATGATGTTGAATTAAGACTACATCCAAATAAGCTTCTCCAATTACTCACCAGGATGCCATTTCAAAGCCAGTTTACGATACACTTTCTTCAATTCGTCGTCTCCAGCGTCTCTTTTCACCCCCAGTATTTCGTAGTGACACTTCATTGTTGGAGACAAGGTGATATAAACTGGACTAGGAGAAATACTTAGTAATCACGGTGGAGTTTTTCACGTTGTACAAAGCTAACATTAGCACATGCTAATAGCAACATGCCAGCAGCGAACACACAGCGTCTCAGATTCAGTTATTATGTATGACAAACTTTAAATGATGAAGCCACCGTTGTGTTGTCTCTACCCGCACATGACTGAAGACGCGCTATATGTTGCTTCATCAACAAACTGCATCCATATGTTCTCTTCACTTCTACACAGGCTTCTGATGGAGCTGCCGGCTGCTGGTGTCACGAGATCTCGCGAGAATACATCTTCTTCGTTTTATAATCTCGGGAGACTTAAGGTGAAACACACGCTTAACGAGGCCCTCTGCAGGTGGAAAAATATTGTTACATTTCAGTTACAGTTTTTTCGACTGGTGGCCCTGAGAGCAACAGTCAATGCTAAAAGGTGACATATCATGCAAAATCGACTTTTTAATGGTTCTCTACCTGAAATATGTGTCCCTGGCATGTCTACAAACCCCCCGAAAATGAAAAAAAAATCCATTCTGCCCCTGTTCTGATTTCTCCACCTTTCTGTAAATGTGTGCTGAAACCATAGACTGTAAAAAATATGGACGTAGTATCCGTGACGTCACCCATCAATTTCTGAACGCTGTTTTGAAGCCAATCGGCTGCAGCAGCCATATTGCTTCTATCGAGCCAGTGTGACGTAAAGAGGCGGGCTTTGAGCCTCCTAGCCAACAGCTGCAGTGTTCCTGCAGGCAGCTGTGCCTCTCATTGGAAGGCTAGTAATCTCAATATCTTCCAAATTGCCGAATTAGAAAAAAATTCACCCCCCTCCAAGCGGCAAACTCCGGTCTCAAACGATGAAGCCAATGCGGAAGTGATATAAACTGCAATACATCGAAAATCCGCTAGAGGCTGGCTGCAGAAACACCGGAAACCACATAGATATGAATGGGAAAAAGACGATCTTTGCAGCATTAATAAACATGTTTACAGCCTGGTTCAAAAAACGGCTTGGCCCTACAAAGCTAATCTCTCTAATGGCATACACTGTACGGGGGGTGAATTTTTTTCTAACGTGACGGTTAAGAAGATATTAAGATTATGAGTTTTGCCCAAATAAGGACATGACTGACGTGACTCCCGGTTGGGAACACACAGCCATTGGCTAAGAGACTCACACTACGTCACACTCTGCCTAGTTGAGTTCCGCATTACCAATATGGCTGCCGCCGTCGATTTGCTTCAAAACAGCTCTCAGGAACAGATGGGTGACGTCACGGATACTACGTCCATATTTTTTACAGTCTATGCCCCCCTCACAATGAGAGGACATCGAGAAATGAGCTATTCAGACTACACTCATCTTTTGTACAAGGCTGTAAACATGTTTATTAATGCTGCAAAGATCGTCTTTTTCCCATTCATGTGTATGTGACTTCCGGTACTTCCGGAGCCAGCCTCAAGTGGATCCTCCATGAACTGCAGCTTTTAACACTTCCGCATTGACTCATATTTTTAGACTGGAGGTTGCCGCTTGGCTGAAACCAAGCGGCAACCTCCGGTGTCAAAAGAAGATTAGGGTTAGGGTTAGGGTTGTGATTAGGGTTAGGGTTAAGATTAGAATTAGGGTGAGGGTTGTGATTAGGGTTAGGGTTAAGATTAGGATTAGGGTAAGGGTTAAGATTAGGGTTAGGGTTGTGATTAGGGTTAGGGTAAGGGTTAAGAATAGGTTTTAGGTTAGGGTTAGGGTTAAGATTAGGGTTAGGATTAGGGTTAGGGTTAAGATTAGGGTTAGGGTTGTGATTAGGGTTAGGGTTGGGGTTAGGGTTATGATTAGGGTTAGGGTTAAGATTAGAATTAGGGTGAGGGTTGTGATTAGGGTTAGGGTTAAGATTAGGGTTAGGGTTAGGGTTGTGATTAGGGTTAGGGTTAGGATTAGGGTTAGGGTTAAGATTAGGGTTAGGGTTGTGATTAGGGTTAGGGTTGGGGTTAGGGTTATGATTAGGGTTAGGGTTAGGATTAAGGTTAGGGTTAGGGTTGTGATTAGGGTTAGGGTTAAGATTAGGGTTACGGTTAGGGTTAAGATTAGGGTTAGGGTTGTGATTAGGATTAGGGTTAGGGTTAAGATTAGGGTTAGGGTTAAGATTAGGGTTAGGGTTAGGGTTAGGGTTAAGGTTAGGGTTAGGGTTAAGATTAGGGTTAGGGTTGGGGTTGTGGTTAGGGTTAGGGTTAAGATTAGGTTTAGGGTTAGGGCTAGGGTTAGGTTGTGAAAAGGGTTAGGGTTGGGGTTAAGATTAGGGTTAGGGTTAGAACCAGGACCAAACTCCAGCAAACAGAACCAAACTCCAGCAAACAGAACCAAACTCAAGCAAACAGAACCAGAACCAAATCAAGCGAACTGAACCAGAACCAAACTCAAGCAAACCGAACCTGAACCAAACCAGAACCTAACAAGAACCGGACAAGAACCGACCCAGAACCGAACCAGAACCGAACCAGAACCGAACCAGAACGGAACCAGAACCGACCCAGAACCAAACCAGAACCGACCCAGAACCGAACCAGAACCGACCCAGAACCGAACCAAAACCGAACCAGAACCGAACCAGAACCGAACCAGAACCGGTCCGAACCGAAACAGGACCGAACCAGGACCAAACCGACCCAGAACCGAACCAGAACCGAACCAGAACCGAACCAGAACCGAACCAGAACCAAACTCAAGCAAACAGAACCAGAACCATTTCACAATACAAATAGTTTCAAGGGCAACTAAGAATGCAAATGGTAGTAAGTGTGTGCTTTAGTGATGGGAAATTCGGGGATTAGGGTTAGGGTTAAGATTAGGGTTAGGGTTGTGATTAGGGTTAGGGTTAAGATTAGGGCTAGGGTTAGGGTTAGGGTTAAGATTAGGGCAAGGGTTAAGATTAGGGTTAGGGTTGTGATTAGGGTTAGGGTTAAGATTAGGGTTAGGGTTAGGGTTAAGGTTAGGGTTAGGGTTAGGGTTAAGGTTAGGATTAGGGTTAGGGTTAGGGTTAAGATTAGGGTTAGGGTTAGGGTTAAGGTTAGGGTAAGGGTTAGGGTTAAGATTAGGGTTAGGGTTTGGGTTAAGGTTAGGGTTAGGGTTAGGGTTAAGGTTAGGGTTAGGGTTAGGGTTGTGATTAGGGTTAGGGTTAGGGTTAAGATTAGGGTTAGGGTTAGGGTTAAGATTTGGGTTAGGGTTAAGATTAGGGTTAGGGTTAGGGTTAGGGTTAGGGTTGTGATTAGGGTTAGGGTTAGGGTTAAGATTAGGGTTAGGGTTAGGGTTATGGTTGTGATTAGGGTTAGGGTTAAGATTAGGGTTAGGGTTAGGGTTGTGATTAGGGTTAGGGTTAAGATTAGGGTTAGGATTAGGATTAGGGTTAAGATTAGGGTTAGGGTTAGGGTTAAGATTAGGGTTAGGGTTAGGGTTAGGGTTAAGATTAGGGTTAGGGTTAGGGTTAGGGTTGTGATTAGGGTTAGGGTTAGGGTTAAGATTAGGGTTAGGGTTAGGGTTAAGATTAGGGTTAGGGTTAGGGTTAGGGTTAGGGTTGTGATTAGGGTTAGGGTTAGGGTTAAGATTAGAGTTAGGGTTAGGGTTAAGGTTAGGGTTAGGGTTAAGATTAGGGTTAGGGTTAGGGTTAAGATTAGGGTTAGGATTAGGGTTAGGGTTAGGGTTAAGGTTAGGGTTAGGGTTAAGATTAGGGTTAGGATTAGGGTTAGGGTTGTGATTAGGGTTAGGGTTAAGATTAGGGTTAGGGTTGGGGTTAAGGTTAGGGTTAGGGTTAAGATTAGGGTTAGGGTTAGGGTTAAGATTTGGGTTAGGGTTAAGATTAGGGTTAGGGTTGTGATTAGGGTTAGGGTTAAGATTAGGGTTAGGGTTAGGGTTAAGATTAGGGTTAGGATTAGGGTTAGGGTTGTGATTAGGGTTAGGGTTAAGATTAGGGTTAGGGTTAGGGTTAAGGTTAGGGTTAGGGTTAAGATTAGGGTTAGGGTTAGGGTTAAGATTTGGGTTAGGGTTAAGATTAGGGTTAGGGTTGTGATTAGGGTTAGGGTTAAGATTAGGGTTAGGGTTAGGGTTAAGATTAGGGTTAGGGTTAGGGTTAGGGTTAAGGTTAGGGTTAGGGTTAAGATTAGGGTTAGGGTTAGGGTTAGGGTTGTGATTAGGGTTAGGGTTAAGATTAGGGTTAGGGTTAGGGTTAAGATTAGGGTTAGGGTTAGGGTTAGGGTTAGGGTTAGGGTTAAGGTTAGGGTTAGGGTTAAGATTAGGGTTAGGGTTAGGGTTAAGATTAGGGTTAGGGTTGTGATTAGGGTTAGGGTTGGGGTTAAGATTAGGGTTAGGGTTAGAACCAGGACCAAACTCATGCAAACAGAACCAAACTCAAGCAAACAGAACCAGAGCCAAATCAAGCAAACAGAACCAGAACCAAACTCAAGCAAACCGAACCTGAACCAAACCAGAACCGAACCAGAACCGAACCAGAACCGAACCAGAACCGAACCAGAACCGAACCAGAACCGAACCAGAACCGAAACAGGACCGAACCGACCCAGAACCAAACCAGAACCGACCCAGAACCGACCCAGAACCGAACCAGAACCGAACCAGAACCGAACCAGAACCGGTCCGAACCGAAACAGGACCGAACCATGACCGAACCGACCCAGAACCGAACCAGAACCAAACTCAAGCAAACAGAACCAGAACCATTTCACAATACAAATAGTTTCAAGGGCAACTAAGAATGCAAATGGTAGTAAGTGTGTGCTTTAGTGATGGGAAATTCGGGGATTAGGGTTAGGGTTAAGATTAGGGTTAGGGTTGTGATTAGGGTTAGGGTTAAGATTAGGGCTAGGGTTAGGGTTAGGGTTAAGATTAGGGTTAGGGTTGTGATTAGGGTTAGGGTTAAGATTAGGGCTAGGGTTAAGATTAGGGCTAGGGTTAGGGTTAAGATTAGGGTTAGGGTTAGGGTTAGGGTTAGGGTTAGGGATAAGATTAGGGTTAGGGTTAGGGTTAAGGTTAGGGTTAGGGTTAAGATTAGGGTTAGGGTTGTGATTAGGGTTAGGGTTAAGATTAGGGTTAGGGTTAGGGTTAAGGTTAGGGTTAGGGTTAAGATTAGGGTTAGGGTTAGGGCTGTGATTAGGGTTGTGATTAGGGTTAGGGTTAGGGTTAGGGTTAGGGTTAAGGTTAGGGTTAAGATTAGGGTTAGGGTTAGGGTTGTGATTAGGGTTAGGGTTAGGGTTAGGGTTAGGGTTGTGATTAAGATTAGGGTTAGGGTTAGGGTTAAGATTAGGGTTAGGGTTAGGGTTGTGATTAGGGTTAGGGTTAGGGTTAGGATTAGGGTTAGCGTTAGGGTTAAGGTTAGGGTTAGGATTAGGGTTAGCGTTAGGGTTAAGATTAGGGTTAGGGTTAGGGTTAGGTTTAAGGTTAGGGTTATGATTAGGGTTAGGGTTAGGGTTGTGATTAGGGTTAGGGTTAGGGTTGAGATTAGGATTAGGGGTAGGGCTAGGGTTAGGTTGTGATAAGGGTTAGGATTAGGGTTAAGATTAGGGTTAGGGTAAGAACCAGGACCAAACTCATGCAAACAGAACCAAACTCAAGCAAACAGAACCAGAACCAAATCAAACAAACAGAACCAGAACCAAACTCAAGCAAACAGAACCAGAACCAAACTCAAGCAAACCGAACCTGAACCAAACCAGAACCTAACCAGAACCGGACAAGAACCGAC
The DNA here is from genome assembly GCF_009762535.1 of Notolabrus celidotus. Taxonomy (NCBI): domain Eukaryota; kingdom Metazoa; phylum Chordata; class Actinopteri; order Labriformes; family Labridae; genus Notolabrus; species Notolabrus celidotus. The sequence continues at coordinate 11,547,676 of NC_048290.1, read as the reverse complement.
CCAGAACCGAACCAGCACCGAACCAGAACCGAACCAGAACCGAACCAGAACCGGTCCGAACCGAACCAGGACCGAACCAGTACCGAACCGAACCAGAACCGAACTCAAGCAAACAGAACCGGAACCAAACTCAAGCAAACAGAACCAGAACCATTTCACAATACAAATAGTTTCAAGGGCAACTAAGAATGCAAATGGTAGTAAGTGTGTGCTTTAGTGATGGGAAATTCTGGGATTAGGGTTAGGGTTAAGATTAGGGTAAGGGGTAAGGGTTAGGATTAGGGTTAAGATTAGGGCTAGGGTTAGGGTTAGGGTTAGGGTTAGGGTTGTGATTAGGGTTAGGGTTAGGGTTAAGGTTAGGGTTAGGGTTAGGGTTGTGATTAGGGTTAGGGTTAGGGTTAAGATTAGGGTTAGGGTTAAGGTTAGGGTTAGGGTTAGGGTTAAGATTAGGGTTAGGGTTAGGGTTAAGATTAGGGTTAGGGTTGTGATTAGGGTTAGGGTTGGGGTTAGGGTTAGGGTTAGGGTTATGATTAGGGTTAGGGTTGAAACAAAGTAAGCATCTATACAGCAAGGAGGAATTTTAACAATGCAAAACAGAATGCAACGCAAGAGGTTAAAAAGAATATACGTAAATTAAACAGAATGATGGTGGGACAATAGACCAGTAAATCATTGTTGAGAGGTTTTTCAATGGTAAATAGATAATATAAATAAAAAAATAAAAATAAAATAAAAATAAAAAAATGGATAAGTAAATAAAAGCATTAAAATGACAATAAAATAGGTTTTCAGAATGAGACGACGGCACGTAGAAGACGGCCCGCTCTGTGGTTGGCCTCGAACTAGACAGTCTGGAGTCAGTGGCTGAGAGGAGGGTGATGGACAAACTGCAAGCCATCCTGGACAACCCCTCTCACCCTCTCCATGATGAGCTGTGACTGATGGGGATTTCATTCAGTCAATGCATCATTCCACCACTGTGCAAGACTGAACGCTTCAGGCTCTCCTTTGTGCCCATCGCCATCAGACTGTTAAACAGTAACAGAGGCCACAGACTGCACCACGCTGACCACTGTGTAACAATGAGCGTTGTTCTTAGTGTTACTTTGGATAGCAGTGATGTGAACCTTATAGTGTTCATATTTATGTATTAATATGTTTCAGTCAGAGATGATATGAAACAGACAGATTTTTAGAAAACAGACATTTATTACCAATTTTAAGAAGAACTCAAAGGAAATAGAAATAAGAGCATTTGAAATATGTGGAAAAAAAAATTGCCCAATAAAACAATATAAAACATTAATAACAGTAATTGACATGTCCAAGAAATAATATATTACCAATTAGTTTCGTACCGCAAATGAGATTAAATGTAAATGGAACTATTATTGTATTTTGCATATTTCATTTGAAAGATGTGCATGGGTTGGTCTCATAGGGTTGGTCTCAGGTTGGTCTACGTTTGGATATTAGTGCTGCAGTGAGTGCAGTACCACCTACGCACCTCTAGGCGTCACCCTCTCAGAACCACGCGCACGTGGTGTTGTTTGAGCTGGACCGTTCTCACGTGTAGTCACGCGAGATTTTGCCAGACTACAAACCTGGCAGAAACATGTCGGCGTTCAAGAGAAAACGTGGAGGACAGGGACCTGGCAATAAAAAAGCCAAGAAAGTAAAGTTTGTTTCTGGTGGAGCTGAAGCAGCGAATGAAGCCGAAGTGGAAAAGACGAACGAAGTTACAATCCCAGCACCAGTTTCATTGGTAAGTGTACATGCTTGTTATTAGCTACTGAAGTCGGAAGCTAGCGAGCTAACTTAACTCCACTACTCAATTTCCATCAGAGTTGAATTTCTATATTTGTTTTAGACTTATTGTCACACGTAATCCGCTTATTTCCTGAGACTAAAACGGACTCATGAGTGATGTAATTGATCGCACTGCTAAAAAAGAGTCGTCTAGTCAAAAACTGGCTTTTGGATAAAGAAATAGGCCTTCTGGGTGTGAGGGAATGATACTTACCTTCACAGTCTACATGCGTTTTTTGGTCTGTTTTTTATGTCATCGGTTGATTCTCCTAATCAGGGTAAATGGACCAACAAGGAAAGGGTGCTCATTTTCTCCTCAAGAGGCATCAACTTCAGAACAAGACACCTGATGCAGGACCTGAGGACCCTGATGCCTCATTCAAAAGCAGGTAATTGCCTAATTTTCCTTCATATATTGTCTCACTTTATCTAACTAAAAGCTCCTGTGAGGAGTTTTTGAGTGGTCATGAAATGGACTGAAATGAACAGTGATGCCCCTTTATGACCTAGAAAAGCAAACAAGATTGTTTGAAAAGGTATTGATCATTTCTGTTTTGTTATTTTAAAGCTTGAAATCGCTTTGAGAGGGTAGGTGTCAGATGAGGTGATTGTCAGCACGTCAAGAAAACCCCATTTTCTTTAGTAAATATTCTTAATGAGTGAAATAGTTGATTGTTAGTTGAAAGCAGGAGGAGATAACATAATTTACACATGAACAGGACAAAATAAGCAAGATCACTTAGTCCACAAGGGGGCGCCAGAGTCAACACAAACAGAAAGTTCCTCACAGGAGCTTTAATGTACTGACACATGATACATTTTATGTTATAAAGGCAGGTGTTGCCTTTGTTGATCTTACTGTTACAATAGCAAGTTCTTTTTTGTTGCAGACACAAAAATGGACAGAAAAGACAAACTGTTCGTTGTAAATGAGGTGAGTTTTACAAAATGTTTTGATGTGTGTATATATATATAACAAAAAATCATATGCAATAATTTATTAGTTTATTTGACATGCAAAACAAAAACTGTCAAGCCAGAGTTAGCTATAAGCTAAGTTTATCTGTAATAGATAGTTAATGATATGTATCTGTTCTTAGGTGTGTGAAATCAAAAACTGCAACAAATGCCTCTTTTTTGAGGCTAAGAAGAAGCAGGATCTTTATATGTGGTAAGTTTTTCTTTCCAATTACTTTCCCTGAACCAAGCTTGCATTCTGTTCACATTTAAACATTTAAAGTAAATCAAATCATATTTTTTGTCTCAAAAGGGTTTCAAACAGCCCTCATGGACCTTCTGCAAAGTTTCTGGTTCAAAACAGTGAGTAACTTCTCAACGAAAGTGTTGAAATGCAGGACACAACATCATTTAGAAAACTGATTTATGTTGTTTCCTCTTCAGTTCACACGCTGGCTGAACTCAAAATGACAGGAAACTGCCTCAAAGGATCCAGACCTCTGCTCTCATTCGATCCTGTAAGTAACACTGGGAAATGTTTCTCAGTAGTTTGGTCAATAATATCAAGGGAACACATGTCTGATTGTGGAATAATGCCCATTAAAAATTCCCAAAATTGTAAGGTTATGTCCTCATCAAACCCTTAGAGAGAGCCTTATAATAGTGGCCCAGGATATTTAATTTGCCTGTAGAAATTTGGGAATTCCTCACATACAAAAGGTAGAGAGAGCAAACTTATAAAATGAATGGTTTGTGTGTAGAAATGGGTATGTTTAGTGACATCTAGTGGTTAGATTCTAGGTTGAAACGCTCCCTCTGAGGTCAAGAAGCACCTGTTATGCATGAGAAATATGATCCTCCATTTGTCAGGTGTATCCCTCAAAAACACGTATCAATACAAATTCCTTTGCTCACAACAAACCACTCTTCTTCGTCGTCATCCAGTTGATGCATGTAGCACGCCTATGCACTCTCACAAAGCACGTTGTTCCTAGTTTGTCTGATCTGTGCTACTGAAGACTACGGCGATGAGCGATGGCAGCCTCTATGTAAGGGGACCTACTAATATGTAGATATAAAAGGCTGATTTTCTGAGTTATTAAAAACGAAACCGTTTTTGTTTTCAAGTGATTATTCACCGATTTAAACATAACAAATATTACAGTTCTGATAAATGCTGCGAATTACTACGCACTGCACCCTTTAAAAAATACAAATTTAGCTTTTACTGTCTTTCATGAACAAAACGTCTTGCAGCCTTTCCACTCTTCTAACATGATTTCCCTTGTTGGTGTTGGCACTAAATAATGTATGCTATTGGCATGACAAGGCAAGTTTATTTATAAAGCACCATTCATACAAAGAGCAATTCAAAGTGCTTTACAGAGTTAAAAACAAAAACCAGAACAGTAACAATCAACAAAAATTGATTCAGCAATCACTTCAAACATTAAAATGTTTTATGCGGCCAGTTATGTTTGATCTACTCTCTCTCTCTCTTTCTCTCTGTACTTATGTAACTTAACGTACATAGTGTTGGGTCTTATTATTTATTTAAATTAGGAGGGATTATTGTAAATAATCAGCCCCCTTCGCTGCTCTGAAGTCCATAACTTGCAGTCTTACTGTCCCACCGGACACAGAATCACAACTGATCTTGTCTTAACTAAAATGAACCCTTTAATTATTCGATTCATCTCAGAACATCTTCCCAAGGATTAAGAATCACACATTGAATCTTTTCTGTGTCGAGTCGCAGCCCGAAGCTGGCTCAGACATCTTGACACCCCGCAGGGTGCCCGTATGCCCAACATCTAGTAGATCCAATATCAGGTTATTTCCATAACGCCATACCTTGTCAGAAAGTATCCAATTTAAAATCTGACATTAAACAAACATAAGCATGAAAACATAAAATATTTTAAAATCTAAGATCAAGAAAGAAAGAAAGTAAATTTAGATACAAAATTTCATTTTGCTGAACTGTGTATCCAGAGAATACTTCAGTGTACTTTAACATATGATAGCAACTAGCTACAACTTGAAGGCGCCTAATCTCCTTGTGTCTCTCCCACAGAAATTTGACAAGGAGCCCCACTATGCCTTATTGAAGGAGCTCTTCACTCAGGTGAGTTAACAAGATGCATGTAAAAAAAAAAACCCCACTAAACTTCTGCTGATTGGCTAATGATAAAAACCTGAAATAGAACTGATCAGTAATTCAGTTTTCACTTCTGCCCTGTTTTCATTTGGTTGAGAAATACTACATGACTTTGAGTTGCTATAAATTGAAGTTAATGTGACGTATTATGACTTGAACAGTTCATACTGTGTCAGCACTGATCGTACAACCAATCATATGTATACTTTAAAATTAAAGTTACATACTCAGTATTTTGTCCTGTTGCAGACCTTTTCTACTCCACGCTACCACCCAAAGAGTCAGCCTTTCGTGGACCACGTCTTCACCTTCACCATTGCAGACAACAGGATATGGTTCAGAAACTATCAGGTAGTGTTTTGCCTTTGTTTCAAATATTTAATTGTTACGTCCATCAGTATCTTGAGATTTGACTCCCTCTCTTTTTGCCTTTCTTTCTCTGCACCACCTTCAGATCATTGAAGAGGACGCCTCTCTCGTGGAGATCGGCCCTCGCTTCGTTCTCAACCTCATTAAGATCTTTCAGGGCAGCTTTGGAGGACCTACACTCTTTGAAAACCCAGACTTCCAGTCTCCTAACATGGTAAAAAAAAAATCCAGCACATGAAAGTTTCCATCATAAGCATGTAGTGCTATTTAACTTGTGCCATACTGTATTGTTTATTTTCGGATATGGTGAATCACTTTTCTTTTCACCCACCTGCAGCACCGGCGAGAGATCCGTCTGGCAGCCGCAGCCAGAGTGCGAGAGAAGCAGATGGTGAAGGAGCTGCAGAAAATGAAGAGGACTGAAGCGAAGGAGGAAGTGACCAGAGATGTTACAGCAGACGTCTTCTCAACACCAGCCGATGAAAAGCCTGTTCAAATCGAGACGGAAGCACCGGAGCCAAAAATGGTGAAGAAGAACAAACACAAAGCTTTCAAAAGACAGAGGATGCAGATGACACGCAGGTAACTGAAGGGACTGGAGTACACTGAATTACTGGCTTACTGCTGCCATGATGCTCGTTGTCTTGAGAAAATGTATGTATGCCACAATGCAGTAGTCATGCCTGAACTTCAATGAGGTTACAATTGACTTGGTATCATGTCCTACATAACAAATTTGAAAATACATGAAGAACTTAAAAATGCAAAAGTTGTGTTCAGTGTTTCCCTCTATTGTCAGGATGCCCATAGAAGACATACATCCTTACATTTTACTTATTTCATATTCCATTGATAATGTCAGTTTTCTCAAGAATTCAACTAATCATCAGATGATCGTAACTCTAATTTACACAGTTGCAAACATACAAAACAAACTAGGTTGAACTTACCTCATTAGTGTTAGCAATGGCAACCTGACATGTCTTGATCAGACGTATCACACTGAGCAAATTAATCCATTAGAATGGGAAAACCAGTTTTGCTTTCCTGAGGTGTTCAGAGAAATGTTGCAATCTTGAGAAAACTGAAATGAACTATTTATCAAGAGAATATGGAAAAATTCAAACGCATGGATTCTTGTCTGCTTGGGGCCTCCATACTTTGGTTTGTGGATTTATATAGCTTATATTTGGCTCCTTCATTTAGAAAGTGTGAGGACTGTACTGGACTATGTAAGTCTTGCCTTTTGAAATACTGCAATAATCACAGATAATCCCACATTTTGTTAAAAGTAAATATTCCATCAGTGTTAGGAAAACTTGTTTATTGCTTTTGAGTAACTACAGTTGGTTTTTTTTATGTCATGGAAATAAAACAATTCAAACAAACTGTCAGTGTCATCTGATGTGTACTACCAATCAACTCCAAAAGTCAGCAGTGCTAAGATCGAAAAACGCCCGGTAGCATTCCACTAGCCATGGAATGGCATGCTACTCCACAGCTAGTGGCATGCCACCGGGCGTATTTTGATCTTGCTGTCACTCCCAAAAGTTGTCAGAGGTGTCAACATTAATCTGAGGGATGATTATGGCAATGAATGTAGAACAACTAAAGGCCTGCTGAGAGTTGAGGTCCTGTACACATTCTATCACAGTCTACCCAAGTGCCAGTGTGTCTTTAATGTCTGACAGTTTTATTGGCTGTCAATCAGCTAACTACACAAGTGTAATTCAAAAGGTAGGGGACACCCCAGAAACATGAGTTCAGATCAGGAATGTAGTCAGATTTGTAAACCCAGAATTTTTTGGGTAAAGTTAGCAGGGTCCTCTACCTCAAATACATTCTACAGTAACCGTACATATTATCTGCTTCCATGTCTGAAACATTGAACTCTGTATGACAGCAGTCCACACACAGCTGCTTAAGACCAGGTAAGTAACTTTGCCTTGCCCAAACCCAGAAGCAATGCTCAACACTAGTCGGACTGTTAAGTGAATGATCATCATTACAACCTTTCTCATTGTGTTCATTTATGCCTGCTCAGTCCAGCATTTATTCCTATGTGTGTCCCCACTGGCTCTACTACCTCCTGAGCAACTAGGCGCTCACTGGAGTAAAGCTGCTTGCATAAAAGAGGAATTCAACAGTCTGAAATCACTCCTCCTCCACCTCCTCGTCAGGGCAACAATAATACTCCACAAAGCAGATCTGTCCGTCGTCATTCCTGACTAGGTATTGCAGAGAGAGGAAGCCCCTGCTGTCGGTTCTCACAGAGACTTTACAGGACAGAGCAAGTGCTTTGGTGGAGGGCTTCAGCAGGGACATTTTGTACCTGTTAAGGGTAACAGAGCGGGATCAACAGTTAGTCATCATGAAGTAACGTATTATATTACTGTTATGTATCCCTTGTACACCTGTGGGTCTAAAGAGTAGAGTTATTTCTCTGTGCCAACCTGTTTGTTTGTGTCTGAGTGCATTTAAACAGCTCCATCATGTCAGAGTCTTTAGGATAATCATAATGGGCATTTCCAGAGTTCCCAAAGGTAGACAACCTAGAGAGAAGAACCAAACAAAGATCAGTTTGAAGCTATATTGGCTAAGTCTGATGACAAACTTATCATAGACTTGAGAGATTAAAAATGTGTTTAAATTGGTTGATATGTACTCAAAGAGGGAAAACACACCTGAAGTATGGCTGGCTTGGGGACATGGTGATCTGTAGCACCTCACTAGTCATATCCAGTTCAGAGAAGGCTTCTTTCAGACTCTCTGACAACAGGATCACCTTTGAAAAGTGCAAGAATGATGATCGATAATGAGCAGAGGTGGTCATATACTTTACATTTCATTACATGAAATATATGAAAAGTCCACCTTGTTTGTAACGTTGCTGCTGCAGAACTCAAAGTCGATTGGCTCCTCTGGTTCTTGGGTGTTTATCTTACACACAGTCACAACCCCACCTTCCTCTAGGAACAGGGTCAGAGGGTAACCGTATCCCTTGTAGCACATCCGCAGTGCTGTTGATACTCCTGCAACATCCCATGAGGGGGTCAATGAAAATGCTACGGCATAACTGAGAAAGGGCGATAACTAAAATGCATGATAGGAATGATAGTTATATCTGGCTACTTTCTTGTCTCTTTTGCTCACCCCTCTAATCAAGATGACATTGTATTTACCTGGCACTGTGCTTCCCCCAAAGATATTGAGGCAATCCAGCAGAACTGTGAGGTTCACCTGGAAACCCACCAGATCTTCCTTTATGGTAAACTCTTGGAAAATCTCAGCCTGGAATTTAAAAAAGACATGTTTATAAAATGTTTCATCTCTGCTTTTTGCAGACAATGTGGTTCTATTGGCTTCCTCCAGCGGGGACCTCCAGCGATGGATGGATGTTTATAACCACCATTGCAGAGGATGCAGTCAACAGAAACAACACAGAGGACATTAAGACTCTGCTGCGTACCACATTAGGATTACACTGTATGTTTGGTAAATGTACCTGGATGAAAGCATTGGCTTGCAGACATTTGGAGTCCTCCACAGTCACCTTTAGTCCGTTTGGTGTGGCGCTGAAGATGGCATGGTCTTTGAAGGTGATGGCTTTCAAGATGTTTGACAAATTTCGAGCATTGTCTAAGCTGGCTACTAAAATGTACTCTTCATCATCGGCTTGTGACTGGGTTAACAGAGGCATTGTGGTTCTGAAATGTAAACAAATACGACACATGACATGTTTGAACAATTAAGAATCAAAACAGAACAAAAACAACTGTCTTGATTCTTAATTCGTTCAGAGTTTGGATAGTTTTGATAGTTTGGATACTAGAGTTTGGATAGTGTTTATATAGTTTGGAGAGTTTAGAGAGAGGGGGGAGAGAGAGAGAGAGAGAGTTTGAAGATTTAAGAGTGAGAAGAGGACAGGTAAGACGAAGCCAACTAGAAAGAGGAGAATTTGGTGCAGACCTAATAAGAGCCTGGTGCGGACTTGGCCTAATGGTGAAGTTGCACACCCTTCTAGTTCGGTTTCGGGCCCAGTCTGCGGCTTCCTTACCGCTTTTTTTCCCCAAACTTTTTTCCCTCAATCCCAGTTTCTACACTGTCCTCTCCTCTATAAATAAAAGGTGTCAAAGCCCAAAAAATAGAACAAAAAAGAAAAGAAAGAGGAGGATATCCCCTGTGTGGCAACATTTTGATTTAATAACTCCTAATAACACAAGCATATTCAGTGCCCTCTTCCTAGTTCCACAATCACTTTCACTGTCCTCTGCCTGCTTAAGCCAATTTCATTTTCCTAAGGTGACAGAAAAATATAATTACACAACCTGTCATATCATATGATACTACCAGAATGTACACAGAATACATTCAACAATATTTTATCATACACATATATGATAATTTATGTACAGAAATGTTTTGGTCATACATTTTTTGTAATTCATAGTCATTCCCATAACAGACACAAAATCAATGCATCACACATGATGTGGTTAAGATCCAGCTGCCTGTGATGATAAACCAGGGCAGTAGGTGGTTTCGCGTGCACATGAAGCTTCGAGAAATGAACCCTTTCTCGAACCAATTGGCTCAAGTGGTTCGACGCCTCATGAGGCTTCATCTTACCATCACTACTATTTACCATTTTAAGCTAGGCTACATGACAGCAAATCACATGGATTCAGTAAAGCTAACAGAGACTGATTTCAGCGCAAATTATTCTCTCTATCTAGCATAAGTGGTTCACAAACTTGAACTCAAAGTTTCTCCAACCTGGGAATAACTCAGTCTTCAAAAGATGTAACTCTGACACTCACTCAGACGGTTCTGTTTTGAAGAAAGGCGCCCCAAAAGACAACAACTTCCGGGTCTATCTACGTAGTGCCACGGAAGTAGATTCTGCGCATGTGTCAACTACTTCCAGAGATTTCGTCTGAGTCGGTCCAAAACACAAGGTAACAATCCTGTCTACTGCGATATTACGTGACCACAGCAGTTTTTAGAGGTCTTATTATATGGGTTTTATTACTGCAACAGACAAACGTCTGAGAATTATGTTGATTGTAGAGGTTTAACATAATTTGAGGTACCTGTTTAATTCCCAGCTGAGCGATGGCTAAAAGCTAGCGTTAGCTAACTGTCTTTCTGTGTAATGACGTAAAGATTATAGTTTATTTTTCTTTATTGATCAACAATGTATTCAAACAGCATGGCATGATGTAATTGAAATGTAAAAAAACCAAACAGAAATAAACACAACAATCAAATGACATAATGCGGAAATAATGCTGATAATGAAATAGAATAAAAAGCCTGAAGAGGTAGATATTTTCTTGTGAATTGTTCTTTTCTACAGGACTTAGATGGGTTTTTTTTAAATGTGTATGTCCATGACTTAAATATGCCTTTGTGTAAACAGAAAGTCATTTAAAAATACTCTAAATTTGAGTTCTAGTATTGTGGTTTTAGTACTCGAGTCTTTATTTTCTGTTTCAATATGTTTATTAAGGAGAAAAGGATCTCCACAAAGCATTTACATCGACATTTAATTTTCATGTAACAGTGTAAATCAAAGGCCTGGTCTTACACACATTACATCATCACTAATTCGGATTATTCATTCCTTATTATCAGGCAAAACTGTCTTCCTCATAGAGTTAACAGTAGAACTAGAACTATAACTATCCCACCCTCACCCTCCCTCAACCCTCCCAAGGAGTGCTACCTGACAATGTACAAAAAGTTGATTTCAATTCTGCAAAAAGGAGTTCAGTGGGCGCCAAATTTTTTCAAACTTCTCAAGTCTGTTTTTAAGAACAAATCTTATTCTCTCTAAGTGAAGTGTGTCTGTAATCTCTGTTAACCATAATTTGAGGGTAGGTGCTTCTTTCTTCTTCCAAAATAGGAGGATCAGTTTCTTAGCAGTAAGAAGCCCATAAGATAAAAGACATCGTTCAGAGACTTGGAGGTTCCTGAGCCCCTCCGACAACCTGAAGATGATCAATATGGGATCAGGTTTAGTCTTAACCCCCAGAACTTGTGAAAGAAAATTAAAGATTCTTTGAGTCTTTATTTTGACCTTTCAAGATTCAAGAAAGCTTTATAGCCAAGTGAGCTCTCACACACAAGGAATTTGACGTGGTGAATGGAACACTTGTACTTAACAACAAGACAGTAAGGACACAACAAGACAGTAAGGACAATACATTTATAAACCTTAACACAAATCCAAAAGTTATAAATAAAAATATAAATACTATCTGTACAAAGAAAGGTAAATAAGTACTTTTAAAGACATGAAATAAGTTAACTTAGCCTAAGCCAGAATGCACATTTAGTAGATGAATATACTAATAAAATATGTTATGGAATAAATTACAATGTTGCACATGGTTATGAGGTTTTGCACTGGAAATCGAAGTATTGCACATGTATGTGATCTGTCACAGGAGTCTTTAGTGGTTTACAGTGTGATTGTTCATGAGGGAAACAGCCTGAGGGAAGAAGCTGCTCCGGTGCCGGGATGATCTGGTGCTCAGGGTTCTGAGGCGCCGGCTGGAAGGCAGCAGGTCAAAGAGGTGGTGACCCGGATGAGAGGGGTCTGTGAGGATTTTCCCTGCCCTTTTCCTGGGCAGAGGGGCGCAGATAACCCACCTGTAATTCACCAGCGAGATTGTTTTTTTTTGCTTTCAGTTTGAACGCAACATGAGGTGATCAGTAACGATACTGGCTAATAATGAATCAGTTGGGCTCTAGAGTCTCGAGAAGAGCCTCCTACAGTGAAAACACAGCATCTCTTCTCTATTAGGTAACCAGCTTACTGCCTGGTTAGTTAAGGCACGAGAAAGGCCAGATTGTGTTCACTGCAGTACTGTGGCGAATAAACATGACCACACACTCTCAGATTAGATATCATTACAATAACTGTTTACTATAAATCTGGTAATATTTTATCCAACCCCTTTGGTCACCGACATAAACGCACGCCATCAAATGTTTGATAACTTTTGAATCCCACTGTCATCTTTCTCTTCTTCAGGTTCTTCATTTTGCAGAAGTTTGTCTGAGCCGCAGCCATGGTGTGCATTCCTTGCATTGTGATTCCTGTTCTGTTGTGGGTCTACAAGAGGTTCCTGGAGCCCATCCTCTACCCTTTCATTTCACCGATTATTAACACATTCTGGACCAAAAAAGCAGTCCAGGAGACGGGCACTACTGACCAAAAAGCTACTGAAACTAAGAATGGGACCTGCAAGGTACATTTAGTGAAAATATTTACACAAATATTGAATTTCTTTTAGTTTTATATTTCATAAGCATATATTTTTTTGCAATACTAGGCAAAAAACACAATATTCAATCTGTTTTTAAAAAGTGTCATATTGTGATGATGTACTTTAAACAATCATCTTATATTTTTTTAAATGTTTGACAAACACAGCTCTAGTCTGAGCCTCTTTAAAGATAAAATGTTGTTGCTATCAGCCTTTTGACAAGACTCTTTCTCTTCTTTTGTTTCAGCCTGAAAGCAATGGTGTGGCCACTGCCAATGGATCCACTATAGCAGCAGATAAGAAGACGGACTGACAGCGCTAAATGTTTTACTATGAATCTTAACCATTGTAAATATTCAATTGTTATAGCTATAGAGATATAATAAATTCAAAAATATAGAGAAACTATGAATTAACTTATCAATCTTCTTTGAATGGAGTGGTTTTGTTACCTTCCATATTGTATGTACAATGTTTTTATTTTTGTCATTTGGAAAACTAACTTTAAGAAATTGTTCATAGTCGATTTATTTTCTCTGTTAATCATGAATTTATACATGTTACTGTATTGAATTATCTAGCTTGATTACATAGCTTTTTTAAGTCAAAATTTCAGTTTAATAAATGAATAAAACAAAACCTTCAAATAAAAGATTGCTCCTTTTATTACACCTACACTAATTTACAGATATCATGATGGAGGCTGACAAGAAGACATGAATTCAAGTGCAGTGTAGTTATTGTATGTGTATTGAATGTTTTTCATGTGTGTTGGACTTTAAATTTCAGATGTTCATTAAACCATTCTTTTCTTTCATGAGCCTCCTGGATATCTGGAATATAATTCTTCCGAGGGGGGAGAAAATATATGTAATTTGGAATTTCAAAATTAAGTATTAAATATTTGGAATGGTTTCTTTTTCATTTTGGATATCCAAAATTAAAACTACCACCAGTCCCAACAGGATTATCTGAATTAGTTTTTACTGTAGGAAGAATATTGCGAATATCCAAAATGTTCATTATGGAAAGTATGTTGAGGATATCTGAAATTGAAATCTTAATAGATATTTAAGGCAGAAGTAACTTTATTTTACCAGTATGCTTGATATTGATATCTAAAAGGTAAACTGTGGATATATAGTGGAATTTGGGAATTTTTGTTACATTTTTACAGGTCACAATGTATTTTTGGACATTAAATCATGGATATTTGCAGGGTCGTCGCCAGAAATTCTGGGCTCCCTGAAAAGTTATCACAGTAGGCCCCATCACCACAGCCAACCCTACAAAATATTGCTGCTATAATACTGGTTTATTTGCATTAAACAAAAATATATGCTTAAAACTATCCTGGTTAACTGACTCAAATCTAAGCTACATATAAATATATATATATTTTTACCATACCATACCATACCATATGGTATGGTATTTTTTTACAATTTCTCTAAATGTAGCTGCACAATATTGTTTTGGGTCTTGAAAGAGGGATAGAGGGGAGTAAGACAGAGAGATGATAGTGATGAGAGTGAGTAGTAGAGGCTGTTGCCGCTGGAGTCCAGCACGTCCGTAACAGCTGGAGTCCAGAATGTCCGCAACTCGGAGGAACCTACGAGACAATGGAGCTCAGGGACTCCAGAAAGGTCTATGGTTAGTAACTTTCAATGGGACAGGCAGAGTTAAAGTAAGTGATGAGGGGGTTGGGGGGAAGGGGGTGAGCTAGGATCCCAGTGTGTCAGTGCGCCAGTTCCCCCGGCAGTCTAGGCCTATAGCAGCATAACAAAAGCTGGTCCAAGCCTGAGCCAGCTCTAACTATAAGCTTTATCAAAAAGGAAAGTTTTAAGCCTACTCTTAAAAGTGGAGAGGGTGTCTGCTTCCCGGACACTGACTGGTAGATGATTCCAAAGGAGATGGGCCTGATAATTGATTATTTCAGGCCCATTAAGGGCCCCCCTCCCCGCTTGGGCCCTAGGTAGTCAGTCCCACTTTTCCCTCCACCACAGGACAGTAATACTACAGGCTAAATTCAAACCTACTAATGTAGTAGGCAGTACCTACGGCCTACTACATTAGTAGGTAGAATGTAGCAGGCCATTTCAAAAACAGCCCTCATGTGACTGGTCTGACAGGTCTACTGCATACTGAGAAATTTTCCCAAATCAGTACGACATCTGAGTACTTTTGGCATACTGCAGATTTAGCTTTTGCTCACATAGGCTACTACATACTGAATTTTGGCCAAATAAGTACGTACTACTAGTATAGTAGGCGGTTTCAAAAACAGCTATAGATTAGATTCCATGTCAGTAAACTCACAGCATAACAAAAGCTGGCCCAAGCCTGAGCCAGCTCTAACTATAAGCTTTATCAAAAAGGAAAATTTTGAGCCTACTCTTAAAAGTGGAGAGGGAATCATGGTAGATGATTCCAAAGGAGATGGGCCTGATAATTGATTATTACAGGCCCATTAAGGGCCCCCCTCCCCATTTGGTCCCTAGGTAGTCAGTCCCACTTTCCCCCCTACTACGACGCCCCTAGGTCGAGCTAGAAACTGCTCGGGCTTGACATACATGTGAGAACTACCGGCCCCCTTTTTCTATCTGCAACGTCACCTACGTATTCAACGACTGTTGTCGTCATTACGCAAGGGGTGGCGACGTGGAAAACATGGAGGATAGTAGTATGTAGAGTAAACTTAATTGTCTGAAATACCGTACAATTTTAAACGTTGCGCTTTACAATTACAATTGGTATCATACTAGACAAAACTCCTGACCCGTGTGAAAAACAGTCGTTCATTTTCGGACCTGGGAGCCTGAAGAGCCACGGAAACAGCGAGAAGAATTTATGACAGGTAAGCCGAGCGGTCAGCTGATTGCAAACAAGCAGTGGACGTTAGCTGTTTTCTGGACGGTCAGTGTTTACCTACCGGTTCACTTGAGACAAACATTAATCTGAAATCAATATACGGGGACACCATGCTAATGCAAGACTACCAGTTTACCGCATTGGCTGTCTAAACCGCTGAGGCAAAGACTATCTATCCCCTGCTCTTACAACAGGATGAGCTAGCTAACGTGATGCATGCAATGTTGTATTTGGATTGAAGCAGGAGACACAAATGAAATCATTCGAGGAACTACACTAAATTGTGCCCATGTAGAATCATCACATCACTTTCCTCAGTAAGAATATAGAAAGTAAGGATGCTTTTTTGACTTAAACACCGCCCCTGAGCATAAGTTTGTGCCTTTCATGTGTAATTGGTGATACATCAGTTTGCACATTATTATTCCTCTTAATTGTTTATCTCTAAAGTTAGCTTCCTATGTGATGCAAATGCTGCCTCGCCGGGTGCACCTGTGTGCCTAAGGTGTGTCATTTCAAGACAACCAAACACGTCCTGGTTCTATGTGTCCCATCCTGTTGTGAGCTTAGCCTCCCTTTGAATAAATGATGGCGGGGGAGGCTCTATTATCCTTAAAGAAAATTGCATAAATCAAGAATTTATTGTAAAACTACAAGGAAGATTTGAGATCAACTTTGTTTAATAGCTTTTGAAATGTGTGCACAGCTGATATATCCTTGCTGTGGACAAGTGAAGTAACTAAGATGTGATAGATATTAGAATTTTACTTATTCTTTCGTTTGATGAAATCTTAAAATATTGATTGTGTGATATTGGGGCCCCCATGGACCTTCCTACTCTGCATGTGTCTTCTATAATACCCTTTTGAAGACTGGATGGCATCTCAGGGCTTCAAAGAGGATTGCCTCATGAACTGGCCTGCCTGCTTACCTGATCTCAACCCGACTGAGAACTTGTGGTCAATAATAAAGGAGATCATTTATAGTAATGGGAAGAAATACAGCTCAAAAGAGCATCTTTGGAAAGCCATACAAGGTACAGCTAACAGTGTCAGCAGAGAAGTCATCAGAAACCTCATCAGATCTGTTTAGCAGTGACCTCTGACCCTCACTGAAAGAAAAGGAGGTTATATTGGACATTTGAGAAACACTTTAGATTTAAAATGTTTTAAAGACATTGACAGGTTTATTTTGCATACAAATCTAAAGAAAACTGTTGTTTTTGTTGAAGTTTGAATACAGTTGAAATAAATATTATTATTTTCAACCAATAGAACATTAAAAATGGTGCCCAGTTTTTAATTTTCATAAGTTATATGCTCTTATCACCAACTTGCATAATAATTTGGCACACTCATTTCTGCAGATTCTGCATTTATTTAAGAATACAGCCGAAAAGCATCATTTTGACGTCAAAGTTGAAGAAATATATTCACTAGCCCTTTGAAGCCCCAAGTGCTTCACATAGTAACAGACAAAAAATAACAGCAGAAATAGACTGTCATAAAAAAAAAACATCTTTTTGATGCATGTCTCTGTTCCAGGATTTGGCATATGCCCGGTGAAAAAGCAGTGAGGAGTGGTGAGTCTGGCTGATTGGTGCCAGCAGAGATGGGTGCCAACACCAGCCAGGTCAGCGACCTGTCTGATAACCCCAGCCTGAAGTCCCTGGTGGGCACAGAGTCCATATCGGAGAATGATCCTTTCTGGAACCAGCTCATCTCCTTTACATTCATCAGTCCCACCAGCAGGTACAACAATAAAACACAGGAAATGGTTTGTGGTTGTGTATGATGATGTACCAGATTATTGTTAGATTGAGTCAGTGTTTTCAGTGAAATGTGGGGAACAAAGTATTGTAAGATGCAGCTGCACAGATGCACAAGTTGCTCACTCTTTTAACCTGGGTGTCATTTTAAAGTTGGTACTTTTAAAAAACCTGTTTACACAAGCATCTTTTTAAGGGTTATGAGATCCTCATTACGTAACTTTCTGACATTTAATGCACAAACTTTCCTACAAGGAAGTCCTGAACAATTGTCAGCCAGGATCTAACATTAACTCTAGAAAGAGTGTTTGCAGAACTCACCCGATTAATGATCCAACAGTTAGTGTTCTGCTTGGCTAAGAATAGTTCAACAATATAGCATTTGACTCTGAGAGAGGAGGCACTACATCCCCCTCTTTCAGCTTCTCTACTGTGGCAAATGTTAATTATCTATCTATCTAGTAGGAGTGTTTTATTTATCCGTCTTTGTGAAGTTCACAGAAGTTCACTTCTGAACTAGTCCTAGTCATTCTTGGGCAATATTTCAGGATACAATCAAACATATGACTACCTCACCATTTCAATTTATTCTAATCAAAACACAGGACATAGAAAGACAGATTGAATATCTTTGTACTCCATGCAACATAAAACACATGATACTATTGTCTACAATATATATATCTTTTTAAGTTATATTTTTGGGCATTTTGGCTTTATTGATGGGACAGCTGTAGAGAGACAGGAAATGTGGGGGATAGAGAGCGGGGTAAGACACGCAGGAAATGGTCACGGCCGGAAGTCGAATCAGCGACCTCTGGGACAAGGACTACAAATATGTACTATTTAATTGATATAAAAATAGTGAGTGTTAAAAGTCCAGTTAGGTATAGTTTCTTATTGTTTGAGAGAGCAAAGCTAGATGTTGACACCCTCTCTCTTTCAAGCTGATGAGCTAAACCAAGTTAACTGTCTACTGGATGTAGCTTTATATTAACCATAGAGACATAAGAGTGATACCGTTGTTCTCATTTTAGAACTGTAAACCAGAAAGATCAGTGTTTTCCAAAATTGCTAAACACTTAAAAAGTCCCCAAGCTGGTCCTGCCAGTCTTGTCTTGTAAAATTCACAGCAATGTCCAGAGGGCTGAGAATTGAGTGCTATTCAGACATACTACATTTAGGCATGACACGACAGGACTTGATTGGGCTGTCCATCAGACATAAAAGAGATTCCATACTTAACTCCTATCGGAATGTATAGAGGGCATATATCTACTAGTCTCCAGCTGATCCTATATCTACTCTGTTGACAGAAATGTATAAAAAGTTGTGTTGTGCAAGCGATCTGATTTGATCAATATCTTTCATTCTGCAGCCTTCACAACATGAAAAACAGAACAGATGATTCAAACAATCGATTCATCTGTTCACTTATCTGTTGCATACATGTGTAGTATGTTGTCTTTGTTTCTAACTCTCTTTTCTTGTCAACAGTGGGGACTCCAAGTTGCTAGAAGAGGCTGTTATCCCCCTGGCCAAGATCCTCAGTATGTTGCCTCTTCATTCTTACATTTAAAGAGGTAGCAGTGTAGTATGAGGTGTTTATTATGACAAAGTGTAATAGTGAGTGTACAGACATGGAAATTAATCTATAGCTGTTTTTTAAAACCGCCTACTATACTAGTAGTACGTACTTATTTGGCCAAAATTCAGTATTACTAGCCTATGTGAGCAAAAGCTAAATCTGTAGTATGCCAATAGTACTCGGATGTTGTACTGATTTGGGAAAATTTCTCAGTATGCAGTGGACCAGTCAGACCAGTCACATGAGGGCTGTTTTCAAAACGGACTGCTACATTCTACCTACTAATGTAGTAGGCCGTAGGTACTGCCTACTTCATACTGCGTTTAAATTTAGTCTGTAGTATTACCGTCCTGTTTGATCTGTGTTGCAGTACGCTGGGCCAGATGTCACTGAATTTCCGGTTTTGGAAAGCGGAAGTAAACAACGGCCAAGCTGACAGCAAAACTGCTTCTTTAGCATCCACTTATGATTTAAAAAGTTAGGAAGTGGTAACAGTACGCGAGGCAAACTGGTCCGATGCATGCTGTGAAATTTTACCGAATCAGTAGACATCCGGGGAGTTTTTGCATACTGCAGATTTGCTCTTCTTCACATACTGCTACATACTGAATTTTGGCCAAATCAGTAAGTACTGCTAGTATAGTAGGCAGTTTCCAAAACAGCCATACTGTTTCCCACAATACTACTGTGTTGGAGTTGTTGCAGACGTTTAACAGTCCGTTACATTTACAGTGCAAATTGCAAAATGACAGTGGTGAATATTGTAACTAAACTGTAATTAAATTCCATATAAACCACTTCTTAACTTTTTAAATCGTAAGTGGATGCTAAAGAAGCAGTTTTGCTATCAGCTTGGCCGTAGTTTACTTACGCATTCCGAAACGGGAAATTCAGCAACAACTGACCCAACATACTGCACAATAGATCCAACAGAGCAGTCACACTACATGCTACCTTAAATTGCAGTATGCAGTACGTACTGCATGCTATATTTTAAAGGTAGTGTGTAGCAGGCGGTTTTGAAAACAGATGTGCTGCTGCAAACAGAACTTTAGACACTTGAAAAAGTCATAGAATTTTTTTTAACTGTACAAAAGCTCTTTAAAAAACACTGAACTATCCCTGTAGTTGCTTGCTTTCGCCAATAGAAACAAAACCTATAAGCCACTGAGGGGCGGCTTTACCGTGACTCAAAGTTGACGCGTGTCCTCGCGCAGGATGAATGAATGACTTCCAAACTCTGTACATTGACATCAACGGGTTTATTTTACAACGACAAACAATAAAGGCTCAGTGGATCAATCCACACTTACATCTACTATGAACTTGCAGAATTAAAGGCCTAAAGCTATTGTGCACGAAACGATGATGAAGACACTGAAGATGGTGGTCAAAAACTGTTTGCTACCCGGTAGGCAGCTCACCTGCCACTAATTGTACCTTCTTCTCTATATGCTATCTACACCTGGCTTGACACACCGGCCACCTAGTGTGTACACAAGTGCATCAAACAAAGTAAAACAGTCCGCACATAACATTGATATACATATGGCTCCAACAGTCCCTTGCATTTTTATTTTTGGTACTGATCAGTAGCTCAGTCAAATGGCTATCGATCCCTCCAGGCTCAAATGGAGAATAATTAGCATTTATTTCTTCTGCTTTTTTGTGTCAGATTTCAAATTTTCTGCTTCTTATGTCATGCTGCTGATTAATTCTCTCTTGTTTTTTTTTCTTTTAGTTGAAAACAATCCCAGAACGGGGAACTTTGGCGCTCTCGTCAGAATTTTTCTGGGAAGAACCAAAGAGCTGAAAATCTCTACAGAATGCCAAGAGTGAGTATGGGAACAAACTCTGATGACTGTGTCAGCAGTGACACGGTGCATGTCAGTGTTCTCTGTGCGGGGGTGCAGTCCAGTTATTATTCTTTGATCATGGGCAGTCAGGGGGAATCTTTATTTCGTACTGAGAAGAAGTGGTTTTAGTTTCCCATGAGAAAACAGCAGAGGTATAACCACCAACACATGTAGCATTATCCTGCACTCACTGCCAAGATCCATTTCCACTCAGACCGACCCTGCCCAAGTCACCGAATTCATCGAGTGGGAACTCCTCATGCTCTTTAAACATCATTAGAGGTTGAAGTTATCGCTCCCCATCCACACCCATTTATTTTTCTGACAATTCGTACCAGATTTTATCCCACAAACAAATCTACATTTTCTACGCCTGACATAATTGCCATGTGCAAATCGTCAATTTGTGGGACTGATTAGACATCCCCTTGTGTTGGCGTTTTGTGCTTGTGAAACATTGTGGTTTATTCAGGATGTTTTCAATAACATGTTGTTGTCCTTTTTATATGGTTCCCACCAACTTAGTCAAATTGTTTTCCATTTCGTATGAAAATATTAGCTTTTTTTGTGGAATTATATTGTGTCATGGCAAACAGGAAGGTATTACAGCTTTCTTGGTTGGTAAAGTATGGGGATGTAAGGTTGTATTGCAACATTTATGGACCCACAATGCATTTTTACTCTGTTTTATCATTATTTATTTGGCATACAGGGACATGCATGTTATATTCAGTTCTTCTAAAGCCATCTAGGCAAGTCAGGTGTAATTTCATGATTTAAAAACCACCAGAGGGCCATTACTTCAAATGTGAAGTATTCTACTGTGACTGTGGATAATGACTTCAATGTGAAAACCCAATTCTTTATTAACTACTTCTATTAGAAACTGAATTTTTGGACACTTGTCTCTCCCCAGTAAGAGTCTGTATGTATTTATAAGCAGTTTCAACACTTTGACATCTTTACTTAAAAGCTATAGGCCTAAAGGTTTTCCCAGAGCACTGATGCTGGACTCATTAAGCATCATCTGTGCCCGACACAGACAAACTGTGCAAACTGTGAGCCTAAATCCTCATGGACTGTTATACATAATCTAATTCCATTGAGGGGAGACCAGTAGGTGAATCTCTGTCCTTTGGGAACTTCAGAGCACTGTAACACTGTGGGACCCACAAAGCGTTTTATAAATAGAGGATATTTGAGCATTTAGTGGATTTCAATGGCTTACTGTTGCTTAATTTCAAATATATTTATTTGTTTTGATCCTATTTTTTTTAAATCTATTTGAATATCTCTAATGTTTTGTCCCTAAAGCACTTTGATTGATCTAAGTATGAATGGTACTCTATCAATACACTTGCCCTACCTAGGTGAAATACACAAGGACATTAATCCAGGCCTCCCCTTGTTGAATCGCCTGTGTCGGAGCCACTTTTTAATGAACAAGTGCTTCTAAAAATATTTCAAAAACTGAGGTACACACACACAGTCATCCAAACTTTCCTCTGTACATTTAGGACATCATCCACTGGCACACAGCCGGCCCCTATAGAGCGTTTATTTAAGTCTGAGTTTGACCTTAATGCGATGTCCTCTTTATGTTTCTCCTCTGCAGTCAGCTGTTTATCTGGCAGGCCCACAACGCACTCTTCATGATCCGCTGCCTTCTCAAGGTGTTCATAAGGGAGATGAGTGAAGAAGAGCTGCACCTACAGTTCTCCTACCAGGAGAGGGCACCAGGCTCCTGTGGAGGTGAGCATCACTGAGTTACTTGGTAAAGAAAGATGTGCCACTCAGTGGTTGAAATGGGTTTGGAAACTGAATAAAGGAGTCAGCTTTAGAGCATTAAGCAATGTTTCTTGTGAAAATTGACAAATTTTTGTATCATCCTGAGGGACTAACAGCGTTTTTTTGAGACAGAAAGAGCTTTGAGCCTCTTATGCACACTTGTTAGTACTAAAAACAAAATCCACATCATCTGCTGGAGAAATCTTCGGAACAATACCCTCTGAAGTTCTCGGCTCCCAGTAGACTCATGAGGTGTGAGTTATTACAATGCGGTCACAAGGGTCAATTGTGTAATACTTCCGTTCCTACCGAAAGAGAGATAAGAAATTGGCTTTTTAATTGAGCAAAAGACCCCAGGCTACTGACCTGGATCAGCTCTCTCTGAGAGACCCTGATAATAAAACCTGAATCAAACACCAGCCCCGTCAGAGCTTTTTCACGTATAAACACCTTGTAAATGTGCAGCTGATTGGAGATGAAAACAGCACAGAAAACAACATTCGAAAAAAATCTGTTCTCCTTCATTTTGATGCTGTGACTCCTTTTATTCATGTTGCCAAAATTCATTCATACAAATGCATTGACGTTTGACAAAAGACACTGATGTCTACACACCCTTGGGTCAGATCTGCGGGTTGGTTCCATCATTCTTTTCTATTTGTTTATTGAAGCAGATACAATTTTTTCTGTTTAATGTGTATATACAATTCTGCAAATGTCTGAATGTTACAAAAAGATGAAACAAGTGATAACATTGTAAATCATAAAAAATAATGTAGCTACAATAGCTTGAAATCTCTTCCATAAATGCAAGGAAAGGTTCAAATGAATGAGAGGTACTTGGGCTGCAATGAGAAGGTCAGTTGCTCATGGCCCCCTAATGTCCCACACAATCCAAGCATGAAGATAGATGTGCAGCAAGAGCCAGTGTATCATCTGGGTTATTAAGTTGGCACCTCCCTTCACTTTTGTTTTATCAAGTTAGGCCTATGAGGAAAGGGAAGTCAGAGCCAGGGTGAGACACCTGTTTGGGAAGAAGCTAAGTTTTAGGTTAGGCTGTACGCTCTACCTCCCCTTACTCCTCCATTTCCATGAGTGCAGAAACGAGGCGAAGAGAGAGGGAGAAAGAGATAAAGGAAAGAGGACAGGGAAGGAAAGGGAGAGCCAGGAGGGGAGTTACTTTAGGCAAAGACATGACTGTTTCCAAACATTTAATCTTGTCATTCTCTGCCACTTAAAATGGACTAAGTTGTGTTGTTTTTACCATTTTAGCATTAGAAATTTGTATCATTTGATTAAAGCAAGTACTGGAAACATTCAATGGAACAGTACACAATCAAAGCTCTCACTGTGCGTCCATCCTGCTTTAATATTTTGGCCTGTATAATTGTGAAAAGGGGCTTTAAGTTGCAGACAAAGGCTGCAAAAAGTTTTAAATTGAAACCCTATAAACTGAATTATCCTCCATGCCACTTCCCTCTACATTAAGTATGAAATGGAGATGATGGGAAGGGTAGAGAGAGGGACTGGTACACTGGGAGTTGGCAGAAGCAAAGAGAGACTGACTCTGATCAACAGGGAGCTGCCATCTGTGTCTCATGTAATAACTCCTCTGCCTCTTGTGTAGAAACAGGCAGCCAGGACCTCCTCGAGGAGCTGCTGTCCAACCTCGTTCACCTGATCGTTGAAGTGCCCCTGCTGTAAGTATCTCCCTTGTGTGCGTGTTTATGAGCGTGCGTGCTTAAGGAAGGTTGAATTGAACACCCCATTGTGACTTGCACACGCTACAAAGGTCAGACATGCACTGAGAAACAGCACAAAGGGACATTTTACACTGTTAGGTTGTTTACTCTGCTCTGACTGTCTCCACAGAGCGATCAGTTAATGTCACAGCACTTATCACTGGGGATCATTTGTTTGACGTGAATTTATTATCATGATATTCGGAGGAAAACATCAATTATGGGGCTTTTTGTGCAGCCCAGCCCATCCTTTGTTTTCATTCATGTTTGCTGGTTTGAAGTGTCTGGGATGTTAGTCATCGAGCAGTTAATGCAAAGCAGTTTGGGAAAAAGTTTGTATGTCTAATGTTCTGTTTGCTTGCTCCTTGATTCACTAACAAAGACAAGCTGAAATCCATTAAGGAACAAGCTAAGGCTTGGATGTGCACATGTTTTGTTTCCTGAGTCCTCAACCAAACTGACATGCTGGAGCACTAAGTTGGAAACATGCTGAAGAAAGGGAAAAAAGAGGAAAGGATGAAACTAAACTAATTCAAGAAGGAGAGAAGTGAAAGTTGGATGAGGAGCAGTGCCAGTGAGTGGGAGAGGAGGGAACATAATGATTGAAAACTGGTATCAGCCTTTACTCCCAGTGGGCGGTGTGTGCACGCTAACACTTTAATAAGTGAATATTTCAGTGTGCTTTTTTAACTTATCAATGGTAGGATTATCTCCGGCCTGCCACTCAGTCTGTCACATCCAGACAAAGATACAGTGTGTACATCTCAGCAGACAAAATTTCCCCTGCAGTGTCAAAACAAGTTCACAGGAACATGACAGTTGGTTTTTCCTTAACACAGCATCTTCCACTTTTCCTTTCTTTTCCCTCGTCTGTATTGTGTTATTCTTGGCGTCCTCCTCCTCTTCCTCCTCTTCCTCCTCCTCCTCCTCCTCCTCCTCCTCCTCCTCCACCTCCTCTTCTTCTCCCTGTCTACCAGACCGGTCATGCTTTCTTTCTCTTCATCTCTCCCTCTCTTCTGTTGTCTCCGGACATCAAACCCTGGCTCTTATGTAAATGCATTCAGCATTCCAACATTATTCATTGTTCCCAGCTTCAAGACTCTACCTGTTTTTCTTCCCTTCACCACTTTGTGGCCGTCAGCCCACTTCCTTCGTACGTGCTCCTGGTTTGGTTCAGAATATTACCATTCTTTTGGTAGAACTCCCCCACAGTCCCTTACAGAACTATGTGCTTTGATGGGAACCTCCGGATAAAGCATTTGAGGACGGAATTTACGAGTAGGGGAAATTTAAGGAGAAAAGTTGATATTTATCATCATCCTTGAATCGATTTGATATTACACCTCTTCTCTACTTTTTCCTGTTAAATTATTGAGAGAATGTATATTTAAATTAAATACAAATATTTATACAAAGCCATATACATTAAGCTCAAAGACTTAATCATTCTGCTTATGTATGAAGTGTCTTGTTTAAACCAAATCTACAATGTTAAATAAATCTAAAAAAAAACGTTTTTTTTATGTCCCTGAAACAGAGATACAATAGTCGGCTTAGGTAAAGCTAAAAGTATATTATTCAAAGGTAATAAAAATCATGCTTCTGTTTCCTCATTTGTTGCTGTCTCTTTATCATTGGTCAGTGTACCAAAATATACAAATTGCTGTATTCACAAATGCACCAAACTCCTTAAAATTCCCAGAAGTTTTCAAAGTTGAGGACATGTGTGAATGCTCCAGGACAATTTTTTCCGGTTTACTTTGCCTGGACTTTTTCCTGCTGTCCCCAACTGTCATTTTGTTAGGAAGTCAGGTGGGCGGATGTATGAACACAGCAGGAAATATTCAGGAAAAACGCTGCAGAAAAGTGAAAGGGGTTCATGTAATAATGCTTCGTCATACTCTTCTGTGCTCTTTCTACACTTTGTTTATTCTTATTACTGTGTAGCATTAACACATAACATTGGTATGAAGGCAAAAACTGTCATCGTAGTTTCAGACTGTGTTTTGGCCTCCATATTGGATATTTTGTAGACATTACAGGCTAACACAGCCTCTTTACATTACCCCTTGCCTTCTGAGAAACCTCCCTTTCATAACGAATAGGGAAACTTGACAGTGTGAGGGACATGTGTGAATAAAATATGTGAAAAGGGCTAATGACAGGTGTTAATAAAACTAGAAGTCAATTTAATATTGAGTCAGTTGAAAAATTGACAGATCCTCACATGTAAATATTTTTGTGTCATCAGTGACAGTTAACAACATATGGTATTTTTAGTGTTTAGATGTAAACAGGGAATAAAATGTAATTTGAAGTGAAGCCTTTTTTTATTTACTTCAGGCCGACTGGATGATTTCTCACTTTATCAGGAAAGTAATCGACTCATGAAACAATATGAAGACAGCTTTAAATTCAGATTCAGAATACTTTATTAGTCCCAGAAGGGCAATTCAGTTTTACAGTCAACCTATCCATAGTACAAAATATACAGTAGAGGAAATAACACATCGTGACATCAGCAACTACCACAACCAGTGACCGTACAGCAAAGCGGGATGCTTGGTAGTTCTCGATTTATTCTGCCTTTTGTGCATTTAGCAGCCTTATGGCGGAAGGAACAAAATAATTAGCATAGCGGTTTGTTTTCCACACTGGAACATAATACCGCCGACCTGAGGGCATGATTGAGAATTCACTGCTAAGTATGTGTCCCAGTTGGGTCAAAATTTGGTTCGCTTTCTGAACCACCCGCACTGTCCAAAGGGAGCAGAGGTCCTTAAGCTGGACTCCAGTGACTTTGGAGCACAGCCTGATGATGTCATTCAGACATTTCTTGTCTTTCACAGAGAGACAACCAAACCAGCATATAAAGGAATACGTTAGAAGACTTTCAATAAAACTCTGATAAAACATCTTCAAGATGTGAAATATGTGTGAGTTCATGTCATATGCATGTATTTTGACAGTGTGACTTCTGACTGGAAGAGAGCGGGTGAAGAGCGTGTGTGAAAGTGGAAAACAGCCTTGACCCCTGTTTTGGGTCAGGCTGGTTCAGTGATGTGTTTATATGACAGGAAGCAGTTAACAGTAAAAAGTCTGTCCTCCACTTAAAAATACTTTTAGCTTATTGTTACTTTATTCTGTTTATTGACCTTCACTGTTTGTGCAGTGTTGGACACTAAAAGCATTCAAGAGGAAGGAGGAGAGTTTCCCTCAGTTCACCCTAAATATGAGTTATAGTCATACGAACATACTGCATCATTTCATGCCATCAAAACTAATTTAGAACCTAGCATTGGACTGTCAAAAACAAGTATGTTTTTAGGCTATATATTGGACGTAACTCTAGATCACCTCCAGAGCTATGTCCACAGTGTAGCCTTGGGAGAAGGACAAAATGTACTTGAATGTTTTAAGGAGGTAATTGAATTTACTTGATGAAAATACATTTTTAAGGAGGATTAGGGGATCTTAACTTTAATCAACCTTTATTTATACTCAAGAGATCATCCAAGGGCACTTCACTTAAACAACATGCACTACGTTGAGGGAGTTACAGCATGTCACGGCTGTAACTTGCATCTTAAAATTCTTAAAGAGATGTCATTAAAATATCTGAAGAAGTTATGCTCTAAGAGATTTGAATGTATTCCCTTTATAACCCTACATGCATGTGTGTTTTTCTGTAGAGACATCACCTACAGCATCCTGTTTGAAGCAGTCACCACGCTGCTGGTTTTCTTCTCCTATCAGCTCTTCCACAAAGACATCCTCCGAGATGGATTGATCTACCAGCACATCATGAAGGGACGATGGTAGGAAAACACTAACACACACACACACAAGTTTGCATCACACGAAGGATGGCTAGGCACTGACTGAAACCATTATTCATTGTTAGTTTTAAATCTACATGACTAAACCTCTTCCAATTAGCTCTCACCTTTACCCCAGAATCTAACTAATTGAAATGCAGAGGTACAACAATATATAAAAAAAAACCCCACAAAAGTGGAATATTTCATAGATTTAAGACTGTTATTATTCTAGTGGGTCATCCACAATTTGTTGAAGACTTTTTTGAATGTGGGCCCAGATCTTTTTGGATGTCCTCCAATCCAAAGTGATATCTCGTCTGATCTGGCCTACTATTTCTCTGTCCAGACTCTGGTACAGTGATCTTCTTTCTCTGCTGCCAGTCAGTCTCATCATGTTCCAACCACCTCTTTCGTTAACGAAATACTTAGATTTTAAGGTAAATTAATTCAACAAATCTATGTTTTTTTTAAATACCAGTGATGGAAAAAAAGGAAATTCTGGTGATAAGTTAGTAGAATAAAAGCAGCATGAACCCTCTGATGTCGATCTCTTCTCTTAAGATTGTTTGAACCCAATTTCCCTGAGTTCACTGTTATCTTGAATTTTAATAAATTGAGATAAATGCATTGCTGCACTTGTATTTGGAAGTCTAGTGGTGCAGTTACGATGGGTGCACACAGAGGACGGAAGTAATTTTCTTTTAGGGCTCTCACAGCATAAGAGCCAAACGAGAGCACTTTGGATTAATTGCTGTTGAGCTGAAGAAAGGCTTCCAAGTCGCTGATGTTGGCAAAACAGATTAGAGGGCAATCTAATATGGCTTTACCATTTGGTCTGCTGAGAAAGAAAGGTTGTTAGTAACTTCAAAAGATGTCATCAACAACACTTTGAATCACCCTTATAACGTGTGTTTTTCACTCATTGGGACACAGAAGAACATAGCCTCTGTCTGGGATTTTTTAAATCCCTTTACAATCTGATTTAAAATCATTCAGAAAGCCTTGTTAGCAGATGTTGATTCAGAGTTCTCAAAGTGATCTGAATATTTAGTCTTTGTTCGTTCTTTTTTTCCTGCAGTTATATGTTTGGGCATTTGATAGGAAAGCTGAAGAGAGACAGGAAGTGTAGGGAGTAGAAAGACATGGTCGAGCAAATGGTCGAGGCTGGGAGTATAACCAGCGACCACTGTGAAGAGGACTATAGGCTCTGTATTTGGGGCATTCACTTAAACTGTTAGACCACTGGCATCGCCTTTTTACATGGACAAAGCAAATCCTTCAAATTATTGTATTCATATTCACAACAGGGTTTACGTTAGCCGGTAATAACCAGCTATTAGCGGGTTTCACATGCAGTTGTCCGGCATATAGAGACATCATCGGCCAAAATGTCTGGCGTTAAAAATACCAAATATGAATAACCATATTGTTCATAATTTAAGCTGGTCCGTTACGCTATGATACAGTCTCTCTCCCTCCCCCTCTTTTTCCATGTAGCAGGTCGGCATCGATGCGCCATCCCCCAGTGCTTGATCATATTATTTATTAAGTGATTAATTTCAAATTTTAGTGTTTTCATTGTTGAATTGCTGGTAAATGTAAGTTATTAAGCAGATCGGGCTTTCAGAGTGGATGTCCGACAGGTATTCTATATAGCCGGAAGATCACCGGCCAAATTGGCCGACATAAAAAAAGTCTACAGTAAACTCTGACTCACAATTAAACTTTATTGTACATACTTAAATACATTTAATGTTTTTGTTGTGCAGAAGAGAAAAACATTTCAGACATTAAAACAAAAGGAAGGCTACAGGAGTGGCTTACCTCTGGGCTTGTATTTGAAGACATTTGCGCAAACCATTTATTCAGAACTGAACAGAGTTATATAACTCTTAGGACGTTGAAGGACGAATTAGATAACATGACATTGTGTTGACATTTTCTGACCTCTAGATATTCACTGAGGCTTAATAATACCTTTTATGTATCACATATATAACACTGTGTAGAGTAAGTAATTTAATGTTTTCCTTTAAGGTAATTATTACTGCATTATTATCAGAAGCTGATTCTGATTCTGATTATTACATTTTGTATGAGCATATAACAAATAAAGGACATTATTGCACAATCAAAAAAACAACTAAGTAAATAAATAAAATACACACAGATACAGTACAATATGTTTTTATCTCACTTCTGCTGTTGAAGCTGATGAATAAATATCATTTCCTCCATACAATGAATAGAGTTTAGGATGATTATAAGGGTTATAAAAGATGAGTCCCTTTCGCTCAGACCTTCAGGGTTTTTTCCAAGGTACAAAAAAGTGAAAAAGAAATCAGCTGACATCACTTGTCTCTCTTCTAAATCCATTTTTCGTGTTGAACATGCACCAAGTTTGGTCCTCATTTTTGCTTCTTGTTTTCAACAGCTGTACAGCACTTCAAACTGCATTCGATTAGAATGAAAGGTGTTGTATAAACAAAGATTGATTGATTGATGATTGATTGACAAATAAAGGATATCTGAGATTCAAGTACTGCATTCCTTTCCAAAAAACACTTGGCATACGGACTAGACCAAAAAACGTATCAAAAAGTACACAGTCTGCAGAAAGTGCTCCACACTCCTCCAGCAGACACACTGTGAACCACTTAGTTTTGACCTGTTATTGGGAGTAATTAAGAAACAAATCTGATTCCCTTGCAATATCTGAAGCCACATTTCCTCTGATATTAGCTTCTTCTATTCCCAACACTGCCTTATGTAACCTGTTGTAATGTTCCTGTAATTATAACCTCTTTTCTCTCTATCCATTTGTCTCTTTTCTCCCCAGTTTGTCTTTAACCAGTCGTCTGGTGAAAACGCTGCTTTATAACTTCATCAGGCAGGAGAAATGTCCGCCTCCAGCAACCCACATCTTTGAGCCCAAAGACGAGGGAGGTCTGCTGTACGGCCTGGCATCAGGAGTCGCAAGTACGTGTTACCACATCCACACACAAATTAACAAAACAAGAACAACATAATCATCTCTGGGTAGTCATAAAAGTAGAGATAGACAGCTCTGATTGCAGTGGATGGCTGTGTAGGCCCTTTCAGTGCAGCAGATGTTTGTTTTCTTCCAAACTAAAAGGCATGTGACCCCTGAAATCAAGCAGTATGACCATAAAAAAATCAGACTAATATTGTCTAAAAAATCTGCTCTGCTCCTGTTTTACATAACCTTTAATCATGTGACCTCATAGATTTATCCAATAGTGGACCCCCTTTGAAGTTTAGATAATATCACAAAACATGCTCTTGTTGTTGATGATTCTACGTCCCACAAATCAAAATAAAGATGGTGAATTGGAAATGATTGGTCATGTCACAAAAATAAGATTCACAGTTCAAATGGGTGTCGACTTTTTTCTTTTTTCTTGGAGCTAACAAC
The DNA here is from genome assembly GCF_009762535.1 of Notolabrus celidotus. NCBI lineage: Eukaryota > Metazoa > Chordata > Actinopteri > Labriformes > Labridae > Notolabrus > Notolabrus celidotus. The sequence goes on along the minus strand of NC_048290.1, from coordinate 11,516,233 downwards.
CAAGAAATCCGATAAATCTGAGAAATGAAGCCATGCTGACAGCCGTGTCAGCGCTCATGACAGTGATGAGTCAAAAATGAGCAGAGCGTGTGTGTATTAGACTGGTAATGTGCTCCATGTGAGTGTGTGTTTGTTTGAGGGTGAGAAGAGGGCCGGGTTTCCCCCTTGCAGATAAATGCTCTTTGTCGGTTGTTGGTGGCAGATTCCTATCAGTGAGCCATCAGCATTCAGCCCAGCCTGTCTGTCTGTGGCCAGTGATCGGCCCCGATGAGTTATGGTGCCCTGTCCTGTTCTGTAATCCCCTAGAGCCTGTCTGTCTGCAGCCGCCTCCCTTGTACACACACGCACAGACCAACAAAGACACAAGCTCTCTTATTCTCAGAGCTCAGAGACAACACTTGTTTTCTTTCTCCGTCTCTCTGTCGTGTATTCACAGAGTTATCAGGGATCGGCAGAGTTCACACAAAAGAACAGTTTAATTTGAATACTGAAAATGAGCACATCCACAAGTGTCATTAAAAGCAAATATCAGATGATTTTTATTTTTATTTTTGCAGGACGATCATTTATTCAGCTAGTCTAAATTAAATTCACCAGTTACACAAATTAAGGTACATTGAATTCTCCCAGCTGGTATCTCAGAGCCTGTTAAAACACTTATATAATGTCCCTTGGCTGTAGACAAGCTATGTTAAGTCAAAGAACATGCTCCTCATGTTATCATCAGCATTTTCTTTGTAGATTTCTTGTGTAATCGAGCATTTTCAATGCAGTTAAGATCTTGACGATCAAAAAGAAGCATGAAACGAACTGTTGGATGCATAATTTCCCTGGCTCCACCCATAAAAAGTTCTGTAAGTCAGCACATTTCTGCCAGCCACCTTCAGTTTCAACTCAAGGAATTAGTTTCCACAAGAAAAATGGAATACACAGGCATTGTAATGTGTACAAAAAGCTGCTTTTTTTGGCCCGGAGCTGCTAGCAGTGATGTCAACATGTATCTAGTGTGTGAGCAGGTCATAGAAGTCTTTTTTTTTTAAAGCATGGCATAGATGTCCATGGATGGAGTGCTAATCCAGGATGTTACACGACAGAGTTAAACCAGAACCAGAACCAGAGCCAGAGCACTGAAAAGTGTGCCCTATTTGTTACAACATACAAAAGCGACTCAGCAAGAGACTTAGTTATATTCCTACAAGCATTGTTATATTACAGACCCTTAAAGCTCTGATAAATGATTAAATTGTGGACCCAAACATTTCAAACAAATCTACTCAAACTGTAAGTCCACTTACTTTGGAATGGATTACGCTACAACAACTTTATCTCCATCACCAAATGTTTTTTAAAGTTAATATTTCTCATGTCTGTGGAATGTAAAATCACTCATGCCTGCACGCTCACAATCATAGACAAGCCGGATTTTCCCAGCACCCAACACTGCTCTTTGGCAAAGTAAAGCAGTGCTTGATTTCTGTCCCCGTCTAAATGTCTGGGGGGACAGGATGTCTCTTCTTCTCTTGCTTATGCACACACTGCTGTCTGAACTAGTGTCTGCAGGGGGGATTATCACCCAGACTCCAAACTCAGAACTTTTCAGTCACCCCTTCTCCCCTTTACCCCACTCTCTTCTTCTCTAATGGACCTTGTGTAGACCTGACTCTTTGTGATACTCTGTATTTTTCTCCATTCAGCTCTTTTTCTTCACTTCTCAACTTTGCATTTCTTTTATCATTCAGTGCGATTAAATGGCATTACTAGCATTAAAGTCTCAGGATCATCGATAAAAATGTAAAGCCAGATTTTTTTTTCCATTTTTTATTATTGCATTATTTGTATCTTACTTGTGTCTTCATCAGCTGAACTTTGGAAAACATGGAATGGAAAAAACACAACCATTTTTAGACATTATACACACTAATAATCTCCCAACACCTCTAAAAATTCTGAATTAGTCAAGGAGATAAATATCCAATATATGTTATTGAAGCAGAGTATGTTAATAAATACATAGATGACAAACATAATTACAAAATCGCATTTGAAAGCCATACTTCAATCAGTCAAGTATGTTGCCATTCATTAATAACTGTAAAATGAACAGTTACAAAGCATTAAAAATAACAATAGCAATGCAAACAATATCATATATTAGGATAGAGCCATCACAGTGTTTGTGTGTATGAACCAGTTTAAGTACAACTCTTTGCAAAACTTTTCTAATCTACCCTCTTCCCTCCTCCATTTCTTCTGTTCTATTCTACTCTTTTTTAAATGTACTCAACTCTGATCCTCTCCTCTCACATGTACTTTTTGTGAGTTCTCCTTGTAACTTATAACACTCTTTTTTTTTAACACACATTCATCTGCCAACAAGCAGACACACATAGACATAACTGTTGTTCACTTTACAGCCATACAGAATCGAACTTCAAATCTGCTACTCTATCTTTTATTATCATCATTATCTGAATAATTTGCTTAAAAAAATAAAATAATTCTTCCTGCGTGAAATGTTTTTGTTTGAAGGGTTTTGGGTTTGAGTAAAAGTGCTTTAAGGCCATATTTTGATTTGTGTGAGATTATCAGAAGAGTGTGTTTGTTTGTCTGTACAGCATGTTTCCCCATGTGCATTTTTGGATAATCATCACGAGTTTTGCATACTTGTGTGTCTGTGTGTGTGTTTGTGTATCTGCGTGCTTGGCCAAGGCATAGCTGCTGAAGACCATAATTCATTCACTGTTATGCAAGTAAATAAAGAAGTAGCACATTCTGTCTGTGTCTGTTCACCAGGCTCTCATATCTCTGTCTACAATGCAGCGAAACGATTTGTCCTCAGCTGTATAAGAAACTACTCAGCTCTATGCTCTGTTAAGTTCAACAGCAGTACGTTTTAAATACTTGGAGTGGAGATGTCTTTATTGTCTTAGGTGGTTTTATTTAAAGATATAAGGTAGATTTATGATTTAATCTTTCAATGTAGAGGTCATATTTCAGAATCAGCTTCATTGGCCAAGAATGTGCACACATACAAAGAATCTGGTTTACAAAGCTATACATGTGCAGACACGAATACTCTGTAAGGCAATAGTGCCATAATAAATAGTGCAAAGGATGATAAATAAATATAAAATGTCTATGTAACAGGACTCTTTATATATTTGATGCAGATGGCTAAAACAAACTGGAAAAGCAAACAGTATGTACACTTTCGTAGACTTATTCAAAGAGGTCCAATAACATTACGCTGTGACCTTAAATCTTTATGCTTTTTATCTTAACCATCATCACAAAGGAGCAGATGTTTGAAAGTACACACTCTATTTACACTATTTAGATACCAGTTTGTAAAAGTACAAAAAAAAAGACATTGATGTATGAAATTTAAAAGAAGCTCTCTGTACGTTATTTTTACAAGTTTTCCTCTCAAAGCTAACTGAACCTCAAGTAATTTTTGGAACTCTTTAAGATTTCAATCATTAAAGCTTCAAACAATTTAACAAACAGAATATAGTAAAAAAAAAAAATTTACATTACAAGCAAAGAAGTTTGATTGAACATATCTTGCTAGACTGAATCTGCTATAATATTGTCGCAATGTTAGCTAGTTACTCGATCCTCCTTTTTACTGCTGCAGACATTTAATTCACATTTTCCTCAGTCTCTTATCTTATTCATCCTTACATGTCTTGTGCATGTCTTCCTCCTTGTTGTCTGTCATGCGTGATGTGCGCTATTAAATGGACCAAAGAACTGTCTGTTCTTTGTGTTTTTGTCAGATCCATTACGGTTAAAATGGGTTCTGAAGTTGGTTCAGTCATGGTAGAAACCAATGACTCCTGCAAATGCTTACAGATTTGAATAACAAGCCTGTTCTGAAAATGTAAGGAGAGTAAATTAAAGATGTCTGTATTAAAAAGTTGAATGTAAAAAGCTGTCAGAAAAGTGAATAATCTAGTGAAGCACAGCTAACTGAACACTCTACTAAAGTTAAAGACATTACGACGTATACAAAAGTTCTGGAGCGACTCATTTCAGAGTCATTTGAATGGAAATTTAAATTCCCTCTAAGAGACTAGATTAGAGGTAGGAAAATGCTGGAGTATAATTTATTTTACACAGCCAAATAACTGTCATATTGATATGCTGATTGTGCCTAACACTAGCAGAGCTAGCACCACCAGCTTTCTGTCCTCCTTGCAGGTTAATGTCCACATGCCTGTGCTGGTTACACAATGCTTCAGTCACGTAGATATGCCAGTTTTACCAAACAGAGCCCACAAACAACTTTATCTCCATTTTCTGGCTCAAAACTCTGCTGTGCTATGAGATGCAATCTGTCATATATGAGCCTTATAGCAATATAGCAGAATCCATGCAGCATGTGGTTGCACTACAGCTTAGACACAACATTTTACTGACTTTTCAGGCCTACAAAAATAGAAATATCAATAATTTGGTTTAATTCTGATGCTGACTAGAAGGGGTGAAACGAAGACTAAACGTGCCCTTCTCAAACTGAATGAGTTTCTGAAAATAAGAAGCATGCAGGGTATGAAAGTAAAGCAATAATGTTGCCCCAATCAACAAGCTAATGTAAGAGGCTTCGTAAGAATCCTCACTGTAGCAGTTTTGTGTGTGTGAGTGTTGATACCAGTGATATGAATCTGGATTTGCTACAGGGTCATGGTCAGCTGATGTAAGATATCAGGGGCCAAATGTGGATTTTGAGATTTTTCAGCCGGCATCCAGAATTATTAAAAGATTCGGCAGATATTTGATTGTGTGGTGATATTTAAGTTTGAATGAAACATGTGCCAATATCACAGCCAAGTGTTAATGTGCTGTTCATTTTGTACTTACGATTTGGACTTCAAGACCAGCATGGCCTAAGATACTCATCTTCAGCTGCAGACACTTAAAGTTGTGTCTTTGAGGCTTTTAGTTGATAAATATTATGAGCACACCAGTAGAGCATTGCAGGTCATGCATAATGTTTTAGGTTTATTTCAAAGGTTGTTGTGGATACAGACGTGTACCAAAAGTAAGACTCTGTTGGTGCAATCTTGTTGCGTGTCTCACTGTACGATGCCTTGGCTGCTCTGAGTCCTGGAGCCCAGATTCTGATTTCATCGTGCCAGCCTCTCTGTGTCCGCGTGTGACCTTTCTCTTTTCCTCACTTTCCCCTTCCCTTTCCTCCTCTTCATGTCCTCCTCCTCCTCTTTTTCCACTGGGCGGCCGGCCAGAGCTGGAGCAGCCAGAGCAGTGTAGCATTATTGGGTTTATGTGGTGGGCAGGGAGACAGGCAGGGGGGAACCGAGCCAGACGGATAACAAACAGCACCCACTAAGGTAAAATAGAGTTCTGTAAGTGTGTGTGTGAGAGAGAAAGAGAGAGAGCGCAGGAAATGTGGCTGCCAGACCGGGCTCTCTGACACTGCTGGGCCAGTCACTGTGGTGCCAGTGATGAGATGAACAAGGCTCCGTCACAACTTGGCCCTCTCTCCAGATCTTGTTTTCCCTCACACACTCAGACTCACCCCTCTTACCAAACGGTTAAATGAACGAGGAGTATCATGTTTAGGAAGGGAGAGACGGACTGACCAGTTCAAATGATGTCATTTATCTCTTGGGGATTTCTTGTTGTTGTGGATGCAGTTTGTTGATGTCCTCTTTCTCAAGTATAAACAAAATCAGTCCCCTCCTCACTTGAATTGCATCCACTTTTGTACACAAAAAGTCACTCTGAATGTTGCTCTAGCTTTTTTACTAGCTTTTAGTGAAGTTTGAGGCAAACCAACATATAAACCAAGGATATTACTAAACTTTTAAACTGTCACAAGCTGCTGAAAACAAAGTCTTGGTCAAAACAAGGAGAGAAAAAAGCCCAGTTGTTTAAAACTCTGACTGGTTTTGTTCTTGTATGGTGATCTACAGGGTCAAGCTGTTCCTTTGTTTAATTTAGAAGGATATCAGTGTATAAAATATAATGTTCTCCACGAATGTCTCATTGGTTCCTTTGAATTTTGGCTCTCTAACCAAGTAAACAGATGGTGTCATAGTTGGATGAAACAGGATGACTTGGTGGCCCTCATGTTGAAGAGATGGAGTCCTGTTCTTCTCTTCCATCTGTGGCCACTAGATGGTGACAAATGCACTTTCCTTCTCTTCAAATTCAGTCACTTGATCAGTGTGGACTGGTTAGACACTCACACTGACCCTCACCAGTGCTCGTTTCGTGCACTCTGCGTGTCCAGACGTACAGGAGCCACAGACTCTTCTCTGTGTACCTTGGTGTTCGTGCTTCTCGTGCCTCTCGTGACGCCTGAAAGCGTCGGCCCTTCACCAGAAATTCAGCTCCCTCTCACCCCCCTTCAACAAGAAAAACGAACCACCACTCCAGTTGGTCAGCGGTGCCAGTTTCTCTTTGTTCTGTGGCGCCGTCTATGTTGTTTCAAATTTCAGGTGCTGCAAACCGCTGTGCGTGGTGGCTCCATTGTGCCCGTTTTGGCCTTGATTACATCAGTCTGACTGCACATACTCTTTTGCATTCATTCCCCTCATAAATCACTCACAAGGCTGAAGAGCTGCAGGTTGTAAGAATAATTAGCGCTTGACATACAGCACACAACCTAACTGCCCTTCATTACTGCAGCCTGTGCAGAATACCAATCTGTGACTCTGGTAATAAGACCTACAGTCCTCAGGCCTGTTTTGAAACTCTCCATGCTGAAAGGTAAATAACAGTCAGGACAGCTGAGTTTGAGAAAACAGACATGGAATATTTTTCTGTAATTAATAAAGCTGCAATTTTTAATGAATCAGGAGCATTATTGAGCATTATGAAGCGTTTTAGCCCATTGTTTAGCTGTGAGGCTGAAATTTTGCTGTCTATGTTCACTCCCACAGCTCTCAGGGCATCACTTCAGCCGCATCAGGCAGCTGTTTTTAGCCAAATATGTACAAAATACACACCAAACAGCAGACAAACTGTGTTACCGACTGGCTTAACACATAGACCAGATTTGGCAGAGTGGTTTATCTCTAAATTGGAAGGTTGGGGGATCCCAGATCCTGTTGTCTCCATGTTTTTGGAAAGGCTGTGTATGTGGCTTCCAGAGCTTTTGAAGCTAGCCTCAAGTGGACATTCAAATTTTAAGCACTGCTACATTGGCTTCATTTCTCAGGATGAGAGGTTGCTGCTTGGTTTAACATGTTGGAGGAATAGCGAGATAGTTGGTGTTGGAGTTGGAGTTGGAGTTGGTGGCGACTACCAAAAACTGGGTATAAAACTTAGAATAAATGGTCTTGCACTTTTAGCTTGGTATATTGATTAACAATTTCTGGAAAAAGTTTGTCATATCAGCTTACAAGGTGACACTGTTTCAGTGTTGGTGTCGTAACCATAGACTGTATAATTAATAGAAGTAGTATCCGTGACTTCACCCATCTGTTCTAAAGCGCTGTTTTGAAGCCAATCGTCGGTGGGGGCCATATTGGAAATGCTGAACTAAACCTAACTGCTGTTGAGCTAGTGTGAGGTAAAGAGGCGGGCTTTGAGCCTCCTAGCCAACAGCTACAGTGTTCCCGCCTGTCAGTCAAGTCAGTCATGTCCTTATTTGGGCAAAACTCGTAATCTTAATATCTTCTAAACTGTCGCGTTTTAAAAAAATAACCCTCCATACAGTTTATGTGGATAGAGAAATTAGCTATTCAGACCAAAGCTGTTTTTTGAACCAGGCTGTAAACATGTTCATTATTGCTGCCAAGATCGTCTTTTTTGAATTGGTGTGTATGTGGTTTCCGGTGTTTCTGTAGCCAGCCTCAAGCAGACGCTCAATGAACTACAGTTTATAACACTTTCGCATGGGCTTCATATTTTGTGTCTGGAGGTTGCCGCTTGGTCATAACCTGCGCCTCTGTCACCAATGGCCCAAAATAGCTGCGATTGCAGGTTTAAAATTCCAGAATTACTAACATTTATATGTGAATATGGAAGTATGCTTGTTGTTTAGAGGCAAGAGCAAGACATAGGAATTTCTTCTAAACTGTAAAATTCACTTTCCATCCAATTACTGTAAATTTTGGAATATAGGCGCACCAGCATTTTGGCGTCTGATGTTTTTGGGGGAAGTCTTTCAGATGGAAAAGTCCACAACCTGTAGTTTCTGAGCAGATGTATTGCTCTTCCTAGTATCGTCTTTTGATGTGGCGGTTACAATCTTGCTAGCTACCGGTACAGTAGTTGAGCTCAGCCTGTGGTAATTCTGATTTTTGTTAGGCATTTCCCACAACTTCCAATTGAGGAGTCTTTTCAATCAAACCAGCACTCCACAACCTGAATTTACTTCATATTAAACCACAGTTTTCTTAAGATGCATGATTATGACCTAACGGAGGAAATAAACTCTTAGAAAGTGGCGCCACAAGCCTGGTTAGCATTACTATGTATACCACCAAGCAAATAAAGCAACTATTTGCTTCTTGGCGTGCCATCTTCTGGGTAAAATACCACACAATAAAACATTTCTCTCTGCGTTTTATACTGGGATATTGCTCGGACAGGTATTTAGGCCAATTTTTTAGATGAAAAAAAGATATTAGAAAGTGTGCCTTGTACACCAAATAACAGTAATCAAACTGCATATTTCATCCCAATTGGCTACACCACTGGTTGAAATGTCACGAAACAATGTTGTACGTTGTGCCATAAACTATGGTAATTGAGCTTGTAGAATAAATGTGTAGAACTAATTTAAACTTCAATTTAATCGATAAAGGAACAGAAATAACTCAATAATCTCTTAAACACATTGAAATAATATACTCTCTATAAAAGTATACAAGTAAATGGGTGTGTGTATATGTAAAAATGTGTACTAAAAGTGTGTCTTTCTCCAGGTGGACTGTGGAGCGTCTTTACTTTGGGTGGCGCTGGCAGCAAAGCCGGGATAGACCAGGAACACAACCCGTTACCTTTGTCCAATCAGAGCCTTCTGTTACTGCTGGTCCTCGCCAATCTGACAGATGGACCTGACTGGCCCAACCCCTACCGCCAGGCTATCACTTGTTTTAGGAACACACAAGGTAGTATATGAGTTATTTTTGTATCTTTTTGTCTCTCCTGAGTTACTCCTGTCTTTGTGTGAATGAGGAGGGGAAGGAAGATATGAAATAAAAACACTAATCCTGCTAACTCTTTCCTCTGCTCATGTAGACACATCGTCACTTCCCGTGGAGCAGCCTCACACTTTCCAGATCAATTTCAACAGCCTGTACACAGCGCTGTGTGAGCAGCAGCGCTCCGACCAGGCAACACTACTACTGTACACTCTCCTTCACCAGAACGCCAACATGAGGACGTATATGCTCTCCAGGACAGACATGGACAATCTGGTGGGTAGGACAGCGCTGAAAAGAGAATGTGGGACACCAACGCATGCTTGTTTTATCATTCCAGTCTCCGTCTGACACTGATCATGTAGTTTTTTGACAAGAGAAAAAAAAAAAGCAAAGAATGGTGTTAAAAATGAATCAAAGCGTGATTGAGTAATCCCTAACAAAACACATTATGCAGTCCTTCCCTGCACACATGGGTTCAGCCATGAAATCCTTTCATCTCCAACCAATGCTACGGCTCAGTAATCAGCGAAGATGCATGCAGTGGCAGCTGGTGCTATTCTGTCCATGTGGGACGGTGCCAGTTATTCTGTATGGCAGAATGAATGTACCGAGGCATTTAGTGAATGAAAATCAGTCTGAAGCTCGGCAATGTCAGATGGTATCACATATGAGGATGGTAGACTGTCACAATGAGGCTCTTTAGCATAGTTGAAGAAGAAACATCACATTGGATAGGATTGAAAGTAAAAGTTGACGTCTTTTTTCATCAGTTCAGACTTTGTTCCAGGTTCAGAAAGAGACTTGAGTAATTATTATTATTATAGTTAATGTATTCTGAGCTAATTGCAAAAGTAAATGACAAAAAATTCATGAATAGGCAAACATGCAGGAAATTACTTCAATTTATGATAACAATTTCCAACTGCAGGTCAATTAAACCCGTTTACGTCTGCTAGCAGCATGACCTTTCTGTGTTATTCCCTATTTATAGCTGCTATAATAATCATCATTAGCAGATCTGGACTGAGCTTATTATGTAGGGGGGTACTAATGAGTCCAGCTACTATGTCTTTAGAGTAATAAAGTGCCACTGCACAACAGTGTAATGGACTATCACTGCAACTCTGCGTGTTCATTGCTCACCGTACTAGCTTCCACTCTGACAGTACAATTTCTGGAATTGAAGCAAACTGGGATTATAAGTCAGTCACGTTTTCTATCTGTTCTGCATACATTTGAATGCAAAATCCATTATTTATTTCATATAGTGTAGCAGCTTTGGTTGTTTCCTGTTTGCTCTTTTACTTAGTAATTAGTTTGCACACCAGCTGACTTAATGTAGTACAAGTTATATGATATTTCTGGAGCTTTGGATGGATTGAAAATCCCTGGACAGACACTAAAATCGTCCTTTTAAACGATACAGATAGTTTGCATCATCCATAAGTTTGGTTTGTACAGAAAAATCCATGGAGTGAGAAATAAATATGTAAAAAGTGATTTTAAAGCCTGCAACAGAGAGTAAGAAAAAAAGACAGTACTTTGCAAGACCTACTGTAAAACCCACACCCCTCTTTCACTATACTCCTGGGAGAGCAGACACCTCATCTCATGAATGCCACTTATTTTAGCTCCACACTAACACACACTGCAACAGTGCCAAGTCGACAAGAAATCTCATAACCAGAATTTAATGAATGCCTTTTCTGAGTTAACACCCCCACGCCCACATGCTGAGCTCTTCCTCACTCTTCCTCTCAGGTGTTGCCCATCCTCGAGATCCTCTATCACGTGGAGGACAGAAACTCTCATCACGTCTACATGGCCCTCATTATTCTGCTCATCCTCACAGAGGACGACGCCTTCAACCGCTCCATCCACGAAGTGGTGGGTAGAGACACGGTTTAATACACATTATGTCCCAGATATTGCCACTCATTCCTTCCGTTATTTCTTGGAGTTTAAAGGTGAATGACTCTGAATGCTATTTCAGGTGTTGAAAAACATCTCGTGGTACACAGAGAGGTCGTTGACAGAGATCTCACTTGGCAGTTTGCTCATCCTGGTGGTCATCCGCACCATCCAGTTTAACATGACTAGAACAAGAGTAAGTAAAACTCAGATTAAACACACAGTTTGTTCAAAAAACTAAGCATTTAGAAACACAATTACTGACATTTTTTACCCAGTCACTAATTTGTGATTGTTTTTGAATCCTCTCTAGGATAAATACCTCCACACCAACTGTCTGGCTGCACTTGCCAACATGTCGGCCCAGTTTCGTTGTCTCCACCAGTACGCTGCCCAGCGCATCATCAGGTGAGTACTCATATGAATGAACTGTGCTTACAGCTGTATAAACTTCAGAGCAAGTGTTGCAGAATAAGAGTTAGTGTATCATTCAGTCATTCATTCTCTATGAGACCTTTTCCAGTTTGCTTATTCTAGTCAATTTATTCTTTGGAGAAATATTAGAAGTACTTCCAAACAGAAGTTCAATTGTCAAATACTAGAACAAAAGTTTGTTTATTGAGTAGTTGCTCATTTGAAATTATATACAGTATGTTATGAACGGAATAATGCATAGTACACTATATATTATCCCACTGATAACACATCTATCAACTGAGGACTGATCAAGTTGACACAAATTTAGATTAAGAGATGATTTATTTATACACCAAAAAAAAAATGTCTCCCTCCCATTCCACAGTCAGCAACACTTCCATGGCAACAGATTCTTCTCAGCCTCCTTGCTGGATGAATTCATATGAAACGGAACAATTCAGTTCATGGTCAAGTTAAAACATGATCCTGCTTATTTGTTATAGATCACATTAAAGTGAACATTTCCATTGAAGGTGAGGTGAGATGAAGTGAACTGGAATTCCGTCTCAGAGCTTTGCAGTTGAAACACTTATTGAACATAAATGAGGCAAATGTTGCTGCTTTTTAACAGTTACTACTATCACTACCGCTCATAGTTCATGTTACTTTGTAGCGAACAGCAACTTAAAGGTGCATTCACCAGCTCTGCTGCCTTAACCTGGATTGCAGGACAGAATCGTGCAGCTTCTCAGGCTGCTCTAACATCTGTTTCGGGCAATAGTTATTATTTACCTCCTCTCAAGACCAGCCTTAGGCGATTTTGCCACAGTGTCAACAGGCAGAGTTGAAATTTGCCAAACTCCTTTGCACAGATTGATTTGATATGATGTGTGAGATCAGGTTATTCCTGGCATTGCTTTTGTTATGGCGAATTCATCACTGTTGTCGTGGGGTTTTGACCAATCAGAATCAAGTAACAACACAGCTGGGTAATTAGTAAGAAGGACAGGTAAAACGTTAAGATATCTTTGACTTGAAATATGATCTTGACCGAATTATTTGACAGAGTTTATGTTCAGAATTAGGAAGAGATGGTATTGATACAATCCTCTACAAGTAAATATACATTTCAATATCACAAAATCAAAATATTTATGGAGTTATTTAAACAAGAGCCCCCTTTAGTCATTACCACAGTAACAACTGTTTTCCCTTGGGTCCATAGAAAAGAAGTCAAAACTTTCGGGATCAAACAAAAGACAACACCAAAACAAAAGTAAAACCACAAGTCAAATAAAACAAAAGTTCTTTTGATTGAGGTCGGTAATCTGGAGAAAATACAGTGAGTATTTGTTAGTAGATAATATTACCAAAAAGGAAATCTGTTTTGCTAATTCAGTAAACTTTTATGGGGAAAAAAATGAAAATGAAATTATGCATGAACACAGAAACCAAACCTCTCCTTAAATCTGCCCTGCTCTTTGGTTTGCATTTTAACTTTTCCATTTCTGCTCTGCTCTAAAGACAGGCCTCAACAAAATCTCCATCTGTGTGAGGCAATGAGTACAACAGCAAAAGCAGACAGACAGAAATTGCCCAAACAAAAGGGTGGAAAGTCTAGCTCACTCACAAACACACTGATTCACTTCAGTGATTCATATTGAATCAGGAAAAAGTATTAATTGTGGCAGTCACATGACCCCGGCTGCTGCAGGGAGACTGAAACATTAGCAGAGTGTTGTCCTTGTGTAGGAACAAACATTATGTAAGATGAGGTAACTGGGGGAAACAGTTTAGCCTGCAAGAGACGGAAGACTTGAGAGGACATGGTCCAAACCACACACATGCACACACACACACACACACACACACACACACACACACACACACACACACACACACACACACACACACACACACACACACACACACACACACACACACACACACACACACAACAACAAATCATCCGTGCCTGTTTGTTAACTCCAGGCTCACAGGAAGGAATGTTTCCTTCCTCAGACACGTGCACACGTTCACGCGCACCCAAGGCTCCTCTTATCTTCCCGCCTGTCTCCCACTCCATATCTGTGACTCTCTGCTGTTTTGAGTCAGAGCGGAACACAGTCTGTGAGTGTGTACACGTCTGTCGGGCAGAGATGTAGAGCAACTGACTCCATGTCTGATGATAATGATAATGATGATGACTGTGACGGCCCGGCCCGGGCTGAACTGGCTGCCTGGCTAGCTGGCTGAGATGATGGGAATTTCCTGCCAGGAATTTCCAACTGTCTGCCAGGCAGAGCTGAACTGTGCTCCTTAATTGACTCTTGCAGAGAATCACAGTTGGTGTGTTTATTTACAGCCAGCAGTGGGTTTGGTTTTCCATCACCAGCACCCCACACATCTTTATTTATTATTTCCTCTTCATCCTCTCTTTCCATCAGTCATCTTTCTGCTATGTTGTTTCTATTTCTTTAGCTTCTATCCTCCATATCAACTGTCTCTTCTGCCACCACACATCCTCACATGTCCATCCATTCAATGAATATTGATTGATTTTTACTAGTATCATGTCAAAGTTTTAAATTATACTTTGAATATTTTTGAATATTGCGTTTTTTTCATAATTATCTTTAGAAAGAAACACCAAAAAAACTTGTAGGGTTGAATCAGATTAAAAGCACTGTAAGGAACTTTCATGTTGTGTTGCCTCTGGTGACCTCCCTGGATAGTATCGGCAGTATTATTCCAGGATAAAGACTGCATCTCCCATGAGCACCATCACCCTTCTTCGTAAAGAAGTGTCTTCTGCCAAACTTCACATTGGTTTTGGAAGTAAATAAATTGAGTAAAGATCTCTTGAATACTTTGTTCAAAACAACATTTTGCATGAAATGAGAGATTGTTATGTATTGATTTGTAGCTATAAAAAAAATTGTTAAAATGAAACAATGACAAAACTTTGTAAACTCTTATTTATTATTGTTAGTTAGCTAACACAACGTGACCAGACATATACCAGCTTATGTTACCTACCACAGCGCTGTAGAGTTTCTCTATCTAAAACAACACTTCAAAAGAAAATGTACATCTTGCTAATCCTGCTCCAGGATCAGCCCTGAGTACAAAACATTACATCTTGTTGCTTATAATCTAATGTTGCCATGTGGGTCATGAAAAGGCATCTTAAGAGTGAGACTATCTATTGGTGTTCTTTAATTCTCACAGATCATGTTTCCATGAGGATAACTCATTCTTTTTTCATTAAAATTCATGTTAAAACTTTTTTTTAATATACGTTTGAAATCCCTAAATATAAATACAATGTTTTACATGACATGGATTTTTGTTTATTTTATTTCAAATTTTAACTTTTTTTATTTTTATGAAGTGATGTTGATAAATTAAGACAACTCCTCTTCTGTCACATGCTGCCCAGATTTTTATGCTGCATTTAGCTGGTTTGAAATGCACATATTGCCTAAAATAGACTTTAAAAAGTTCAATTTGACCCTCAACATAACAGGAGGGTTAACAAGTGTAGTACCAAAAATCAGCTGTTGTCCCTGCAAATGTGCATTTTCTTTTTGCACTTTTCTACATTTTATTCAAAACATATTCATGATTAACATTTTTTGTAATGATTTTTTTTCCTATACAGTTTGGAAGATGTTAGCTTAAAGGCCCTGTGAGGAGTTTTGAACTGGCTGAGAAACAGACTGAAAATGATACTGATGCCTCTTTATGACCTTCAATAGCAAACAAGTTCATCAGCAGCAACACTGACACCTTCTCTGTTGTCATTTTTAATGCCTGAAACCACCCTGAGGGGGTAGGTTTCAGACCAGATGATGGACATTTCGCTTCAGGAACAGCCTTTATTCGACTATTTTCTAACTAATCACATTGCCTGGTAAAGTTGATTGTTAAAAGACTACAGAATGAGGTTTTTGTTGAAAACACTACTTTTGCATGTTTAGGACAAGAGATAAGAGGTATCACAAGGGGCGCCAGAATCGATACAAAACAAAAGTTCCTCACAGCAGCTTTAATAAGATAGACAATATAGGCTAGGCTTCAATAAGCATTTTGCATCTGCCTATGTCTTTCAGTCATCACTTAATACATGCTTTGTTGAAAGTGTCTGTACTTTGAAAAGTGTTGTATTATGTATGATGACTGAATAAATACTACAACTACTACTACTACTATATAGAGCTTAGCTGTTAAATGTTGCATCACATGTTCAGAGGCTGTAATCCTCTGCAGAGCTTCTATTCCAGCCTGCGGCCCCTTGCTGCCTGTCATTCCCTACTACTATGTCCTCTCAATAAAGGCATACAAGCCCCATAAAACTACCTTTTAAAAATAGAATATTATTAATAAAGAAATGCTAAAAAGTGCATTAAAAGTACATAAAAAAAACACGAGCACGGGTAACATTTTTGGCCGGCAGCATCAAAGAAGTGGCATCATATATCGGCATAGCTATACTTGCTGGCTCTATGCCAAGAAAGAAGATTGATGCTCTTATCAACTTTTTATTTGCCAGACTTTCTAAAATATGCTTAAAAAGTTGAGCTTTATTTTGATGGAAAGATGGTTAGCTCATGCCAACCTTTAAATAATGGTTTAAATGACATACCAACAAGCATACGAATCTCTTAGTAGAGAAAAACATCATAAAACCATGCTCTGTGTGTGTCCAGGTACATACAGAGCACCTTCACATGTTCACTGTGTCGGGGCGGACCACGTCTGTCATTACTTCAGCCTGATGCCTGATTTTGTGATTAGGACAGCAGCATGGAAATCCTAACGTGTCTCTGTTTCCTCGGCTGTGTCCATCACTGCCTTGACAAAAGTGAATGAAGTGACAGAACACACTGCTTTCTTGTTAACAAACGTCCCAGGTGGAACTCTACAGGTGGTCTCCACACAAAAAGAGAAGCTGGTTCAACAGGTCCCATTAAGTCGTCATGTCTAATAGCACCTTTGACATGAGGTCTGTAGATAACAAGAGGACCTCCTCATGGCTGCTCAGATCACTCTATTGGGCCTATTAGCTGGGATCACCAATGCTGAGAGACTGCGTGCGTATGTGTGTGTGTGTGTGTGTGCGTGTGTGTGTGTGTTTTGTAGCGCTGACAGATGGACAGGTGTAGCTCTAAGGGGCTTATCTGAGCTCTGTTTGTGCTTCTGACTTTCTCTAGCTCCTTTCTGTCATTGAAGCTAATTACTTCTGCTAATTTTTTTGCCTTGATTGAAACATGCATTAAACATTCATCACCCTTGGGGGGCCAAAAGACAATTAAAACGTTGTAATTAGAAAAGAAGGTCACTAAAAATCATAATAATAAACACAGCAATGATATGAAAGGAGACAATATAAAAATGATATAAAGAGGAGCTGGTATTAGACGAGATAAAAGAAAAGAAGGGCTCAATATGAAAAAAAAAGCAATATGGAAAAGCTTCAATTTGACTTATTTTAACATTCTTTAAGATTCAAAAGCAGTCCAAAAATGAAACGAGATTTTTTTTTTAAACCGTTTTTTCTTCAGGTCTGCTGCATGAGTGCACATGCTAAGAGAATCAGTTCACTGTGACGTCAACCCGGTGCTGTATATGGTGCATGTGTGTATATGTGTATGTGTATCGACTCGCCCTATAGCTACTCAAGGTCACCCAAGCATACTCTAGGACTCTTGATGTATGTCTGCGGCCAGCCATCGCATCCAATCATGCAATCCCAGCCAGACAACTGTACACACACAAACACACAAACCCACATACGAACACACACACATACATCCCCAGACAATATATACATTGAGAAGCCAATAGTTGAAGTAGGAGTAATAAAAGCGCGTTGTAAAAAAGGAGTTGTGATTCTAAATTGATGGTTGATTAAGAATATGTTTAATATTTTGATGGGTCATTTCCAAAACTTTCTCCAGCCAATTTCCTTATTATTTTGTTATCCTTAGACTAACTATAATTAACTATTTGAAAGGCCTCATTTATAAAGCAAAACAAGCTGGTCCTGTTTAATAATCTGTCTTTTAAAAAAGGGTTCTTTCTTCATTAAAGCTGAGTACATTTCCCCTTTTGGAATATTTACCGCATATTCATTTATGGCCAATGTGTTCAGTGTGACAGCTGTGCATTTGGGTTCTTTGGTCTTTACAAAAATGTATCACTCATCTGTCACTGCTGCTCTAATTTCTTCCCCCTCTCTCTCTCTCTCTCTCTGTGTTTCTCCTGCAGTTTATTTGCTTTGCTTTCCAAAAAGCACAACAAGGTTTTGGAGCAGGCAACACAGTCTCTGAGAGGCCGACAAGGAGACAACACAGCTTTGCCCGACTATGTGAGTAACGTACTCTCTCTCTCTATCTCCCTCCCTCCCTCCCTCCCTCCCTCCCTCCCTCCCTCCCTCCCTCCCTCCCTCTCTTTCTCTGTCTGTCTGTCTGTCTGTCTGTCTGTCTGTCTGTCTGTCTGTCTGTCTGTCTGTCTGTCTGTCTGTCTGTCTTTCTGTCTGCGCTCCATTTTTTATTATAAAAAGTAGATGTATTTGCCAAATTATGGCTTCTTGGATGGAGCACAGACGTTTAGTAGTGAGGCATTTGTGCCAGTTTCGTTAGTGTGAATTTTCACAAGGTCTTTCATTGATGTATGGCTTTCAAATGTTTCACGCTTACATGAAAGAACGCTTTGGATAAGAAGCATTCATAATGGAATTTGCATTCAAGCTAGCAAACATAACAGTGCTTTGAATTTTATAGAGTAAATCAGGGATTCAATGCTGATATCTATACGGTATTCTGGATATACGGAAGAGGTGACAAAAGTGAGTCATGAGTGAAAATCAAAGAAAGTGATTTGGAAGCCATTAAGTGATTATGATTTCCCTGCTAACGTACACGTTCAGCTTGAGCTCAACCTGTAGTTTAGAATTGTCAGCATTGAGCTGTGTTGCAGGCTGTTTGCACTTCAAAGTATGATTTTTCGTTAGCTGCACAAGAGTATTATCTTGTGCACGCAAGATTAGAATGATCACCTTTTTTAGGATCTCTGTTTTTATCATCTACAGTTACTTCAGGAAATGCATTATGTCATGTGCTTCCACACTTATGTTTGTCTGCAAAAGCTGCACATTTTGCTCCTGGCACGGGGCACTAACTTGGCCTAGTGGTTAAAGTTGTGCACCCCTGGTCATCAATGGTTTAAGCGTGCCACCTATACTGAAGCTACAGTCTCTTCCTGTCTCTCTTCAGCTGTCCTATCCATAAAGGTGAAGATTCCCAAAAAATATAACTAAACAAAAAAGGGCGGGGGGGCTAGCGGTCTAAGCGCCCCAAGTATAGAGGCCATAGTCCTCGACGCAGAAGTTCCCGGCTCGACTCCCGGCCGGTCGACCACTTGCTGCATGTCTTCCCCCACTCTCTGCTCCCCACATTTCCTGTCTCTCTTCAGCTTTCCTGTCCATTAAAGGTGAAAAAGCCCAAAATATAACTTTAAAAAAAAGGTGTGTGCCCCATGTATGGAGGCTAAATAGTCCTCACAACTTGGGTTCGATTCCGCCTGCAGCCCTTTGCCCAAGTTTCCTTCCTATCCTTTAAATAAAGCCAAAAAAAAAGCCCACAAAATCAGTAATTAGTTGCACAGTTTGATTTTGTCTCTACATATCCTGTCACTTAGACAGCATCAAATTTAAGGCCTGTTGCTGCAGGCCCTCTGAAGAGTCACAGCCTGCCTCTGTCCCTTTGTCTTCTTCTCATTACTTTTCCAGCCCACGTCCCACACATTTAATTTGTTCTGAAATGGAGTCTCCACTTGTAGAATAATATTTGACGAAAGTATCGAGCGTTTTAGAAAATTGAATGCTTGAATCTCATTCACAGCGTCACCAAAGTAATATTGAAACTTCTCTGAATCATCACTGTTAATCTGAAATTGAAATCTTAAAAGCATCGCAGCAGTGAGCAACTAGCAGAGCCTAATTCAATAAACTCATCAGGATGTTTTCCAAGTCAAGTATGTATCGATCTTGATAGTTGCCACGTCTGACCAATAGCTGAACTCTGTTGACTATTGATGATGAATAATTGTCTCTATTTGTATTTATACACCTTCGCCTTCAGCTCTGTCTGTAAACATCTCAGTCTGGCTGTCTCATTAGATTTGCATGGTTCCAAATAAGTGTAACATGCAAATGTATGTGTGTGTGTGTGTGTGTGTGTGTGTGTGTGTGTGTGTGTGTGTGTGTGTGTGTGTGTGTGTGTGTGTGTGTGTGTGTGTGTGTGTGTGTGTGTGTGTGTGTGTGTGTCTGTGTCTGTGTCTGTGTCCGTGTGTCTGTGTGTCTGTGCTTGGGGGTTGGCGATATATTAGGGGGTCCCCATAGATGCCCTAAGGTGTTATGGAAACGTGAGTGTACTGGAGTGCTCCTTCAACCGTGTAGTGACTGTCTGATGAGACATCTACGCACACAAACAAAGACACACACCCACATAAACATTGAAAATGAAATTATCCATCTATGTTTTGATGCTTCCTCCCTCTGGGGCTTGTTTTAATGCTGTGTTTTATTTACAAACATGCATAAGCACACACTATATATGTCTGAAAATGGAAGAAAAGAAACATTAATAGAGATTACTTTGATATGAGTTAATCTCCTGTGTTGCAGATATGAGTCCTGCCAGCAGTTATGTATGGAGAATACACTCTGAATGTATATGGCAGTCATGACAACATTAATATGATAATTACACGCATAAACTATAAAGGCCACAATGTTACGTCTACTACACAATAATACCCCCGCCTTTGAGATTCAGTTTCTTACTCAAGGGCACAAAGAAGATTTCCAATGAGATTATTTCATGGGAATTTTACAGCCAGAAATGTTTCCTGGAAAACAGTCTGACATCCAGTCTGGGTCATAAACCCCAAAGACAGGGCTGGTCAGCTTTTTTGAGATACTGCTGTTATCTCTGAGCTTAGACTATACTAACTCAATGTGACATTGGTTCCCATGTCTAAAAGTGTTCTTGTAACTCAGTCTCGCAGCTAGAGGTCGGCTAACATCCTTTGATTAAAAGGAACATGTTGTATTGTTTACATTCTGAACGTGCACACATACGGATACAAATTCAGCTTAATTTTGTCTTGCTTTCATGTTGAATGCACCGCCATGTGTGAGATTTTGAATCATCTGGATGAGTTATTTTTTCAAGCAGATA
The DNA here is from genome assembly GCF_009762535.1 of Notolabrus celidotus. Lineage (NCBI taxonomy): Eukaryota > Metazoa > Chordata > Actinopteri > Labriformes > Labridae > Notolabrus > Notolabrus celidotus. Next base: position 11,495,535 of record NC_048290.1, on the reverse strand, counting down.
CAATTCTGCTTCAATTCTTACTGCTCATCGTTTCTTTTCAGTGATTATGAACATATGGCTGGTCGCTGCTAATGCCATTCTAACGTCACCTGCTGTGATGACATAATACTGAGTGAAACATTTCAAAATGTGAGTTGTGTTATCTGGGTGTGTATAAAATCATGCTCGTTAAAAGATCAGATACATAGAGACAGGTAAAGAGAGACGGGAGAAAGCGGGGCAGGACACGCTACTGTGTGTATAAAGAACTGAAGGCTAGGTGGATGGGAGTGGTGACATTTGGTGGGACAACAGAACTGAAAGAGAGCAGGTTTAGCAAATTGAAGTCATTTTTATAACACATGCTTAATGAAGTTGGAGAACAACCCAATCTATAAATAAAACCACATAATAGAACTAAGGGATGACATAATGTTGGGCTGAGATGTCTTGGATCTGTTGGCTAGATTAGTATGTGCTCCTTGTAATGAATTGTAACGTGATGCACATTTTTTGAATAAGTCATTTATAAGGGAGCAATGCAAAACTAAACACATTACCCATAGCCTCAGCTCTTCTTTGTTTTGCGTGTGAATAAGCCGACATTAGCATGCCAACATGCTACATTAACAAAGTTTGTAAAGTGCCTGAAAACTATTTTTAAAAAGTATGAAATGTTAAAAAAATATATGGTTGAAGCAGCAACCCTATCATTGTGTAGACTAAAGTTTTTGATTTGGCAGTCTGAGTATTTTAGTCCCTGAGGGGATCATTTTTCTGAACAGATAGGTAAATGCCCCAAATTATGATCAATAACTCACCCTTCCCTCAAGCACCTTTCTTACTTTATCATATATTTTAATATAAATGAGACCACAATTTCAAATATGAACATCATACTGTTATGAAGAAGGGGGAAACTTAGACTTAAGAAGGTCAACTCATTTGGAAAATAGTAATTATTTTATTCCCCCTTTCACATAAGCTACTGACATTCTCTACATAGTTTTTTGGACTATGCAGTTGGGTAGCGCTAGTGGGCGGCTTGGTAGCACATGCAGTTGGAGAAGGGGAAGTTGTTTAGTCGTTTTCCGCATTGGTGACAATTTTAGTGTTTTTATCTGTTTGATTTCTGCGATACAAACACAACAGTTGAAAAAATATACTGACAATCGAGGCTAGCAGAGACTTCTGATGTTTTATCTAGCAGATAGGAGTCTGCTCATCCAGATAATGTCCGACATTTTTAGGAAATTTTAATGTGTGAATGAAGCTTCGTAGAGGTTTTTATATTTAGAATTATCTTTACAATCGTGGAGGTCACCTCCTGCTGGCAAACTGGAAAAAGAAATAGTTAAAGGCTCTTATTCATCAAATTTTACCATATTTTTTTGCGGTAGTTTTGTTACTCAGTGGTGCCCAAAGTGGGTGACAAGACCCTCCTGGAGTTGCTAGATGCCTTCCAAAAATTTTTAGATTTTTTTAAATTGCATATCTGAAACATTATTTTGAAAATATATACAGAATCGTAAATACATTTGCTATAAAACCATGCAAATAAAAAATAAAAAAAGACATTTACTTCTTTTCTTTGTTGCCACAGGAACTGAGGAAATGATTCTGCTTCTATCATTTTTTAAATTACAATAAAATATCTATGTTTTTGGATTGGCCTATTTGTGTTTGCATCATAGACGTAGTGTTCGTTACGTCACCCATCTTTCTGAAGCGCTGTTTTGAGGCCAATAGGCGGCAGCAGCCATATTGCTGCTGTCGAGTGAGTGTGACGTAAAGAGGCAGAGTTTTAGCCTCCTAGCCAACAGCTACAGTGTTCCCGCCTGTCAATCTAGTCAGCTGTGCCTCTTATTGGAAGCCTCGTAATCTCAATATCTTTGAAACCACTGCGTTATGAAAAAATTCGGCCCCTGTACAGTGTGTGCCGATCAAGAAATGAGCTATCTAGACTACACTCATCTTTTGTACCAGGCTGTAAACATGTTTATTTCGTCTGTAAAGATCGTCTTTTTCGCATTCATGTGTATGTGACTTTTGGCACTTCCGGAGCCAGGCTCAAGCGGATCCTCGATGAACTGCAGCTTTTAACCCTTCCGCATTGGACTCATATTTTAAGACCAGAGGTTGCCGCTTGGTTTGCATGTGGCTATGAGCAACATTTAACCACCTGAGGACGACGAGGGTCTCCTGTCTCTGGCAGTTATTTTGGGGATATCCGACTAAAAAGTATTTTTATTCGGACTCATCTTAAAGAAAATATCTGGCTCATTTAAGATTAGAAATGATATCATGATTAAAAATAAACAGTTAATCTCATGTTTGATACAAGAGCAGATCATATAAGAGGATTCATGAACTGCAGTTATTGGTTGTAAATGTCATCAACATGCAGAGCATCAGCTAACCAGCTATTTATATCTGCCATTTGGCATCCCAGTCATTTTTAAACTGATAATTTACATTAAACCACATGCATAGATTTTTTTATCAGGTCCAATATAATGACTTCACATAAAGGCTAAAGTCATTTTTAAGCATTAGAGAATGATCTTCGACTTTAATCATGCCGACTCTTTATTCCCCTCCATCTCTAGCTGTTCTTCCTCCTGCACTGGACGTGTAATTGAAAACAGCCTGCTCTGGTTTTATTCACAAACCCTCATCTTAACTTTGGAAGGAGGGAGGTTTAGGGATCTATAGGGAGAGAAGAAGAGGAGTAAAACATGAGGAGAAAAGAGGAACAATAGAAAAGGAGCAACAAGCAGGAAAAGAGGAGAGAAAGGGGGGTTTGGAGAGAGAGAGAGTGGGTGTGTGATGGGCATCTGGAACCAATGTAATTTGGCTTTGGAGTCTGGCTCTGGAGAGAGCTAATGTTTGTTTTATGTGGGATTGTCCTGGACATGTAATTGCTCTCTTTACAAGGGAGAAACCGAGAGGAGGATATGAAAAAAAGTCGTCAAATGCTTTAAGCTGTGTTTTAAAGCTGGCTGCTTTCTGCTTATGTGTAAATGTCTCCCTCCTTTTTTCCTCCTTCCCCCTCCCTTTGTCCCTCTTTATGTCTACCTCTTGGTCTCTGTCTTTTTCTCATGTATACATACACACACACAGCGCACACCCCCATCCTTGTATGTGTTTGTGCTGCTGTGTCTGGTTAGTGTCAGGGAAGAAAGAGTGAAGGGTTGGGGCCCCTTGAGCCCCCGGGGGACACACCAGAGGCTCCCAGTCCAAGCAGGGCAGCTCTCAGAGGGCTGCTCTCTGCAGCCTCTGCACCTTTGATTGCAGATGTTTTTTCTTGCCCTTTGAGACATATGCAGTGACATTCAGTATGCGCGCACACACACAAACAGAAAAAGGAGGGAGTATGTGCCGTGTTGTGTTGTGTTGCCTTGCGTTGCATTCGTGCATTGTGTGTCACTGTTTATGCTCCCAGCCAGTGGTAGTGGTAATGTTACTTCTGTGACTCTTAGTCTGTTTACTGTTGCACATTTCTGGGAAGAGACTGCCAACACACACACACACACACACACACACACACACACACACACACACACACACACACACACACACACACACACACAACCAGAAGCATGTTGGACCACCCTGTCTATGTGTTTATGTGCACTGGTTGAGTCACAATCTGTGATCTCTTTTTAATAGCCGGAGTAGACACATGCATTAGCTCTGTAGCACCATTCCTCTTGTTTAGGGAAACAGCAGAGCCCAAGGATGTATCAACAGATAATAAACATTATGCCTTCTGTTTATCATCAGGCCTTCCAGGAATTTACCACTTTCCTATGAGGCTACCAAGTCGTTTTGTAAATTCCATAGTTTTCCATCGATGCCACAATAGTTCGCAGATGACAAGAGACTGTCTTAAAAATGCAGTCTCTGAGGTATATATGGGTGAGCAGCACATAATTTTTTCATGTTTTGGGTGTCCTTTTTAATTCATATTGACCACTAAAACATTCTCTGTTGACAGGTTAATGCAGTCTTCAAGGTCTCATGTAGAGCTAGACTTAGAACTGTCTAGGTGTAAAATGTGTGTTTCTCTGTCATTATTTAAATAAAAAAAACAGCTAGGTTAATGGCGCCCAAAAAGTCACAAATTTTAACACTGTTCCTATTATCACTACCACTCACCAGCTTGCTGTTGATGCAAACACAAATAGACCAATCCAAAAACATAGATATTTTATTGTAATTTCAAAAATGATAGAAGCAGAATCATTTCCTCAGTTCCTGTGGCAACAAAGAAAAGAAGTAAATGTCTGAAGTTTTTCATTTGCATGGTTTTATAGCAAATGTATTTTTTCGATTCTGTATATATTTTCAAAATAATGTTTCAGATATGCAATTTAAAAAAAATGATATTTTTTGGGTGATGTCACGGATATTACGTCCATATTTTATACAACAAGCTTTAAAATGTATAGGCACTAAACAATTAAAATGTAGTGGAACTTTTTCTGTGGATTGATTTTATGTGACGTGTGATCTGGTTGCCTCTGGCATTGCTCTTGTTCATTAGAGTTAATAACTGTTGTCAAGGGGTGTTGACCAATCACAATCAAGTAAGAAAATTGGCTATTATATAACAGCCCTCTCATTATACATAATCCCTTACATAAAGCAGCCTCCACTAACACATGCACTGAAATAAGTTATAGTTATATAAATGTATGTAGTGCATACCTCTCCATTATAAAGTGTCATAAACAATCTTTTTATGTTTACATGATGTTGGTCCTGTTCAGAAATGTCCCTGGATTTCTATTTCTGCATATAATGTATAGTATTCCTTCTCGTCTGGTTTTTTTTTTTCGACTTTCCATCCTCTTTTGATCTTTTTGCCCTCTGCATATTTTATATTTAATGACTATGTCTATTTTCAGTGTAGCCTTCATGCAGCACAGTCATATATGGGAATCTTATACATTTTCCTCTTATACTTCTCAGTCTGAGAGACAGTTAAATATGACAGTTTCATCACCTAGCCTTACACAGACATGTCCATTCCATGTAATTCCACGGTGCTGATGGAGACTCTGACACAACATCATGTGAAAGCGCAGACATCAATGTCTCTCCCCATACATGGAGTGCCTGAGAGAAGGGATTGATTGATTGAAGTGTGAATGTTACATTATCCTGTCACATTTCTTATAGCCTTCAGATGTAGAACCAATCTGCTTCTCAAGACTGATGTCCATTATCATTCCGCTTTCTCTGAAAGCTGAGGTTACAGTGCGCACACACAGAGCTACCTGCAATTTCATGTGAAAACACCCAGAAGTGAAAAATAGGGAGAGAAATGAGGAAGGTAAAGGTTGCCCCTATATTTAAGTTTCTTCTGTTTCATACCATTTAAAACCATGTAGCAGCTTGAGCCTGGCTTACACGCCAAAACTATGGACATAGTCTCTGTGATATCGCCCACTGGTTACTCAAGAGGCATCATGAAGCCCAAAGATAGCGGTCGTCAGATTGGAAATGATGACACAAGCTAACTTTTGATCAGTCTATAACATAGACTGTATAAATAATTGACGTAGTATCCGTGACGTCACCCATCTGTTCCTGAGCGCTATTTTAAGGCCAATCGGTGGCGGCAGCCATATTGGAAATGCGGAACTCAATCAGGCATAGTTAGACGTAAAGAGGCGGAGCTTGAGCCTCCTAGCCAACAGCTATGTGTTCCCGTCCGGGAGTCAAGTCAGTCATGTCCTTATTTAGGCAAAAACTCGTAATCTTAATATCTTCTGAACCATTGCGTTAGAAAAAAATTCACCGCCGTACAGTGTGTGCTGATAGAGAAATTAGCTACGTAGAGCCAAGCTGTTTTTTGAACCAGGCTGTAAACATGTTTATCAATGCTGCAAAGATCGTCTTTTTTGAATTGGTGTGTATGTGGTTTCCGGTGTTTCTGCAGCCAGCCTCAAGCAGATTCTTTATGAATTGCAGTTTATAACACTTCTGCATGGGCTTCATAGTTTGAGACCGGAGGTTGCTGCTTGGTCTATAAACAGGTGAGGAGGTAAAGCTCAAGCCTCTTGGCAAAAGTTGCAACATGCCACCTGTCAGTCAAGGAAATACGCCTTTATTTATGCAAATGTATGCACAACTGTAAGCCTTAAATTAATCATGAGGATGAGTTAAAACAAATTCAACCCACTGGAACATGTGAACGAATTAGGAAAAGAGCTACAGAGAGGAAAAGCGTTTTTGAACCAGGATGTAAAAAACATGTTTATTTCTGCTGTCAAAATTGGCATTTTAACATGGGTGTTAATGGCGCTACCTGTTCTTTTGCATCCAGCCCCCAGTGGACATTCGAGAAACTGCAGTTTTTTGCACTTCCACACCTTATTCATTTTTCAACAGCAGAGGTTAATGCTTGGTCCTGACTTTTTCTCAGTGTCAACAAAGACTCTTTTCAGATACAGACAGAGTTTTCCTCTCATCCTGTAAAAGTTTTTGCTAGTCAAATACCTGGAAGTACAAATACCCAACAGAATATTATGTAAGCTGTCAAGATGAAAGATATAATGATTGCAGCAGTGTTAGCTTACCTGAGTCTTAAAATGCTTCCTCGCTATTCTGCTGTTCAGGGTTTTGGTGTCTTACAGGCAAATCCAAGGATCAAACTCAGCTGTCTGAATCATCCTCCCTTTTCACACTCGTGCCTGTAGCATCACATCCCCATCAACACAGCTTCTTGTATTTTTCAAACAAAGGATTTAATTTCTTTATGCAGGAAAGACTTTGTTAAAGCTGTGCTTTATACCAACTCTTAATGAACAAAACGCAAGGTTTAAATATTTAGGTTTTCAGTGGTCTTCCTAAAAGAGCAGTAAAAGCCTTAAAGAGTTAAGGCTTTACAGATCCTAACCCCTTCTCAGACTGATGCCACTCTTCATGTAGCTCATTATGTCAAGTCTGTCCCCTTGTGTGCCACTCATTACGGCAGTATCCTGCTGAGAGCTGACTTACTCCCTGACTCCTTTGTAGTCTCTTATCTTCTATACTTTTCCTCACCTGTGTGGGGAAAACGATGCTAGGTGTGGTCTTTTTTTACTTGTTAGCCTGAACTTCTGTCAGCCTCTCATCATCTCTCCTCACTCTGTCTCTGTCTGTGCTCATTCTCGGGCAGCAGGAGAGCCACCCCTGCAGGCAGCAGGTGTTCTGGGGTCTTAATGATTGTCTGCTTCCAAATGGTAATTAGGGCAGCCCCGCTGTGCCCTGGTCTTTTCCTCATCGAGGCGCACTGCACAACAGAGCAAAGCCAGCAGCAGATCAATTAGCACTGCCCACCTTTTCTGGCAGAACCCCATTGCAGCCGTTGGCATCATCTTTTTTTTTATAAATCCATCACTGACGTCATCATCTGCATCACCGCTTCTTACCCCCCCGAGCCCCCCTGCCAAGTCTCGGAGAAGTAGGGTGCTTGTTTACACTCATAATAAAGTGTCTGTCTGGGAATACGCTGGACTTCCCCTCCACACAGACAGTGATGCAGCAACACAGTCTTTCCTAAACACATCCGAGACGCAGACTGCATTGTTGGTTTTGCACTTCACTGTCTTGTGCTTCGCTCTGTAAATGTGTGTGCGCAACAAAGGGTGTTTTGTGGTGCTATGGGGTAATAAGAGGCTGACCTGGGCACAATGCTCTACAAAATGGTGTGATTATGACATGGCCGTGGGACCATAATGCAGGCCAGACAATGACCTATTTAAAAAACTCCCAAAAGAGCAGGCAGGCTGCTGCTACTCAGCCGGTCTGACCCTCTCTGTCTGCCCACGTGGCTCTAATGCTTTTCCTACCAGCTATATCTTTTATTCAGACTTTGATTCTTTTCATTTGACCTACTATTGCATCAAAAATTTAAATAAAATGGACTCAAGGAACAAGGGTAACTCAAAAGATATAATTATTTTGCTTTTCATGTATTCTGTAAAATCCCAGACAGCACATCTGTGCCAGCAGCTCACTTACATTTATTTAAAAGGATACCCATCTGCAATCCCCCAAACCCAAATAACCGACTGCATTGATTTTAATAAGTAATGCATCTTATTTATGCTTAACATTTTGCATTCTGACACATTCAAATCAGGTTTAAAGCCATCTTTATGCAAGTATACTTCCGTATTGGAGTGTCTGCGTCGCTCTGCAATACTCCGCCGAAACACTAGTTGGCAGTGCAATTTCTATGCTAGTCATATCCCTAGTTTACAGTCCCGCTACAGTTTCTGCATGCTTGTGCACAGGAAATCATAGCAACTTTGAGCAAATTATCCAAGTGTTTTATGTTGGACTTGGTGCTGATAAATTATGGGCAGCAGTTGATCATACAGCAATTATTCCAAAGAAAAGAAATGTAATGATTCTGGAAAATACGATGCTACAAATTAGACCAATCACAGGGCTTGGTATCTGCTTGGTTCCAGGACATTTTTGAGGAGGTGCAAAGAGGCTATGTGTGTAGACTTCTCAGTAGTCTCGGGGCTACATGGACCAACAGCGTAGGCTATGGTTTAAATTCTATGCAGAGGTATGAATCACGCGGCAACCTCAAGTCTCAAACTATGAAGCCCATGTGGAAGTGTTATAAACTGCAATTCATTTGGAATCCGCTTGAGGCTGGCTGCAGAAACACCAGAAACCACATAGACAGCAATTCAAAAAACACGATCTTTGCAGCATTAATAAACATGTTTACAGCCTGGTTCAAAAAATGTCTTGGCCCTACGTAGCTAATTTCTCTATCAGCACACACTGTACGCGGGGCAAATTTTTTTCTAACTCGACAGTTCGAAAGATAAGATCATGAGTTTTTGCCCAAATAAGGACATGACTGACTTGACTCCCGGACGGGAACACATAGCTGTTGGCTAGGTGGCTCGAACTCCGCCTCTTTATGTCACACTATGCCTGGTTGAGTTCCGCATTTCCAATATGGCTGCCGCCATTGATTGGCCTCAAAACAGCGCTCAGGAACAGATGGGTGACGTCACGGACATTCCATGCAGAGGTATGAATCAGGCTTTACTCTGACAATACTAAATGATTCTGCACCTCAAGCATTTTTACTTGGGAATATTGATCTATAAAGATACACTTCTCCTGAAACCTTAATAACAGATTCACGATAGAGCACCATAATATGCTGACTTACAGAACACTTACATTTGTTAATAATCAAAAACTATTGTTGATAGGGTACGCTATTAAAAATTCTGGTTAAAATGTCTTCTGTTTTCAGGAATTTGGTGTATGTGTGAATAGGGATACACTTCTGCTGAAACCTCAAATAAAGATTCATGATAGAGAACCAAAACATGCTAACTTTGATCTTACAACAGTATACCCTTGTGAATACTCAAAAAACATGTTACTATGAAGTCTGGGTTAAAATTTTGCCGGTGTGGGAGTTTTGTGCACATGTGAATAGGGCTTATGTCTGAAGTTCCTTTCTTTCTGTATGCCTCTCTTTGTATCTGTCTCTGTTTATCTACTTGCCCTTGTCTTTGACAGAACTCTTTCTTAACTCCTCTGGTTGGTTTGTCTGCCCTGCAACAGCCTGCACTGAGCAGCCGCTGAATCACTAAGCTATTGCTTTAATGATGCCAGCTCCTACTTTACAGGGATTTGCATGTCTGTGTCTCTAAACACCCTGTCCACACACACACACACGCACGCACAGACACACACACCACACACACACAAACACAAACACTTGTACAAAAACATGCATGGCTATGATAGGACCTCTAGAGACACACACACTCACACACACACACTCACACACACACACGCACACACACACACACACACACACACACACACACACACACACACACACACACACACACAGATAGCGTAGTGCCGGCACTGTCCTTCCCAGTCGCTGATTGCATCTGCAGACTATAATTTTCCTTGTCAGACAGAAAGCAAAGGTCAAACACACCTGCAGACATAACACATTTGTGCCCAGCATGTTTAAGTATTAGCAGCAGAATCACACAAACACACACCCGTACATGTTTTTAATATTTGGTGAGAACAACATTCTGTGAGGTGTCTATGTGGACTATCATTTGCAAGAAATGAATCTACCAACTGAAGGTAGTAGAGGGTTAAAATGTTGCTTCCAAATACAGAACATTTATTAGGGCTTAAGGAGTTTATCCAAGTATTTTATATGTGAGAAAAAATATTCACACAAGCAGGGAAGTCCTCACAAGAACGGTTGTCTGGTCCTCACAAGAATATAAAGACAAACACAGACACATACACACATGGAGGCTTCCTGTTCGGTTTGTATAAGTGGTGAGACTGGTAAAATAGGGCAGGATCATTGAGGCTAATGATACAGCTCATGTCTGAGGCCTGTGTTTTCCTGGGTGGAGAGAAACATTAAATAAGAGAGTGAGCTGTTGTAACTAAATGACAATGCAGGAGGCTGGAGAAAGAAAAGGAGGGAGAGGAGGCGAGGGAAGGGGAGAGTGAAGAAAGGCAGCAAGAGAAAGAGAGAGGAAAGGCTTAATGGTTTCGTGCAGTCCTGCAAACACATGTCAGGTGTTTTTGTGCTGTCTGGCAGATATATTTTTGTGCAAAACAAGTGCAAGGGAACATAGTGGGAAGCTGAGGAGGAGGAGCCAATATATTTAAATCCTGTCTGGGTTTCAAGTAGACCATGGACCTCTTAATCTCATCCACTTGACAAACATACACACAGAGCCAGGCAGACGTCTAGCTAGCCTATTTTCATGTGACCTGAATTCCCCAGTGTGGCATTTTTTCCCCTGCCAGGCTAATCTCATTAAGCTGGGTGCAGAGCTACAGAACAAACACACACATAAGGCATCCCTCACTCCTACTCTTTACCTTCCTCTTCCTTCTTTTGTCTCCTCATCACAATCACTCTCTCCACCAACCCCTCTCCAACTTTCCTGTTCTTCTTCAGTGCTTCCATTTTTGTCCCTGTCTTCGTTTCACTGCCTTCTCTTCCTCCTACTCACTTGTCTCCCACATCTGTCCCTGTATTCAGTCTAATTATGGCCTGCCACAGCAGAACAGAGAAGCACATCTAGCCAGGCGGTCTAGTCGAGCCCAGAGAGCCACCTCAGCTTCCAGACGCACAATCAATCCTCATTATAGTCGATTCTCCTCCCCTACCTTTAGTTAAAGCCCCACACCTTCAGACACCTCCACCCATCAATATAGCATCCTTCTTGCCAGCCTCATTCACAGTCAAGTCAAAATGTAAAAAGTCATTTACAGTCATCCCTAATCCTCCTATCTACTCTCAGATTGTTATTCTGTGTTTATTCTGCTACAGCGAAGAAAAAAAAGGCCACACAGCAAGGAGAGTTATTTATAAGATAAGAACGTGTTTCAGAAGATGGAATATAAAATGCAGCCACATGCAGTTCTGTTACAGATGGTTCGCCCAGATTGGAGGCAGAATCTCAGCTCCCAATCAGCTTGCTGCTGCAGCCTCTCTGAGCTGCTGTTTTTGAATCTGGTCTTAGCCGGCATTAGCAAATTCTTGGCCAAAACAGGTCATCATCAGAACAATGATGTTCGTCATGAAAATTAATCCTCAAGGATAAGTCTTGCAACAGAGAACAAGAGGCCAAAATGTTTTTTCTTCCAAAGTTTCTGAGGTTTTAAACAAGTCTCATGGTGCGGAGGACTGTTAGACCCTTGTGCATTTTTAGATATACACAGTACCTTCTTCTCATGTATGTGAGAAGAATTAGATACTTCCAGGGGATTTCACTTTTCTGAAAAGGGGCACAATTTACACCCAGAGGGAGTCAGGGATGAGTGCTGTCAAAAGTGAGGCCTCCCCAAAGTTAAGGTAGTGATTACAGTTTTAGGACTAACTGGCTGGACTAGTTAATTAATCTTTTAAAAAGTTCTTTCACAATCCTTTCACTGTGATGGAGTCAGTTATGCAGTTTTGCTTGTTTTCTTGTTGCTGAGTTATCTATTTAATTCCCCAGACTTTGACTGGTATTAGTCCTTTTATCAACTAGTCACATCATGATTTGTCATTGTCTGACTGTTCTGTAATAGTTTGTAGAAGACTGTGGTCTGTGTACAAGGTGCTTACTTCAGACTGAGAACTATGCATCTGCTTAGACTGAGTAGGCAGGCAGTCATGTGGACTAAATCTTCTCATATATTTGTCTTGTCGTGTCATGTAGAACACAACATCATCTACAGGGAGGCAAAAGAAAACATGACATATCATGTCCTGAAATGTCAACTGACTTGTTATTAAAAAAAGAGACAACTAAAAGCCTTCAAAGACTCGACTTATATCAGACAACTATTGAACAATTTTAGTTATACAATAGCTACTTTTTGCATGAGCTAGTTAGCATTCTTTTTTTCATTTTCAACAGTCTTTTTTAAAAATTTTTACAGATATAAATTTAAAACTGATGACAGCTGAATTTCACATCAGTGGGTCCTGGTGCATTGCACTGTCATGGCTTAATGAAAATTTGAACAGAACAGAGCCATGTCAATTGTACCATAGCTCATGTGTGTTTCCTACAAAAAGCCTGTGAGTTGGTGGGTCTTCTAGTTTTTATAATCTCTTTTTTTTTGTGTATTATAAATTAAAATTGATAAAAGCATAAATTAAAAGCCTTTTTTTTAGTCCACAGTCGAAGTCCACACATGATTCGATGCCTTCTTTTTGAAGTCAGGAATCATAATTGGAGGTGCTTGGAGAAGTCAGTCCATATGACGTCATACTTTCTCTGCAAATTCCTATTTCATCAATTAATTTGAATTAGGGCTGCCACCGTTAAGGCATTCAACAATATGTGACTAAAAGACATAAAGTCAAAAGTGAACATGTTATTTTTTTCTGGATTGTGTGCTATTTTGTCACATTTGGCACCCCTTAGTTAAGCCACTGTAGCATTACTTGCTACCTGCTGCTGCCATGATGGCAAATAATATCACCACTCCCTTTGAGTGTCACATTTCTTGGAAATAACTCCCAGGCAGCTCAGTGAACAAATCAAAAATAATATGCAATTTGTGTCAAATGGAATTACAAAAGCATCAGAGTACTTTGAGTTTGAGCTACCACTAGACAGATGTCAGCAGGCAACCCCATCACAAAAGCCAGCCGGCAGTATTGATCATCTTAATGGAAAGTTTACTGAAAAGGAAAGGTGTACTGAAAAGAAAAGGTGCACTAGTAACAGGGATGACTGCAGCCTTGAGAGTATTGTCAAGAAAAGTTGATTCAAGAACTTTGGAGAGTTTGCCAAGGAGTGGATCGAGGCTGGTGTCAGTGCATCAACAGCCACAGTTCACAGACGTCTTTAGGAAAGGGACTACAACTGTCGCTTTCTTAATATCAAGCCACTCCTTAAGCAGAGACAACATCAGGAGTGCCTTACCTACGCTAAGACTTTAAATTTCAAAGTCAAGGTCCCAGGGTTTGTAGGAAGTGTGGAGAGGCATAGAATCCAATGTGGAGTTTCCTCAGTCTGCGATGATTTGGGTTGCCATGTCATTTGTTGGTGTTGGTCCACTTATTAAGTCCAAAGTCAGTGCCAGGAGATTTCAGAGCACTTCATGCTTCCATCAGCTGACATCCTTTTTGGAAATACCAATTTCCGTTCACAGCAGGACTACGCACCTGCCCACAGTGCCAAAACTACCACCAAATGGTTTTCTGACCATGATATTGCTGTGACTGATTGGCCAGCTAACTCCCCCGACCTGAACCCCCCATAGAGAGTCTGTGTGTAATTAGTAAAGAGGAAGATGAGAGGCGCCTTAGTTGAAGGGTGCTATCAAGGCAACCTGGACTTCAATAACAATTCAGAAGTGCTACAGGCTGATCACCTCCATGCCATGATAAAGGAGCCCCAACCAAGTACTATGTATAAATAAATATACTTTACAGAAGTTGGACATTTCTGTGTTATAAATACATATTTAAATTGATCTCAGGGAATAAGGGTAATAAGGATAAACTTTATTGTACCCTGAAGGAAATTTGTCTTGGACCACATTGCCACCCAAGGTTACAATCACAGTTCATACATCCAATACCAAATATTTGATTTTTGACTTTCATGAGTTTCAAAATCATCATAACTAAAATAAAATTAAAAAATTCACGGTGTTCAAATCTTCTGAGATGCACCTGTATGTCGACGATCTCTCCAAAACACCTTTGCCACGATGGAAAAGTGTTGTGGTTTGATTAGTTTAGTTTTTTCCTTGTGTTTTATGCCTTGGTTCCTCCCCGTGTTTATTCTGTATTAGTTATCCTTTGTCTCCCTTGTGTGTTTAGGGATCCATGTCTCGTTGTGTTTTCTTAGTCTAGACTTGTGTTTACTGTTTTATTTTGTACTTCTGAATCATTGTGTCTCCAGTTTAGTTTTACTTCCTGCCCTTGCGTGTTTCTCTCCTTTTGTGATTACCCTCATTAGTTTCACCTGTGTCCTGTGTTCCACACCTGTGTTGATTACTCTGTATTTAGTTACTCGGTTTCCCCTGTCCCTGGTTAGATCATTGTTCGTATTCTCTGTTTGTCTTCCCTGTGTCTATGTCTTTCCTGTGTTCTGTGTTCCCCGTGTTCCTAGTACTCTTGTTTTTTCTGTGGATTTGTTCATAGTAAGTTTTAGTTTGTCCATATCGGGTTTTTGTTATTAAATCAGTTTTATTTTTAAGTCTGCATCTTGGGTCCTCCTCCTTCGTTTCTCCACAGCGTGACAGAAAAGCTTCAACCTGCTTTGTTTGTGCCTAAATTTACGGGTAAATGCAGCGTACTCCTTCTTACTGCACCTGTGTTTGAATTATTTAGATTTAGTTTTCTTGGGCGCCTGTTGATATAAGTGCCAAAAATCTGAGATATAATTGATGTTACTTCAAAATAAAGGAGCAATTACAAGTTTTTACCCACCATTTTCCCATCCTAAATTGTCCTTCACAGTAGATTGGTCCCAACCCTTGAAAGGAAAAGTTAAAAGGATGCTGATGTTGAGTTTATGAGTTTATGTAAAAACAAACTGCACGCACTGTACATTGTTATAGGACTTACTCTCAGGCATGCAGCTTGTCAGTGTGACTCGGTCATGCTATTCCTGTTAATCATACAGACGCAGGATAAGCACTGAAAGCAGTTACAGAATCTTTGCAGTGTGTGTTACAGTGTTGGTCATTCTACTGTTGGACTTACTTCATTAGTACACCATCGCATTAAGCTAAGCTGCTTTCAGTATTCTTGACTCCTGCGTTCTCTTAGTCTGCATTTTTGTCTCAACTCCTTCTTAGCTGTTGTTGGTAATTTTGCTCTGTAGATATAGTCAATAGAGGGGACTCAAAGCAGCTGATGACACATTTTCCTGAATACTCTTACTTCAATTGGACGAAATTCTTAGGCAGTCACATTTCTTTTAATTTACTTCTGTAAAACAAAAAACGAAACATTGTTCCATAAGCCAATTTTACTGGCAGTGTTTGTTCTCATGGAGATAAGGCTTGGTACTACTCATTGTTTTGTGTTTTAAGATTAAACGTGGAAACTGAGGTCATCATTGAAGGACCTTATCTGTAATGACATCACTTGATGATGTCACACCAAGAGAAAAATCATGCAACATCTCCTTAACTATATTCTCAAATTCATTGCTGCAAGAGTTTTATCTCTTTTCAAGATATAAGATTCATTTTCCCACAGTCTCTGGGGCTGTTTCCTTTCTGTGCCACCATGGAACACGCCATATGGGACGTTATCTTGTCATGGTGGCGTCTATCTGTCTGCCTGTCCATCTGTCTGTGCACACACATTGTTGTGTGCACAGTGACTCAAGAACAATGCATGATAGAATCTCTACTCTTTAACTGCAGGTTCCCCAAATAGAGCAGATGGTCTGATTAGATTTTGGAATACCTTCCTTCTTAGTTATTTTCTCAGAATTGCTCAAACTCCCCACAGAGCCAATATGGTGCCGCAGGTTTGCTGATGTCAGTGCTAAAATGGGTGGCACACAGGTTAATGGTAAAGTGCTACCATCAAAGTTGAAATGTCATGAATTCTGAACATTTTTGACTTTCAGAACTTGACTCATGGTTTGAGACAATAGACTTGGATCTCTTTAAGCACTGAAAATAATTTCTAAGCAAGAAAATGTCAAGAATTATTGTTCGATGGAGTGAGAATGGTTTGTCTATCTCATGATTGGCCAGGGTAGGGGTCAACATATACCAGCATGCATTGGGCATATGCCGGAGTGGCACTGCCCTGCTTCATGTACTAAGCTTCACACTGAATTGCTCAAATGAATCCAACTGTATATTCAAATAAGACACTTGTGTTTCTTCTTTCGTTACAAACTCTGGACTTGTGTTTTTCTATTTGAGGCATACTTGTATTTGATGTAGCTAGTATTTTTCATTTCAATTAAAGACGTAGACTCTGAATCCATCAAGTTTTTCATGCCACAAACTACATCAAATTACGGTGTTTAACACTTTTGGAAGAACAGGCGTCCCATGTACAGAGACTACAGTCCTCGACTACTGGTCATGGGATCAATTCGATTCCCAATCCTACGATCCGGCATGTCTTAGCCTTTTATTTACTGTGAAGGCGTGAAGGTGGCATTAAGTTTCTCATTTACCTCCACGACAAACATACAAGTTGCTTCCTTCCTCAGCTTTGTGATGTATTGTTTCCTCTGCTTGTTTATCTGTGTATCCACTTGATTTCTTTGTCCTTCGATTTGTGACCAGCCTTACTTTGTGAGAACAACTTTGTAAATAACTCATGTCAGCATGCCACTCAACCCCCTTCGACTTTCTCTCCATCGTTCCCACACCACTCTCTTCCCATACTGTCACCTGTCACCAGTGACAGTTGGCTTCGCCCCCAGAGGAAACAAACTGTGACATGACCGGATCCGCAGCTTGCTAGGTCACCTATCTGTCCCTCACTAGGACCTTGCCTGACAACTTTGCAACATCTTTCATTCCTCTTTCCTCACTCCCTTTCATCCACCCTGCTGTTTGTCCCACCCTTCTGTTCCCCCCTGCTGATCAAACTATCAAGAGGCAATCATTTAAAAACATCATTATAAGTGAGAGCACTGTAGTGGGGAAACTAATTAACCTTTACATCCTCCCTCTCCCCCAGGCCCAGGACCTGAATGTGATTGAAGAGGTGATCCGTATGATGCTGGAGATCATCAACTCTTGCTTGTGCAACTCTCTCCACCACAACCCCAACCTGGTGTACGCACTGCTCTACAAAAGGGAACTGTTTGAGCAGTTCAGGACGCACCCATCCTTCCAGGATATCATGCAGAACCTGGACACGGTCAGTCAAGTTTTCATCTCAAAGAGGGACAAACAAGCCCTCCCTCCCAAAAAAGAAAACTGTCACCAAACTTTAAAGGCAGCCATATGTACACAAATTCACCTGTATGCATCTTGTGTGTTATCTTCTTAATGGAGTGGAGATGCTCCAATACCAATACTGTTATTGAAAGCACTGCCTGAAATATGGTATGAGGAAATCCTTTAACAAATGAGTCCCAAAAAATCAACTGGATTCAGGTAAACTGTCACATCACAATAACAAACAGCATCAGTGTGGTTCTAGTAGTGAGTGTACTGTTTGAACAAAGTAGCTAAAAGTTAACAGTCAGTTTTTGTTCAGTTATGTTATGCATATTTATTTGCTGTAACCTCCCCTGACTTAAAAAAAAAGCCAAAGTGGAAGTGCAAAAAATGAGCAGCTCAAGTGTCCACTTCAGGCTGGCTCCAAGAGCCAATGAAACCCCATCAGGGCCCATGTTAAAATATGTATTTTTACTGCAGAATTAACTGCAAGGATGGGGAATTTTTTGTGCAAGTTCACCATGATGCTGCCTAGAGGATAATCCACAGGGCTTATGGTCTACGTTGTTGCAGCCAATGCATAGTTACATTTTTGAGGCTACATACGTAGGCTTCTGTGTAGACACAGGGCTGCGCAAACCTACATCGTATGCCACGGCATAGATTCAACGCAGAGGTATAAATCCGACTTTAGAGTCAGTCACCTCTCAAACTGAAGGTTGGCAGTTCAATCCCAGCTTCTGTTTTCTATCTACCAAAGTGGTCTTGTGCAATACACTGAACCTTGAATTGCTCCTGGTGGCATAGCCAACAGTGTGGGAAAGCGTGTGAATGAGGTTAGTTATTACTGACCAGCTCTTTACATAGCAGCCTCTGGCATCAGTGTCTGAATGTGGTGTGAATGAGTGAATGCGACATGTGGTGTAAAAGCAGTCTAAATAGAAGACTAATAAAGGGCCATTCTTCAGAAATCAATGAGTGAAGGCACTAACAAAGTCTATGTATTATGCAGTCTGGGAAATTAGTATATTCAGTATCGACCAATACTCAAGTATAGGAATCAGAATCAGGAAGCAAGAACTGCATGAGGAAATCTTTAATCAAAAGTGCGTGAAATGAACTTTGAACCTGGTAATTTTTTTCATAAACCAAGGTTGAACACATTTCCCTCAGTGTCCTTGCCGTCTGCAGGGAAAGTTTGAAAAAAGCCAGGCAGTCCTGAAACATATGTGAACTGCATGAGTAACAGTGTGCAGTCGGACTGTACGGCATGCCGAGCTCTGTGAGCTTAAGTAGTATTGATGAATTAATCAGTCCCCTTGTGTCAAGAGACTCTGTGTCAAATATTCATTGAGAGGGTTTGCTGTATGAGGGGGGAAGGAACACAGCAAGAGAAAGCTGTCATTCATGCCTGTATTAGTCACATAGAGGAGGAAGGGAAGCTTTGGTGTGCATGAGTACGTATAGTTGAAGGATGGGGGTTGCTGCATACATTGCCATGGGCTTTGCTGTTATCCATAAGTATGAGGGGAGCATGCTATCTAGAATCCCTCAGTTAAGTCAGTCTCCCTGAGGCTATTCTCCGAAGCCTTCCTTGCGCTCGAAAAATCCGTGTGTGTGAGCATGAGATTCAGGATGAGGGGCTGCCTTGCTTCTCTAAATTAACCCCATATGGGAGGCCTTCAGAGCTAATGAAGAGATTAGTATTAGATAGATGTACACACACACACATACGCATGCACACACACACAGTGCTCATATATGCTGTTGTGTGTTTGAATTCTCTAAAGCAATCCCCCCCAAACATTAGCGCAGAAAACACTGCCTGTAGATGTTTTTTTTTTAATGTTGGTTTGACAAAAAAAAGCATTAAAAATAATCAGTATTACCTAGAGTTTTTTAATTAACAAATATCAAACATCTCTCCGGGGAAGAGCCTCGTGCTGCACTGGAAACACAGTTTCCTTGATCTCTTGTTTGGGCTTAAAACCCAGAAGGCATCAGATAATTTGAGCTCTAGTGAAGTGCTTATTTTAAGTGGGATGAAACATGCTCAGACCCTATAGAGGATTTGTAATCTGAAATGCTGTATGTACTGTATGTATGTATGAACTTATTTCGTAGCCTTAAGCAATATTGGCCAGCGTATGTATGAGGCATGTTGAATTCAATGAGTCTTACAATCTTTGAAAGCAAAATTCATGCAGTGTTATATCTGTTTAATTAACCTTGATCCACTTATTTGCAAATATTCTTGATCATTATCATATAATTGGTGTAAAATATATTCCATATGTTGTTCTATCACACAATTTTAGAGTAACTTACTGTTTCTAGGACACATGACAACCCATACATACATCTTGTTGATGCAGAAGACGTGAAATGAAGTCTCAACTCAAACAGATCAAAACAAGCTACTTTGTTTTGCTGCTACCGTCACGTCATGTTGACAACATGTATTGTTGTTAACGGGGTGTAACATTCACCAGCGTTATTGTTTACAGGCTGAAACCATCTATATGTAGCATGATGCCACTTTGTTCTAACTTAGATCCACACGTTGCACCCTGTGTCATCATATAGGGTGTGTCTGCTGCAATATCAATGTGACAGCTCCAAACAGTGGGATTAGAAGAGTCAAAGAGGTTCATGACAGAACTGGGGGTTGAGATAAAAACCTCAGTGAGATCAAGCTGACATGAGATCCTGTGGCTTCAGAAACAGGAATGGCATATAATGGTGAAAGATTGAGGCCAGAGTCCAGTGAAGCCATGGCTGAGATTGGCTGTATGGGAATGTAGGAATATGAAAATAAAACTGAACAGGATAATGATAATAATTGTATAAACAAAGAACATACAGTACATACATTTGTCCAAATAAACAGTTGCTAAATCAAGACTGTTAGCGTTAATCTCATAAACTACCAGGTTAATTTTTTTCAATCAGGTGCCTTTTTTGCCCTTTTGTTTCACTGTAGGTAAGCCGCCGCTCCTGCTGTCACTGTGGTGAAAATTAACAACTCGGTTGCACTTCTTATATTTACATATTCCATAAAAAAAAAAACACAGCCCAGTTGAAAAGTTGAAATTAGAATGCTCTTTCAGCTAATCAGAATGTCAGCAGGCAACTGCATCACAAAAGCCACATACATATGGCACAGATCTAAGGGATGTTCACAAGTTGGCATGCTGTGATCAGTCATGCCTTACCGTCACAGGGAACAATAGTTTCAGGCAGACAGGACCTGTGTGAAACAGAAAAATCAGCCCAACTGGAACCCATGAGAAGTGTTCCAGGGATTCCAAGTTAATGCTGTCACATTAACCAGGGATCACTGGACACCAGTGAGAAATGGTGGATGGGCGGTGTGTCATGGTGTTGGATGTTTCTTCTATCGGAGATCTACTCCGGCTGCTACTGACAGGAGAGCGAGTGTTGCCATCCTCACAGAGATGGCCCTGAAAGCGCTTAAAAAAGGCAGAGATTTTTTTCAGCTTTTTTCTGGTGTTTGCGACTTTTTTTCCCTCCTCAGTCCGTTGGACGGAGTGTACTCGTCTGTGTGTATGTGTGCGTGCACGTTTGTGTGTTTGCAAGCGCATCGAGGCGGAACTCTGCCATGTGCGATACAGAGAGCAGATGAGCATTGTAGACGCGCGATCACGTAGAGACAGAAATGACATCCCGTCATGTAAATAAGATAAATAACATAAGGATATTTAGTCTGTTTAATAAAAGAACAAGGTATATACCTGATCTATAAGAGAGGTAGCCTTGAATTACTTCTGCTGTGATCTGGCGCTATATAGAAAATAAAATTAACTGAACTTACAAGGCCGCTGGCCCCGCGCCGCCTCCCTATAATGGTTGGGGAAACACTGAACTGCATTCCATATTGACACAGAATGGACATTATACATGCATTCCTGTATATTTCTCAATATATACCAGTTTTATCCTTTTGAAAAATAGCTTTATATCATTAATGCAATTAAATTGAATTTTTAATGGAATTTTAAACATGAAATAAAGAATGAAAATTACTGAAAATAACTTGAAATTCTGCAATTAATCATGATTTCCAAAAATCAAAATTTGATAGCCCAAAACTAAACACAATTTCTGTCAGCGAAATATAGATGTATTTCCACAGGTTACTGCTCTGCAAAGGACAACTTCTGGCATTGAAAAATATAGCCAACACTCAAATACAAAAAACTGCAGTTCCTTGAGTGTCCACTTAAGGCTGGCTCCAAAAGCCAGGGAAGCTCTGACAGGTCCCAAGTCAAAATACCCATTTTAACAGTAATTTATTTATTACACATTGTTAAAGGTACTGGTAGGATGATTATCTTCCCCTTTTTTTTATTCTAAGCTTAGCCAATCTAAAAAGTGATGACCCACTCCTGACTGTAGCTGACAAAAATGAGTGGTAAAGATCTGCTCATGTAACTCTCTGTAAGAAAGTTAAGTATAATTTATCAAAGTTCAATAACTTTGTTTTTCTCTCAAAACAATGACACAAACGTATCCGGTATGATCTTTTTGCACTAGAAGTACAAATCATATCTATTTGTAGTATTGGTTTCATAGTGTGATTGGTTGTTTCCTCTTGTGTGACCTCCAGGTGATCGGCTTCTTCAGTCAGCGTCTGGAGCAGGCTGGAAGTGACCTGTCAGTGGAGAGGGTTCAGGAGGTCATCATGAAAGGAGCCCAGGCCCTGCCCAAAGACAGACTGAAGGTAAATTCAAACAAATACACACACACACACACACACACACACACACACACACACACACACACACACACACACACACACACACACACACACACGGTAAGAAAACAGATGGGGGACCATGGAGACAATAAAGAATGAATTATGAGACTGGTAGTGGTACATAATGGACATCACGGTGCCTGTGTAGAGGGTACAATTTGTTGTGAGAGGCTGCGAGGTAAGGTAGATTGGTGCTCGTTTTGTGAGAAATAGAGAATTAGTTTGTCTGGACAGGTGAGAAATGGAGAGGTATGGGATAGGGATAGAGGCTGGAGCAGGAGAAAGATGGAAAGAGCCATTGGGACATGAGACAAAAGGCTAAAGCCCAATTCTCATTAGCATTAATGCCCATCTTCATTCCATCTCTGCTGGCCCGCTCCATGCGAACATGTAATGACATTTCAAGGAGATGGGATGGGGGACTAGGGGGCACTTCGTCATGGGCACATACGATCCTGGGGAGGGGGTGGGATATAAATCTGCCACTGCGCCTCGTTACCCAACACTCCCAACTCTCCTGGCGGGTTCACTAACCCCCGCCCTTCCCGGTGCTCCTCCATTAATCAGCAAGGAAATATGTAACCAGCGGTCTCCCCACTCTGCTCCTCACCAGCGCAGAAGCTCTTAATTGCATGTTTCATCATGTGTTTCATGTTCTATACTTGGCGGCTGGCTGCGAGGCATTTGTCCCGCTTGCCGACGTGGAAGAGGGATGGTGCGTTTGCCGCGAGTCCATGTGCTCTCTCTCTCTCTATGTCTCGCTCTCAGTCAGTACCTTAGAGCGTTAATGTAGCCATCGACCATAGAGCCCGAAAATTACACACAGAGACGTGTGGATAACCCTGCTGTGTCCTTCAGCGGGGGGCTGAACCTGTAGCATGCACTCCTGGAGTGTTTTGCGAGTGTGTTTCATCACCTCAGTCTTCTGTATTCGTGAAGATAACCATTCCAGACGAGTCACCCAGCAGTCTAAGCCTATAGCTGTATACGTATAGGCTGGTTTGAGGTAAGCCTGAGCCAGTGAGCCAGTTGCAAGCTTTATTAAGTTAAAGTTTCAAGCCTTATCTGAAAATTGTATAGGGGGCACCAGTTTGGCTGCTGGTGGAGTGGGTGCCCAGTATGAAGGCTGTAGTCCTTGTTGCAGGATCAATTCCTGCTCCTGATATTTTATAGTACATGTCATCCACCACTCTCTCCCCACATCTCCTGTCTTTCTTTAGCTGTCCTATCTCATAAAAAGGCAAAAAAAACATGGAGTCTGCTTTCCAGAATCAAATCAGTAAATGATTCCAAAGGAGAAGGGCCTGACCAAGCGGCAACCTCTGGTCTCAAACTATGAAGCCCATGCAGAAGTGTTATAAACTGTAATTCATCAAGAAACCACACCGGAAACCACATAGACACCAATTCAAAAAAGACAATCTTTGCAGCATTAATAAACATGTTTACAGCCTGGTTCAAAAACGGTTGGCTCTACGTTGCTACTTTCTCTATCGGCACACACTGTACAGGGGGTGAATTCTTTTCTAACGCGACGGTTCAAAAGATATTAAGATTACAAGTTTTTGCCCAAAGAAGGACATGACTGACTTGACTCCCGGACGGGAACACATAGCTGTTGGCTAGGAGGCTCAAACCCTGCCTCTTTACTAGGGGTGAGTATTGGCAAGAACCTCACAATACCATACGCAATATTCACACAATATTACTCAAAATTGAACGGACAAATTAAGTAAAAACTATTTGTTGATAACAACTTTTCCACTGTATTGTTTTTGAAATACTGAAGTTGTATTTTAGTTCCAACTCGGCTAAAATATGAGTTTTTATTTTTACCCAAAAACGATATTAAGAGTTGAAATATTGATATTATATCGGAGGTCAAAGTATCACGATATATATTGCTGTATCAATATTTTTTCACACCTCTACTCTTTACGTCACACTCTGCCTGGTTGAGTTCCGCATTTCCAATATGGCTGCCGCCGTTGATTGGCTTCAAAACAGAGCTCAGGAACAGATGGGTGACGTCACGGATACTGCGTAAATTTTTTATACAGTCTATGGGCCTGACAAGTTAAGGCTCTACCTCCCATACTACTTTTGAAGACCTAAGGTACCACAGGCAAGTCTGTATTTAGCAAACGCAATGTCCTGGAACAATAATAGGACATTATAAGCTTGTTAAAGTCTCTTTTACATTGCCTATTCACAGGTCTGTTATGCTTCGCCATTAGTGTAAAAAGAAAACAAGGCGTAAAGGAGTGGAAAAGTTGTAACGCCTCTCAGTTGGTAGTAACAGAGGTAAAACAGTGTGTTTCTCAGCTTGTGTGTTCATGAAGCTTGTGTGTGTTGCACCTTGTGCTTCTCGTGCTTCTACAACACAGTAATGTTAAAAGGGTCTCAGATATTATGATGAAAGGCGAAAATAAGGACTATATATTCTATTCTAGAAGGGGCCAAAGAAGCCAAACATGACCTCTTTTCTTAGTTCCTGCAAACCGTGTGTTTGTGTCAATGGGTGTTTCTGAGCAGCAGTGTTGCTCCGTCTCACATTGACTCTCCACCACCCGAGTGCTCTCCAGCTCTACTGGGCGACATGAAGCAAAGAGAATATCTAGGCTATGTCTCCTCGGGGAGAAGTGCCTGTTGATTGATGGTACCATTGCTCAAACAAACAGCTGTCTCTCCACCACTCGCTTCCCTTCTTCTTATGAGCTCATTCTGCTGTTCCGCTCTCAATGCAAAAATCCATGGGTTGGATTAATGCTGTGTGGAGTCGTCGATAAGTTGGTAATTATTCAGGAAGAGTCCCTTGAAGGGGGCTATTGGTGTCTCAATCAGTCGTGTGTGCACAGAGAGAGCCGACAAGAAGGAGATGAGTCTTCCTCTTAAAAACACTCAATTTGAGTAAGAACACGTTAACGTGATAGTAAAGTTATTTATTTTCACATTTAATCATAGCAGTACACGCCAATGAATGCAATATAAAATGTAGTGATCAATATTGTACGCACTGTGTCAAAATTGCTTCTGAAATTGTAGCCATGAGGCCAGCAGCCATCATACCCAACATAAAGTGTAGAGTCATCGCCAATTAGTTCATACATACATACTTATGTTTGCTGCAGTTACTATATATTTCAATGCAAATATTATCACTGTCGGCCAGAAACCTTGTATCTCCATTTTTCATCACTTTAATTTTTTTGCGATGATCAATGCTTCTGATATTCCTTTATGTCTGTCAGTAGGCTCTCAAAAATGTTGTGGATGAAACTTTTTTTTTTAAATGGGTTGTGGTTTCAGCTCATACAGTGCTTAGGTATGTCAAAACAAAGGGCTCTTTTTCATTTTCTGGAAAGTAGTGGTTTTGGAGATACAGGTTTCTGCCTGTCATTGACGACATGTCAAATAAAAATATTTTAAAAATTAAAAATAATGTAAAACTTACCCGCAACGCTCCATCAGTGAGCCTTGCAGAACTTCTTGATTCTTTTTTTTCCCTGACATTTCATTATTTTTCCTCGTAGTGGTAACAGGAAATTGGTGTGCAGAAAGGGACTTCTTCATTCTACTGTCCCCTACTGTCTTTTTTTTTCTTTTTTAATTGTGCAAAAAATGTGTTTTACAAGAAAGAGTGACCAAGTGATAGTAGATAGAGTAACACGTAAACAAGGCACGAATATGGAAAACAATTAAAAAACAAAAAACAAAAAAAGACAGACAGAGAAGTGGTAATAAGAGTTATAATAAGAGGAAAACCATGGCAAAAACAAAACAAAGAGACAAACAAAGAAAATCAATTGATGTTTAAAAAACAAAAAAACAGAGCAGAAATAACCTATACAAAGTAAGCCATGAAAGAGGGAGAAAACCAAAATAATAACAATAATACGAATGTAAATAAATATATCATATCAATAATGATAATGAAACAGATAAGGTTGGATGGCAAAGTCCTAATTGTTAATTTCAGGGGGTTAATACATAAAACAAATAGATAAATAAAATAAATTGATAAATAAAACCCCTACTCTCTTTGAGTGTAGACCAAAGTACACAGAAAAGGACAAAAGTAGTATGTGATTAAAAAGTTAGAACCTGATTTTTAAAAATGAACATGTTAATATTTGTACCTTAACACTGACAGCCATAAAAGATATTGAAATATCTTTTTTTTTAATTATTGTCTACCCCTAATGTGTGGTCTCTTTTTTCTCCTTGAAAACATTTTAGCAACACAATGTTAGGGAGAAGTACTGTATGTGTCTTGTGTCACTGTGCTGTCATGTAAGGGTCAAACAGGTTACCACTAACAGCTGCACTGCGCTTCCAGCTGTATGGACATCTAGAATGATCAATCACGAAGAGGCGTCAAAACGGTCGTTCTATACTTCCCTGCCCAACCTTTGACTTTTTCTTTCTTTTTTTGCAAAAGCTCTGTTTCTAATATGTGCAACTAATCACCAAGACAGCTTTAAAAAATAACACACTCTGGACAGCTTGATTTTCTTTTGGCTTGAAAACCACATCTGTGACTGTAAAAAGGGCTCAAATTGAGATAAAATGTTATTTTACCGGCTTTGTGTGGACATATTACTAGCCTTTATTGTGACCAAATTGGCCACATTATCCTATAAAGTTTGTGTTTTTGGTGTGTATGAAGTGGTTTACAAAAAACAACCCAAAATGTACCAGTGTAGACTAAATTCATTTGGTATGTTTGTTTTAAGTAAATAAAAACACCCTCTTTTGAAAGACAACTCGAATTTGCTGTCTTGAAATTGATTAACATGAAAGCTTACAGTTTTAAAGTAAATACTTTTGTTTAGATTACCCTGACCATGTTGTTTTAACTCTAGACTGACTGCAAAAAGGTCAGTTAACTACATGCACTTAAAAGCATTTACACAAAGATGTGGACATGCAAATCAGGTCCAACTGAAAGAAGGGGTTAAAAGAAGGTGGTAAATACCCCAGGGACAGCCCTCACTGTCTCGTCACTCAACCGTCTCTCTTATTCTTTGTGTGCGTGTGTGTGTGTTGTTTCAGGGTGTGTGAGGCTGTCATGGGCAGTGTCTGTGGAATGTGTTGTTTAGCCTGACCAACTGAAATCTGCCTTATTGAGCGGTGATAGCCCACAGACTCTCTGGCTCCTCAGGAAGGGACAGAGGGGGCTGCCGGAGGGCTGACAGGGCTGACCAGCTGTTACTCAGTACCTGGGTCTTTATTGGTCTGATGACTAGTCAGCACTACTTTCCCACACTGCGTGAATGCATTTTCCCAGAGTAAAGTCTCTATAAGACTAGTGGAGTTAATTCAGAAAAAGCTTGGATTCAGTGTCTGGATTCAACAAACTTCTGATGCTGCTCATATTTAGAGTGAACCAGACCTGCAGAAATAACAGCAGTGCAAATCTGAAGTTATGTCGAAGCATCTTTACAGAATAATGGTTATGTAGAATTTGCCACTTGTAGCTCCTTCAAACTATAAACATTGCTCTTTTCAATGTCACATACTTGACTATACTTCAGAATGTGAGGTGTTGCATTAGCATTTCAAAAGTTAACCATATGAAGAGATGAATGACTGAACCTTGTGCAACAACTTTCATTCAAATCAAATCTGCTTCAATTATTTTCTCTATGAAATGTTCAATATGCTAACAGCTCTGTGTCAATTTACTGTAGGCACAACCATGCTCTGAATCTTAAAAAGCCCCCTAATAATTCCTCTCCAACCAGTGTTGACATATCTTATAGGAGAGACTGGCAACCAGGTTTGTAAAACCTTTTCACATGAATTTACAGGATTACATTGAGCAGGGCTATTCATCATTATCTGCAAGAGGGCCACATAGCTCTCTAATACAATATGAAATCTCACATTGTTAATTAGTATTGTACTGTTATGAAATCAGTATGAAAGTATAAAGGCGTGATGATGGCAGCTTTTCATTATGGCGCTTCTGCAGACTCAACACAAAAAAAGGGCGTTGGTTGCTCATGATAAGCAGACTTGGCCACTTTAGTTGAAGCATACTCACAATGACATGTATAAAGTGGAGGTATCATGTTTAATCATCATCAAAGTTTAATGTGTGAGCATGCTAACATTTGCTGATAAGAAGAGATAGACTGATTGGTTGGTTAGTCGGGCCAATTAATCAGGCCGATTAATGGCATTTCAAAATAATCAGCATAGGCTGATTGATGTCTGCACTCATGAGGCTGATTAAAAAAATAAATAAATAATGTCTGCAGACACTGCAGGCAGCCTCATCAGTGTGTCTGCTGACAAGTAAAGAATAATGTATGGTTAGCTGGTGGTTATGGGAAATAGAATCCCGACAGGGTGAGACAAGGCCCAGGCGCAAGTGGCTAGTAACTTAAGATACAAGTACGTAGGAAAAACACTTGATTAAAAGATTATTTTAATGATTTAAAATGATTTATGTATACTGTACAGTTCTAAAAAAAAAATTATAATATTAAAGTTTCACTCACCTTCTCCGCTGCCATTGCTAATATTGCTGGACAGGATCCAATATGTAAATGTCTGTAGCCTGCTGATTTGGCATGCTAACTGAGACTAACATTTTAGCTACATTGTTATGATGCTGACGGAAACTAATGGTTTTATCTCACCTTACGGTCTACTGCATCAACCATAGACTGTGTAAATAATGGACGTAGTATCCGTGACGTCACCCATCTGTTCCTCAGCACTGTTTTGTGGGCAATCGACGGCGGCAGCCATATTGGAAATGCGCAACTCAACCAGGCATAGTGTGACGTAATAAGAAGGAGTTTGAGCTTCCTAGCCAACAGCTATGTGTTCCCGTCCGTGAATCAAGTCAGTCATGTCCTTATTTGGGCAAAAACGTAATCTTAATATCTTCTGAACCATCGCGTTAGAAAAAAATTCACCCCCGTACAGTGTGTGCCGATAGAGAGATTAGCTACGCAGAGCCAAGCCGTTTTTTGAATCAGGCTGTAAACATGTTTTTTAATGCTGCAAAGATCGTCTTTTTTGAATTGGTGTCTACGTGGTTTCTGGTGTTTCTGCAGCCAGCCTCACTTCCGCATGGGCTTCATAGTTTGAGACCAGGGGTTCAACAAGCAGAAGCAAAATGTGCCGGAACTAACCCTTTTCCACGGATTGATTTGACATGACGTGATCAGTTTGCCTCCGGCATTGCTCATGTTTGTGAAAGTTAATAACCATTGTCAAGGGGTTGTCAAGGGGTTTTGACCAATCAGATTATATAAGTTCTGTTATGATGTATAGAATGATGCAGTTTAATATTTTTTCTGACTTAGATATCAGTCATGTTTGAAATCTACAACATACCCCAATGTATTGTTGGAGTAATTCAAAATCCATCTAAAACATGTTACTGGCTAAGATAACCCAATAAATTACATTGGAATGCACATGTAATAATGGATGTTATTATTATTTAGTTTTTGTAGTTTATCAAAGGCCATAAAACAATGATATCAGCGTTATATACCAGCCAACCTGCTCTTTAATTATCTACGTCGGCCCTTGACAAAAACTATATCAGTCGACCTCTAATACTTAGCATGAAAAACAAATTGTTGCTAAGGCTGATGTTAGTTTCCTGGATTTATTAGAATGTCATCCTCCAAAGTGATCTACAAATTTCCAACAAAGTTACAGACAAACAACACAAAACTCTAAAACACATCATGGATTTATCAAAAAGTTGTGGAGGTATTTCCACAGTCAAATTTTTTGATAGATTATAGATTACAGAATTTCTACATAGTGGCCATGAAAGGTGATCAAATGTAACCTATTTTGTATGTGCCTGCAGCTTAGTGTGTGTGTGTGTTTGTGTGTTTTTGTGTTTGTATTAAGTTCATATTTGCTCCTGAGCCACATTCTTCCCTGTCTGGCCGCGCTCTGACAGCACAGCAGCGTGCAGAGGAGAGAAGGGAACACAGAGTCCTGAGCGCAGATATGAGGCCAGGCAGCCAGTCAGTCTGTGTTCAGGGGCGAGGGCCTGACCCGCCAGGACCCATAACTAACTGATAGGAGCGCGGGCCAAGTGGGCCCAGACAGCTGCCAGATTGAGAACCAAACAGAGGAGGGGAGGAGGCAGAGAAAGCAACAGAGAGTCAGAGGAGATATGTACAGAGAAGGAGCCACAGTATAGACAGAATAAGAGACGGAGATAATAGCAGGGATGTGATGTGGCAGTCCAGAGATGCTCTGATTTTTTCACAGAAAGCACTGGAGCGCAAAAAGGACATTTTTGCCGCGAGGCATGAAGTGATATCCAAGACTTCCCGCAGCACCAAATCCCTCGGTGGTTCTGTCCAATATAGAAGTGGGAGGAAAAATGTTGGCAATTGTACTTTAAGGATCATTTTTCTCTTTTCCATTTCTTGCTCAGTATCTAGTGAGAAGGTTAGATGTGCTTTGGATGCTGATGTTACTGCCGTTTAGGTTCATCATATCTTCCCCAGGAGGAACTTGTCATGTTGGAGTCTCGTTTTCAATGTGAAATGTTAGTTTAAGTGGCATTGTGTGAATCATTTTTAGCTACTTCTAGACAGGTTGTGAGACTATGTACCGCCTGCTTCTCTGATGTCAAATAGAACTAATAGCTTGACATTTCAGAAAAAACACTCACTGAAGATGAATACTATTGTGCCGGCTGAATATGAAGCTGGAGCTGTAGACAGTATAGGATAAGAAACGGGCTGCAACCAGACTATTTTGTTAGTCATGTAGTCATCGAATAGTGAAAAGATTATCTGCTTGTTGGATAAAGAACTGCTTAATCATCAGCAGATCTTATTCTACCAGCTTTTACATTTGAATCATAAAAATGATTAATTCAAGGTAACAAGGTCGGAGTTCAAGAGATGAGCAGGAGAGGAAAAGATGAATGTTTTAACTTGAGGAAATGTAATTGAAAGAAAAATCTCACCGCTGTACCGTAACTTTGCGTTGTTAAGTTGAATGTCACATGTGCCCCTCTGACCAGAAGATAGTAAGGATGCGAGATGTCTCACACCTCAGCAGCTCAGCTTTGGAAAACAATGCTGTGTCCCCTCACCATGTGAAAAACGCACACAATGACGCAAACCACTAATTATCCGCCATTAGAGTCGTCAGCGACTAACCTTTGTCGACAATAAGGACTGCTGATTGCACTCCCAATCAAACCAGGTCAACAGACTGCAGGTAAAAAATCAAGGTGTATATATATTAAAGGTTCCTTAACTTATCATTACAACACTTGGTTGTGTGCACACTTTTAGTCCCTTTACTCTACATAGGAAAATAACAATAATATTTGTGTCAGTAGGGGCGGTTGTGGCTCAGTGCGTAAGAGACCGTCGTCTCTCAATCAAAGGTTGGTGGTTGATCCCAGCTCTGGCAGTCACATGCGGAAGTGTCCTTGAATAAAGGCTGGCACACATTACAGGATTCTTCAAACCTTCACACATTTAGAGACTACACACTTGATGATAACAAAAGACAGATCGCACAAGTTTTCTCTCTTCTGATCGTATAGTGTGTGGTGTGCACTACGGAGCACACCACACACTAACCGATTCTTCAGCAGAGTATCAGGTTCTTCACGCTCAATATTCCAAATCTCGCATAGTAAAAGGTGACTTCGGTGTAAACAAACATGGCGGACGGAATTTCAGTCCAGCTCTTCTCTTTGTCCGTCCTGTTGTGGTAGGTTTTGGACAAAACGTTATATAAACATTCATAGCTGTTGCCACAAATCAACCATTTGGTCTTCCATTTTGAAGATCCAAGAGACCTTTGTTTTCACCAGAGCCATGTTTTTTTTTTGTTTTTACTTCCTCTTCCGTCAGTCAGCTGAGTCAGCTCGCGTCTTGATTGGCTTTTGCTCCGGTACACGTGACATAACCCCCTTGTACGTGCTCTTTCACACTACAGGATTGAACTACAGGATGTTCAAATTGCTCCCGCTGTTGCTCAGCGGTGTGTGAATGTATATGAAAGAAATTAGCTATTGCTGATGGTCCATACTATGTAGCAGCCACTGCCATCAGTGAGTGAATAAGGTGTGAATGGGTGAATGTGACGAGTAGTGTAAAAGCGCTTTGAGTGGCCGCAAAGACTAGAAAAGCGCTATATAAGTACAAGTCCATTTACCATCTACCAGTATGAGATGAGGGGTCTGCTGTTTCGTCAGGTGTTAATGGATGCGTTTATATTGCAGCAGGGTGGACAGGTGAAACAGCAATTTAATGTTTTCGTAGCTCAGTGATACAACATAGTATCTAGGGTTGCAAAATTCTGGGAATTTTCAAAGTTGGAAACTTTGCATGGGAATTAATGGGAATTTAATAAACTGAAGGTTGGCTCTTAATAGTGAACTTAAATATAGTTGGGGAAAATATATTTTAGCATAATCCTGACTAAAACAACCAGATTTCATGCAAGTACAGTTGAATATCTATGCTATTCTTCAATCACATGCACATCGCACACTGCTCATTGCAGGGCTATTGAGACCACGCCCCCTACATGCACTGTGCATTCCACCATCACATGCACAGATGATTTCTAAGTCCTGCAGAGGTTAGGCTTGAGAAGCTTGAGGGAAGATGCTTTTTTATTTGCATGTTGAATGGGACTTTTTATCGAAGGAGAGGGGCTCTTTTCATTAAACATTTTGAATTGGACTTCGTTGGGATTGCATTTTTGTTAGTTTTTGAATGGGTTTGGTCGGGGAGGATGAGTAATATTTAACTCAACATTCATGTTTTTGTTTTTCAATGAAAGAATTGATTTTTCAATAAAATATTTAACACTTGATGAAGTTCTACTTACAAATGAATCTGTTTTAATTGTATTATTTTGGATGGATGTCTGCTCATAACAAAACAAATATTTATGCTTGGATATGATACCTTTCCATTAAATAATCCTCAATTCCCATAAATTCCCATAAATTCTCCCATGGAAAGTTTCCAATTTGGAATATTCCCAAAACTCCCCAGCTTAACTTCCCATAGAAATGTACCGGTAATTTTCCACCCCTTTGCATCCCTAATAGTATCTATTAGACTTTTGCTGTACTTGTATGTGGATTTTCTTGCCTTAGAACAGAGAAGTGTGTTTCTCCCTGTCTCTTGTGATTAAGCTAAGCTAGGCTAACCATCTGGCTTTAGCTATTTATTGCTATACAGTGCATGAAAGTTTCATCAATCCTCTGGTCGTGCTTAACCACACTTTCCTCTAATGACATCATTCTTTGCATCAATAGACCCCACATTTCAGAGTTTTTTCGTCCCTCTAGGGCTGTTTGATGAGTTTTAGTATAACACAAATGTTTGTATGAAGAGTCCTCATTAGCGTTATTGTTGTTTTAATGCTGTTGGTGTTTAATGCCATTATATCAACAGCACACCAGTCAATTGTGATGGATTTCTTAAAAAAAAATGGTTATTTGAAATATTGGAGCTTTAAATTACCACACCTTTCTTTCATTTGTATGACCTTACAAACCAGACAGGCCTGAGAGAAGCAGACACTTGATTGTAAGATAAATTGAAAGGAGGGTTGAAAGGGATCCTCTTCCTCTCTTTTCTTGTCACTGTTATGTCACTCACACCTGTATTTATAGAAGCTCAACGCGTGCATGCAGTAGCAACTGAGAAAAGACCTTTTGTGTGCTTATTGTTGTGCCCTGATCTGTTCCGCTTGTTCTTATAAAGTGTGAATGCTGCTTACAGAGGTCATGATGAAGTGCTTTGTATATTAAGTCATGGCTGTGCATGTGAAATGAAGTATTGGCCTTTGAATGTCCTGCCTGTGTTGTGCTACATTATATTGCCGCAGCAGCTTGTGTGTGTTTGTGTGTGTATGTGTGTGTACAGACATGTTCTTATCAAAACAATAACATAAAAACAGTACATGACAGTGACAGCTTACACAACATGACTCCATATTGATGATGAGATTAGATTTTCAAATACACTAGGGAAACATTTAATGTATTTCTGTTATAATAAAAACAATGTAAACACCACATATGTTGGACTGTATGTTGACATAATAGTGTTTTCTGATTAATGCTTTAATTATCTTAATTACATCATTTGCATAACTGGCTAGGTTTCATTTATCATGATGAGTAGGACAGAAAATTAATCAGATATTTGTTTGCGCTTACGGAACTACGGAAGAGGATTAGGACTGAGAAAAATAATTAATTAAGGTCCATTTTTTAATTATTATTATTATTTAATCTCAGAATTCTGACTTAAAGGTGACATATTATGCTCTTTTTCATCAAAATATATTGGTCTAAGAGGTCCCCAAAACATGTCTTTAAAGTTTATTGCTCAAAAAAACACTTGAAATCAGATTTTTGCATGCCTGTAAACCCCTCTTTTTCAGCCCTGCTCAGAACAGGCTGTTTTCTGTGTCTGTGCGTTTAAATGAGAATGAGCACTCTGACCACGCCCCCTCAGGAAGTGGATGTGGCCTCGGCTCTCCAGCACGTTGATCTAATGTTTACATGTTGGCTGAATATACACGGCTGCTCACAGACCCGCGTTACTTCAACCCTCTGAATTTGATCCAGAATCTGATCCTGACAGAGAGGCACCTGCAGCAGGACCTTTCTGAAGGATTGGTCACAGATTTTGTGTTTCTTGTTGTTTTATTTGTCAGTATGTCGACTTGTGTCTTGGTACACAGTTACGAACATTTAGCTATGTGACTATGCTAACTAGCGCTAGCACTTTTCCATTAAAAATATAAATCATCCCCTAGATCTTCAAATCTGCAGACGTGGGGAGTAAAACCGACCTTTGTGTTTATTAAGACAGCCTACAACTAGTATGCCTCCCCCCTAAGCTCCTTGTTAGCACACGTGTGCATGTAATGAAAAACGGAGGAGGGGTTGAGTTGTATTTTATACAGTCTATGGGCTGAACAAGCTCCGAGCTCTGACTTCAGTTACAGACTGGTTGGCGTTATGACGTGTGAAAAACACTGAAAACTGAAACGGCTTGTTTCAGCACACATTTACAGAAAGGTGGAGAAATCAGAACAGGGGCAGAATGGATTTTTTTCATTTTCGGGGGGTTTGTAGACATGCCAGGGACACATGTTTCAGGTAGAGAACCATTAAAAAGTCGATTTTGCATGATATGTCACCTTTAAATCTCAGAATTGTGACTTTCTCAGAATTCTGTTTTTTTCTCAGGATTCTGACTTTAATCTCGGAATAATAACAATAATAAAAAAATTGGACCTTCATTTTTTTTTTCGGTGCCCTTAATCCTTTCGTATCGAACAAATAGAAGGTAACTAAAAAACAGTAATTAGCATCTTAAAGGGATAACCGTATAGTAACCTCTATGCTAGCTTGTAAAAGCGAGCCTGGGTCGAGTAACTGTCAGCGTCACTGTCATATAAACATTTGATGAGTTGGTACGCTCGTCTACGAGACAGTCACCTACACACAAATACCACAGCAGATAATACAGCTCCTGCTTTGTGTCTAGCCCTCACAATGCTGCTGGTGTGTGTGGTCTGGCCTCAGTAGCCTGGCATATGGCCTGTGACCCCGTAGCCCTGCTGTCTGTGTCATTATGATACCGATAGCGCTGCAGTGAATAGAGCCAGCAGGGACTCAATAGACAGGACTGGGACCACGGCATAAAGGCCCTCAGCGTCCGTCTTTCACCGCAGACTGATTACCGGCAGTGTGTGTGCGTGCACATGCATGTGTAGACAGGAGGATATAATGAGGTCCCCCTGTATTATTGATGCTCTTCTACTGCTGCCTACCTGCTGTTAGGTGGGCTTGTGTGTGTTTGCTTTTAGCTGCTATGGTAAGGACTTTGTTTGTTTTTTCATGCAGGCACTTCAAAGTAGAGCTAACCATTTTATTGAATAGAAGATTGGACAAATGTAGCTGCATCACATTTAATTTAGTCAATTCCAAGCAAATATTATGAACAACTGTCTGATATCTGCCATTGAGATCCAGTGGTTAAGCCTGACTCTTGAATGTTTATTCTGTTATCTTCCCAAGTTCATGCTTATAACCATCTGCCTTTAAAGGTGCTCTATAAAAAAAATAGTGTTTTTATTTTAATGATCACTATTATAAAAAATAAGATATTTGAAGCATTTTCACTGCATTTTGACATTTTGTGAACAGGCCAATAATAAAGATTAATTGTTGGCTGCCTAGTCTTAAACATATCCATTAAATCGAATCACTTATGTTTGAATACATTTGGCAAATTATGAAGTTGATGCCAGAAAAATTTATCAGGCATGGTTAACCCCAAGCTTTCTTTTTATTGTTTTGTTTTTTTTGCCTATCCATTTAGATTATTTGGTTTTCTTTATACATCCTATAGCTATTTTATTATTTTTCAATATATTTCCCAAAGAAAAACTGAGGGTAGTTACAGTAGTTACAATCATTATAAACCCACTGTATTGAAATACTCAGTCTTGTCAATGATGGTCTTGTTTGCTTTTTTAAGTTGTAAAAAGGCATCAATATTCATTTCAATCTGTTTCATTACAGGAAATAGAAACTCCTTACATGAGCTTTAATTAGCTTAATATTTCTGCATAAGAAAAGTACATAACATAATGCAGGAAATGAAGACTAGTAGAATTACACCCCGTGTATTTATTTGTTGTGATTGAGGTCAGGAACATCAACCCGCTCTGAACCTAAGCTTTATTCTTACTCCTCTTTGGCTTGTGTCTGAATCGGCCTTGAGTGACAGTCTGGCTGCTTTATTTCCAAACAGTAGCTGTCGATATCCACTCTCCCGTTGGGGTCAGGAGGTGGCGTTAGCACATTAGTCGTCCCTTTAAGAGGTCAGCGGTCGGACCGCAGAGTGATATCTGTCCTGTAAGCTATTTCACCTCACACACAGATGGAATTACATCTGCCAGAGTGCTACTGTACCTGCTGAAGAGTGAGTCCTGAGAGGCCAGAGACAAGTTAACCTACCTGTCGAACAACACCTCAGTTCATACGAGAGAGATGTAACTCTGCTGGTTGAACACTTTATAAATATCTAATGTGAGCAGGGGGGGGGGGCGGCATGTGGTGTGGTTGAAGGCAATGTCTTAATGGAGTTTGTGTCACAGGTCATGTTAATCCCAACAAAAGCACAGGGTCAAAAACTGCAGCCTTCTCATTATTGTTAATGAGATGCTGCAGAAGTTAAGTATAAAAAAGTGCAGCATCATCACCATTATCAACACTGGCACTGACATTTCTTGTTTCTTGCTGAAACTCACCTCTAAACTTGTAGCTCACTTAAAATATATATTTTTTTATAAAGTAATAACAACTAAGTAGGGATCCACAATATTATCGGTACATTATCGGTATCGGCCAATATTGTCTTTAAAATGAACTATCGGATATCGGCCAACACGCCGATATCCACGTGTAACCTAAAATAATGGGCTGCTGCACACATGTCTGGCTCATGTTTTAAGGTAAAATTGAATTTAAACAGCAGTCTGTAAGGTATATGTAGCTGACTAATTTAGGCACATTTACTGTCAAAGAGTAAACCATTTTATTTAATTTGGGTTTAATTGCTGTACAGTTGCACTTTTCACATGTTCCCTGTGAACAGAGGTTAGTTTTACTTATAATGTCAATTGTGAAATTGGCCAGATGTGCCCTGGTTGTGGGTATTGTTATGATTGTCTCAGGGAGAGCATCATCCAAGTTTTAAGTAGGATCTTTTTGTAGGAATTTTGTTTTAAAGCAATTGTCATGAATGAATATGCAGTTTTAAGTATTAAGTATTTTTCTTATTTTCCACAAGAAATTAATATTAAATAACAAATGTGATAAGAGTATCACCATAATACTGTACGCTAATTCCAATACAGAAGAGAATTGATGATATCTGCAATTTGGTGTGCAGAAAAAAATATCGGTATCAGTAATTGGCTAAATTAGTTTTAAAATATCAGCAAAAAATCCAGTATCATGCATCCCTACAACTATGTTCTTAATCTTATGTACAAAAAAGGGTGTCTTATGTCAATTACAACCTGTAGAAGTGCTCATGCTGTGCTTAAAAACTGTATTCATCTGTTAGGAACTTCATTTGTGTAAAAGCATCAGTGCACACACTACCCAAAGCTTGCCTCACATGTGCAGCTTTGAAAGGAACATTTTCAAATGTCACCAGTAACACCAAGTCAGACTAAAAATGTCTGTGAATAAACTGATTATTGTATAATAGCATTGGAGGTCGGTCAAGCACCAAGGTTAGCTCAAGTGCTAATGAGTCTGATGGAAGTTGGCACAAAGTGAGTCATGGCACATTTTGTCTTTAAAGGGAGAGATCTGTGTCTGCAGATAAGTGGCTGCAGAGGTTGTAGAGCGTGTGTGAGGTGTCAGAGGCTATTTGTAGTCCTTTCTTCTTGTAGTCCCCTGGCTCTTGAAGCTGTTAAGGGGCTTCTGCTGCTGCTTTTTAATGCTGTAAGTCTTGTAAAATCATGAATGGGAAAAAATGAATCAGAATTTCTTTTCTTGATCAAAGCACACACCCCAAAAAACTCACTCTAGTTGTGTTTCAAACATCTGTGCAGTTTTTGGTTATCTGACCAGCACATAAACTCTGATATATGGCTTCAAACCAGCCTCCCTGGATTGTCCTTTATCATCCAAGTGGCGTCTTAAAAATTGGCACAATTTCTCACCCCCTTTAATCTTCATGTAGACACTGTTGACTCAAAAGGGCTGCAGATTAAGTTACCCAACTGTCTACAGTCTGGCTTGCATCTTAATACAATGCCTGACTTTATTTCACAGGAGGTTTAGTGCCTGCCCAAGGATCTTATTTTTTAGCTGCCCAAGTGACTGCGCTTTGTAAGCCAACTGTTACCACTAAGCTGATTTGTTTTTTCATTTTCTTCCAAAGTACATTTTTGACTTGGGGATAACAATATAACTTTTCTCAACTGTAAAATTTCAACATTCTGTAAAATGTCTATAACTTCAATTTTCTGCCCTTCTTGAATCCTGACGAGCTCTCTTTTTCTCTTGTGTTCTTAGAAGTTTCCAGAGCTCAAGTTTAAGTACGTGGAGGAAGACCAGCCGGAGGACTTCTTCATCCCCTACGTCTGGTCCCTCGTCTTCAACTCCGGAGTCGGCCTCCACTGGAGCCCGCATGGCATCGAGCTCTTCAGCATGGACTCCGGCTGAAGCGCCCGCTGCAGTCAGACTGCCAGTGTATTCTTCCCCATTCAGTGTAGGAGACAAAAAAAAGACTGACGGCATGTGTGTGTGTGTGCGTGCGTGCGTGTGTGTGTGTCTGTCTGTGTGTGTGTGTGTGTGTATGTCTGTCTGTCTGTGTGTGCCTGTGTAGGTGTGTTTGCATTTGGGTGAGTGTGTGCGCATTGCCCTTTATAGTGTGTGCACGCTGCTTTGAAAGTGCCTCAACCTTGTACAGAGCGGTTTCTGTTTTTTCTTCTTTTATGCAGCACAGTCAGATTTTTTTTTCCTCATATCATAATAATCCCTCTGCTTCCTTCTACACTGTGAAGCTTCGTCTGTTCTGGTTAGCAGTTCACACTGTAGCACCCACTCATGTATAGTCAGTCCCGTAGGGAATACCTGGTTAACATAGAGCAGCTTCACCTGGGCATGAGTAACACCTCTCCTGTTGAACATTTTCTTGTTGTGTGGAGCTCAGGACTTCGGCGGTGGATAATCCTGTGTTTCTTTCAATGCTTCAAAAGAAAAGGTCAATTTTCTTTGCACTGGTGAAAGATGACTTATGCTGCGTTTACTGCTAAGATATAGTAACAAGTTATATTTCCAGACAGCCACATGTCTTCAAACCTACACTTCACGAGTAACTTGTATGATATTAAGTTGATTATCTCATACAAAAGCGTTTCATTTGACCAGCATTGTTCTCTGGAAACAATGCTTGTGTATAAAGATTTGTTTTTTGTATATTAAGCTTCCAAAAGGTCACCAAGAGAACCAACAGAAAGTCACAGAATTTTCAGATTTGAATACACCATTGTTGCATGGTGGCACCCTCAAGTTCCCCCCATTGAACTACAGTTTAATTAATAATTAATTTAAGTTTCTTGATTATATAAAATGTCCATATTGCTACGATTCAGACAATTTCACTGTTACTTTAGCCCTTTTATTTGACTTTCTCCTGTCTTTGTTGTTTCCGTTTTTCTATGGTAACCCAAGGCAAGTACATAAACTAGGACAAGTTATTCAACCTCCTGTCCTAATGTGCATAATTACAGTCATCTCTTTGATTTGTCACTTTATTTGCATGTTTAACTAGAGACTTTGTATTAAATTATTTATTTTCATGTATATTGTTTTTTCTTTTTTTATATTTAGCCCCCTGAAATGTAATCGGTAGTCCTGACTTGACTGCTGCTGATGAGGAAATTGGTGGTACTTTACTTTGATTCTTCCCAGGTGGGAAACTGGCTTTATATTATTACATATATAATGACAAGAGCTGTCATTTTGTGGCAAATATTACTTTGAAAATAGGAGTTTAAATAAAAATGATAAACCAAACCAGCCTAAGTGTCCATTGATTATTATGCAGACATGAAGAAGTGATTCATTTTTCATTTTTTGTACAAATTGTTTCATTGGCATTGACATTATACTGAGCAGGTAACAGTCCTTTCACAGCCTTGAATGCACTTTGGTGTTCATTGCATTACACAACTCATAAAGTAAAAACAGACTTTAACTTTCCTGCAAATGAAATGAAAAGATTGATTCCACTTTCTTATTATTCTGTTAGTCATGATGCTATAGCTAGGAAAGAGTTAGCATTGCAGCACAACAATTCTAATACTCTCTAACATTGTGTAGGTTCCTGATAATCTGCAAAGACAATAGAAAGGGAATAATGAAGAAGTGTGGTTGTGTTGTGTCAACCAGATAGGTAAGAAACCAGCAAGTCTCTGTGTTCAAAATATGATTCTGATTGGACAAAACGCCATAACAGCAGTAATTAAGTCTCAATAGCTAAAGCAACACTAGGAACAATCTGCTCACACGCCATTTTAAAACAATCTGCTGAAAGGAGGCTGATACATTTCACCTCTGCCTGTTGACACTGTGGTAAAAAAGATTTTTTTAAATTAGCATTCTAATTATTTAATTTTTTTAACAGGTTTTTATTGAACTTTTCCAATACAGACACATAATAAAGCAAACAATCAGAAATTGTAAAAAGGGAAGCTTATGCAAATATAAAAGAGATCATATCTCTTGTGGACAGTGTCCATTTTACACTTCCTTATAGTGACAGCATTGAAAACATAAAAATACACAGAGCAATACAAACAATACAAAGACAACCTAACCAAACACACAAAAAAGAACAAGGAACAAGAAAGGAAAAAACAAAGTGTAGGGGGTGCCACTGCTCACATCAAAAACAGTGAGTTACACCTAAAGCAGTTTTGGAAAATAAATCAATCAGAGACAGTATCCAAGTATAGCAATCCTGCACAGCACACCATCAACACTCATGCCAAGGTACTTCTTGAAGTTCCTACACTCCACAACAGAT
Source organism: Notolabrus celidotus (assembly GCF_009762535.1). Taxonomy (NCBI): domain Eukaryota; kingdom Metazoa; phylum Chordata; class Actinopteri; order Labriformes; family Labridae; genus Notolabrus; species Notolabrus celidotus. The sequence goes on along the minus strand of NC_048290.1, from coordinate 11,453,748 downwards.
ATTCCTAACTGGGATCTTTAGCATTCTAATTTGATAAACTTGGCGAGGCTCCGTCTCAGGGTGGTCTCAAGAATTGACAATGATGACAGTTACTGTGCACAGATTTGACAAGTAGCCTGATGATCAATGAGCACAACCCTGACAAACAACTTGGGTTCCAGCCATCCCTGGTGAGGAAAAGAGGAGCAAGATCCTGTCCTGCAATGAAAGCATATTTGGTGAGTGCCTCTCTAAATGGCAAATAGCTATACAGTAACTCAAACCATAAGCAGTGATAACTGCAACAATTTCTCATTTAAAAAACAGGCTAATGGTAAACAATTATCATCTTTTCTGCAGAGTTAATAATCGTACTACTCCTAAAATCAAAATCTCAACTAGGAGTGCTTTTCTACTTATTTTCACAACAGTTTCTTTTTGCTTCTGCGAAAGAAAAAAAACGTCCTCAAAAACCCCACTGTCATAAGCTGTTTGAATCTACATCACAGAAATTAATCTACTTAAGCACTGTATCTACTGTTGTATTGTTGCCTGTTGTGGCTGTAGCTGCAGAGGCAGCAGAAACACAGTTATGAAACCACTTCGGGGGGAAAAGTTTATGGCACAATGGCACCCACTGTGTTGCTGGCGCTCCCACTTCCCAAGAGAATTTCATGCTTTTTCGTCTCTATTGTATTGATTTTCATGCTTGAAATTCTCTCGTTCTCAAGGACAATATAATGGATGCAATTTGATGTAAAGAATGGCCCATTTACAGCTGGGAGGTCATCAGCAGGTTACAGTGAGACAAACCACCCAGACTAATGCTCTCTTTCTCTCTTTGCACTGACTCTCACCTGCTTTAGCTCTATTATCCCAGCACCAGATGGCTGAGGAGAGGTGACATGGCCATCCTTGTTCCTTCATGGCATGGTGGGTCACCTTACAGTGGGCTCCTGTTTCAGGTGACAGCAGGAAGACGGATGGAGCAGGGGATTCTGGGATAGGTAGTTTGTGATACAGTCTACCAGTGCAGTGTGGATCCAGATGCAGAGGTCAAACCCGGATCAGCGTCGACTGATGGATGTAAAAAGTAGGGCACTGGAGACCAGTTTGCTGAAGTGGCTCTGCACTAAGCGCTGGTTGCCCCCAGTGACATGGAACTCATTAATATGACAGATCACCGAGGTAATGCTGGAAGGTCGTTAGGCTCCACAGTTTTGGGATTAGGTCACAGCTGGGGGGGAGCTTGCTCACAGCATGAAAACAGCACTGGGAGGTAGATATAAATACAAAATCAACAGATAATGCTCAGCCTCTCTCTCTCTCACACACACACACACACACACACACATATTCTTACCTGAAAATCCTCAGTGGAAACAAGCAAAACGGAAAACCATAAAAAGATACAGAGAAGAGACAGACAGACTGTGTAATGCTTGATGTCTGCAAGAGATGTCTGCAATCGTCAGTCACCTCATCTTAAGTCATACTTTATAAGTGACGCATACCTCTGCTGAAGCTTATCTGTTTTTTTTGCTTTTGTACTTGTGCTTTTCTATTTTTATGAATCAAATGACATCGCCCAAATTCTTTCACAGTCACCAGTCCAGTTGATCTTTCACAAGATAGAATCTGCATATTTAAAAACTTAAAGAAGCTTAGTTGAGAGAAAATGTAAAAGGTACTCATTTACTTATTTCTTCAGAAAATTAGCAACATGACTCCAGGGGTGGAAGCGGAGATGTGTTTGTCATTTGGACTATCACTAATGCCTAAACTAAAACATAACAAAATGTAGATTTTTTTTTATTGTTACAAACATTCAAGGTCCGTGGAGGGTACACCCTTTGACAGCACCAATAGCAGGTCAATAATGTTACTTTTCTTGGGAGAAATCTTTGTCATCAGTTGGTCCATCAGCCTGGTTCTGACAAAAAAAGTCAACATGATTATAACAAATTATCAAATAAAATTTAAACAAGCATTCAAGTTCCCCAGGGGTTGAATCTCTTTGACTTTAGTACAATGGCAGGTCAAAGGTTTCACACATCTTGTAAAATATTTTATTGCTCGAATAGTCTCCCAATTTTCACCAAACTTAACGACCTCAGCAACTTTTTGACAAACTCAATAAATATCAAATAAATATTCAAAGTCCTAAGAGGATGAATCTTGTGGACGATGGCAGGTCAAAGGTTTTACACATCTTGTTAAATATATTATTGCTCAATTTATCTCCTACTTCAGGCCAAACTTAAATATCTCTGTAACTTTTTGACACAATTCAATAAATATCTTACAAACATTCAAGGTCCAAAGAGGATGAATCTTTTCGACTTAAGTGCAGGTAACAGTGACAGGTCTTGGCTTTTATACATTTTGGGAAAGATATTGGTGGTCAATTGGTCCTTGAAATAAGGCCAGGTCATTTTTTTGGGACAAATTACAATAGATTTTAAACCATTTTCAAGGTCCCCAGAGGATGAACCCTACTGACTCTGGTGATAACAGCAACAGTAGAGAAAACTCTAACTTTTTTATTTTTAAGTTGTATTTTGGGCATTTTTGCATTGTATTGATAGCACAGCTGAAGAGGAATATGAAATATGGGGAGCAGAGTGGAAGAAGACGAGCAGCAAAGGGTTGTTGTTGGGAGTTGAACCAGCGACCACTGCAACAAGGAATATTGCCTCTGTAAATTGGGGATGTGCTTTTCCACTAGACCAAACCCAGGCCCCAGAAAGTTCTTACTTAGCTTGCAAAATATCTCAACTTTCACTCAATGGATTGGCTCAATTTTTTTAAAATATCAATGGCCAAGAAGTATTTCAAAAACCACACTGACATGTTTAACTTGCCAGGGGATGAAGGAAGAGGAAAGCTTGCAAAATATCCTCTGGGGAGCTTCAATGTCCTGACAGTATTTCATGGCAGTCTATGAGGAACATTTGGTGTTTCTTGTGTACACTACATTGAAGCCAGGGGTGTTCAAGAGGTCAACAAGAAATTGGTATCACTTGTATGGGATCCAAACCAAGTTTAAAAGCAACATGGCTGTGGATGGCAGGCAGTGTGAGTGGTAAGGATGGACAAGCATCTCCATTATGATAGAGATTTTTTGTTCTGAACCAAAGTGTGTGCTTAACAGACAGAGTGTCTGACATTGCTGTCACCATTTGGCCTTGGCACTCTTGTATGTAGCCCAATTACACGTATGCAGATCTTCCAAATTATTTCACACTAATGGCCTATAAAGAGAACTGGGTCACGAGGCCTCCAGCTACTCTGATAAAACGTCACAAATTGAATCCCTGAACAAAACCAGTCTGAAGGAATGTTAAATGACCTGTTCTATACAGACCCCTCCACTGGATTAACATGATGACACCTTAATCAAAAGCAGCTTACAGACATGAATTTTTAAATAAAAACACGTTTCAAAATTTGCTTGAGTAAGAGCACCTTAAACATCAAATTAAAGGGCATAGCCTCTGATATAAGGCTTTGGTTTAATTATGTCTCCCAGCCAACTATTTCAATCTGCTTCATACTTTCTTGTGGTTGGCTGCGTATTAATTTTTCACAAGTACATAAATGTATGATGGTGGTGTTAGGGTGTAGAGATCCATTGATGCATCACAGTGCATCAGTCTGACTTTGAAAGTTTGGATCGATTAAAAGTAGTAAATATTGTATCACAGTGTTCCTTTTTATTGATTAACTCCCGTCTTCAGGCTGTGGTGTGTTACTGTTTCTTTTTCCATCTCAGACATCACAGACCCACAGGCTGAGCTGTTGGTTTCTTGAAGAGAAAGTGGGTATCTTTTTGAGTGTGTGTATGAATTTAACTTTTAATAAAATGTAAGACATTCACTTTATTTTCTCTTCCAAATATACATATACATAGTCTGGCTTAAATCCTAAGAAATGCAACAGTATTCATTTGTCCTCCAGTTGTTACCAGTTGTAGTGTTCTGTCTTAGACGACTTTGGGCCTGAAGTGATTGAACTATCATTTAACTATGAGAGAACAATTGTAGAACATTTAACAACCACACATATATTCACACCTCATAGGTTGGTTATTGATCAAGTCACAGACACTGAGATATATCGCATATTCCAATCTACTGCATGGTAAATGGACTTCTTTCTGAACACTCAGAGCACTTTTGCACTATTCGTCACATTCACTCATTCACTCACTAATGGTAGAGGCTGCTATATTAAAGGGATATTTCAGTTTTTTGAAGTGGGGTCGTATGAGTTACAGTACACTATTGCTCCTGCTAGCCACAATGCGTGCCGTTGAGCTCTTCCCCTTTAAACAGAAAATTCCCAGAGGACCAGCTGGCAAGCTAGGCTACTTTCCTTGCGGACGGGGCCGCCTATTTTGCATAATTTCGCCAAAGTTAAGAAAATATGGTCCAGGCATCCATCACGGTGCAAATGCATGCACAAGTAGAAAAAAATGGAGCTATTCAGTTTGCCGTCAGAAACCCCCTTTGTTTTGGCACTATTTTTGGACGCACCTCGCAGAACGGTGTTCTTCCGCTGCATGAGCATGGATACACGCCGATCAACTGTCCCTCCTAGCCAACAGCTACAGTGTTCCCGCAGTCAGATGTGCCTCTCATTGGAAGACTCGTAATCTCAATATCTTCGAAATTGCCACGTTCCAAAAAAAATTCACCCCCCTCACAGTGTGTGCCGAACGAGAAATGAGCTATCCAGACTACACTCGTTTTTTGTACCAGGCTGTAAACATGTTTATTTCTGCTGTAAAGATCGTCTTTTTCCCATTCATGTGTATGTGACTTCCGGTACTTCCAGAGCCAGCCTCAAGCGGATCCTCGATGAACTGCAGCTTTTAGCACTTCCGCATTGGACTCATATTTTTAAACTGGAGGTTGCCGCTTGCGAAAAACTGAGAGAATTAGCCTCTACCCTTTGGCTACAATTAGATTCTATCAGGTCTATACATCTGTAATGAAATGCACATGCTTGCGCTGTACACTAGAAGCATAATCTGTATATCTACTTATCTATTGACATCAGTCACACAAGTAGGTGTAATTGAGGAATTAGGACCTTCCAGGGAGGCCCCCACTAGCATGGGGCATAAATAATTATATACTTATACCATGTATGTGCAACAGTCCAGTGCTTATTTGCCGAGTCAGATGGTGAGGAATGTTGGTTTTCTTTGTGATGTATGGTGTCAACAGTATTCACAGAAAACAAACCAGAGACTCTTGTTGGAGCGGCAGACTGTATGGTTGTTACAGGGAAGGATCTAGATCACATTTGAAAACCTTTAGCTCTTAGTGCTTGGATATCAATGTAATACAGACAGTCTTGGAAAGTCTAGAATTTGACTTATTTTCTTTTTCTTTGTTCAAGTAGCTAGAATTTTACATTTAAATTTATTGCCAGAGTTCAATCAGGAACATATAAGACTCCTTTGTTCTTTAGTTCTATCGTCAGGACATGCAGCTTTTATTCTTCTATATGAAAATACAGTGAATATAATTTTGTCTTGGAGTTTTCATCTGACAAAAGAATTTATTACATGACAACCCCTTGGGCAATTCCCCCCTCTTTTTTGTGTTTTCTAACATTTCTCAGACCAGACAATCAATCAACAATGAAAGTAATCATTAGCCCTTGTAGTTTCCTCTCGCGGTTGAGACGCTTTCTGTGATTTGTAGCTACAGCACCCGTCTCGCCCTGAACCCTCAGGTGTAAAATAATTGACCAATATTTTCCAGAGCTGTTCTCTTATCTTGACAATGTAATGTTTCACTTTATGAACTCCTGACATGAGATTTCAAACCTTTGTGGGCTTCATATCCAACTGTCTGAGGCGGATCACTATTGTCATGTCAGAGCAGAATTGACCTATTTTTTTTAATCAATAATATATCCTAAAGTCTGATTTGTATCTTCAAAATAAAACCAATTAGCTGACTTTTATATTAATAGACAGGAGAAAAAATGTTGATGTGACCTCTAACTATATTCAGAAGGTCGAATAAATAAAAGGAAACAGGTAGATCCACAACTAATATTTTGATTCTGCATAAAAACTGGGTCACTGTTTGGTTGGAGGACAGGAAATGACACAATTTCTGCTCCCTCTCTCTCTCTTTCATTGAGGTTGAGACTTTGACAAATAGTACAAATTCCTTTCAACACAATAAAATGAGAACTGGAGCACATCCAGCCTCTATCAATCAATCAATCAATCAGACTTTATTTATAAAGCGCTTTTCATACAATGACATTGTAACACAAAGTGCTGTACAAGAAAAACAGCTTAAAATAGAATAAATTAAGATCCCAGCCCCAGCCCCGACCCCGAACCCACCCCATAATCCTAAACCTTAGGTTCAACCTTAGGATTATTTTAATTTTCAATTACGCACTGACATTTACCAATGTGGGTGTTTTTGCTCTCTCCTGATGAGATATCATGTGAGACGTGAGAGGTTGAAAAGAGTCTCCTCCATCTTTTTAATTAAAGATGTCTTATTTTTATTGTTCTTATCTCAGCGATGACGAGCTCTCTGTATGCCATCTTCAACCTATTCTGAGATCTGTGGTTCAGACAGAATAAGCCACCTTAATTGCATATGCATGACCCCTTGTCTGGAAGCAGTCACTGTGTCAATAAATTATAGTAAAGGCCACAGTTGCTATCTAGAATATTAATCATCCTGCCTCCTCTATAGTGCTGTTTGACATCATGGCACGCTTTCCTTTTAAACAGCCCTGAGGGTCACGAGGTACAGGTAATTAAACTTCATATGCTGGGATCCATAATATGCATTTTAGCTCTAAATATTCAGTCATATATCTTAAATCTTTAAACCTTGTTGTTTGATTGGACGAATTGAAGAACAAACTAACAAGTTGTTGTTTTCTTTCACTAATTGAGCAATATAAAAGGAAACTTGTGAGGGAGTTTAACATGCTTAAATCAATGAAAATAAATGAAGAAAATCTGAAATTAAATTCAAAGATACAACAGGAGGCAATATGGAGAAATCTGCTTCCATGGGGACAGAAATTACTCCAGTTAACCGACTGTTTTATTACCCTTCAATATAAAAATAGATCATTTTTTTCTCCATTTAAGGCTTTAATGCTCATATATGTTATAAGTGTGAAGAAGAAGGTGACATTTTAATGTGGTATCGTCTTGTTGCATATCTGTGCATTAAACTGCCAAATGCATACAAAAAAGATTGTGCTGTTGCTAATATCAAACATGCACTGGTGATAGTTTAGCAGCTTCACTGTCATGCTAGGGAACTGAATAAATACAATAACAGAACAGTTGCTGTAAAAATGTATTGAAAAACATGCTGTGAAAAATGAACTACATATGAATATCCATTTTTGAGATGAAAAATCCAGCTAGTCAACTAATCTGTTAGCCAGTAACATATCAGGCTTATTACATGGTTGTGTTAAATACTTCATTCTGATTGGGCAACAGTTATTTCTCTACCACTGTTGCTATGCATGTGTCTCTAATCACAGATTTAGGCAGACTAACTGCAACAATATCAATCCAATTTAGGAAGTCTGCTCAATTTGAGGATGGTATGTTTCAAGTGGGGGGGGGATGATGAGCACAGGAGGTAAAGATGTGAAAAGTCAAAGACAAACATCATATAACATCAATATTTGGTTTAAAATTATTGATTTATTAAGGAGGGAGCCATGTAATAAGAGAGGTGATGTATTGTAAGTGGGTTGATGTGGCCATGGAACCCCTTCAGGGTGAGACATGCCTGCTGACATTGTCGGGATTACAATCTGCTACAACAGACAAAATGAATAAATGAATAAATGAATCAGAGCTCTCAGACAAGACGTCTTCCACTTGTCCAAGGATTCTTACAGGTGCACTTGACTGCTTCATGTGTTTAATGTGCACAAAGATAGCTGCAGTGCACATCAGAAGTTCCACTACGATGTTACTTCTAATTGTGAGTACAAGGGTGATCAATTACCAATAGCCCTTCATTTAGATATATCTTAGTATCCAAAGCACCTTTTGGATATGGATTTACAGGTTAATACATGCTGGATGGTAGGATAGGCCCATTTGGCTGAATTCATCTTTTAAGAGACATATCAGTTGTTGTTTTCTATCAATACAAAGAAGACAACTTTTTGTAGTCTGCTTTGCATTGATAAAACAATCATGGTGAAGCAGAATGTGGATAAAACCTTGCTCTGTATCTTTATGCAAACAGGCCCTCTCAGCCAGACTGAGATGGAAAACGGTTTGATAAAATTGGCTACTTCCTGGAGTCTGGAGACTGCAGTCACACACTCAGACGGAAGGGTTTGGAGACGTGGGGAGAGGGGAGGGGACAAAGTGCGTCTGCAGCCACTTCCACAGTCCCTCTCTGACAGACCTTTTCCCCCTGACTGAATGCTTCCAGACCACCTTAAAAAGCGGCGCAGTCCTCTGAACCGTGCGGGCTCCTGCGTTGCGCTCTTGCGCGGCGCCAGTGGGGGATCCTGGGACAATGTGGGGATGAGCTATTGACTACCCCCCATCCACACACACACACACACACACGCACACACACACACAACCCGAACTCCCATTATCATTATCAGCCAGCCACCCCCCTGCCCTGCAGCAACACTGGCTCACTAGCACATTAACATACTGCTGCTGCACCCCCTCCCCTGGACTACTGTCTGTCTGTCTAGAGAGCACAATTAGGCTGCAGAGGAGACACACACGCACACACACACACACACACACACACACACACACACACACACACGCACACAAGACTTCGTGCAAATGCAGCTCAATATGACTGGATAATTCTGAAATACCCTTAAAGGCTGCAGCCACAGATGATGTGTCTGTTGATAAAAACTGTAACATTTCGACGACAGGGTTTGGTGTAGCATTGTGATCAGGTTTGCAGTTCCACTACTCTATTTCTGATTAATTCAATGATGGCCCTTAGAGCAGGATTGTGAATGGCCAAATAAATTATAGATCGTTTTACATTTTGGGATACTTCATTAACGTATAAAACGCTTTCACACTCTGTTATAGTGTCTTGTCTTTGTTACTTAGATTGCACAAAAACTTTGAATAGGTTAGCAGATCAAACCCCTTATTTGGATGTAGCTTTTCAAGCCAATAATTAAAGTAGGCAGATCATGTTACGCATAGTCTGTCAGACAAGAAAAGGAAATGGATCGTCGGCCAATGGACCGTTTGACTGGATAAATAAAGACGGCTGGGGAATGTTGCATTGATAATCAAATTTTAAAGGACGCCTCTCAGTTTGTCCCCTCTGAAAGCCAAAGCGCCCAGAAGGCGGCAGCAGTGCGCTCTCAACTCTGTTTCGGACATGTTGCCTAAAGTCTCCCTACGTATAGACTCACAGGCACACATTCCCTCCCCTAACTCCATCTGCTGTAATTGAAGACCCCAAGTAGAGTAATAAAACCCAAACATGAACAAGACCCAACTGAATCCATGACGAGTATTTTGTTGTAAGGTTGACTGGAGACGAGAGCTGCCTGTGAGACGATACTTAGGGCGAATGTTGTCAGTATACAGGCAGGGAAATTTCATTTTTACAATTTTGCCATATTTGATTGAACGATTATGGATATTGGGACACTAACCTTCATAAGTGTAAGCTAAGTTGCTTCCAGACCTTTAGGAAATAGACTTGCTGGTAGTTCTCAGTCTAAGCACTTGTACTTCTTTTAATTTGAATAAACTGCAAACAGAATACTTAAAAGGTTTCATTCAGAAAGGATATTTGCATTAATACTGCTATAGTGACTTGGTTGCAGTATGGGATTTGGAGGCCTTTTTAATAAAAAAAAACTTTTAATGACGTGGAACATGGAAACAAGGTTTCATAACATTAAAAATGAATCTATATTATTTCTATTTCTGAATTTATCACCAATTTTGCAAAAACAAAACCCTACAAAATGACTTTTTTAGAGTGTGTACGTTTTAATTTAGTTGCAAAAGTATCGTACCAACTTCGTCCTTCATTCTCAACCTGAAACTTTGTCCACTTCTGTGTAATATTTAATTCTCCTATTACATGTTAAATGTCCATTTGTTTGTGTATGCGCGTGCCTGCCTGCGTGTGTATGTGTGTGCGTGTGTGTGCGCTGTGGGCCCTGCTTGATCTGTTGTTTGTGCTACACAATCACATTTCTTTTAAGCGACAGGGTGTCTAGACACACACGTGACCGGGCGCGTCAATGCGCACTGGAGACTGGAGACGGAGCAAGGGCACCCAAACCATCCGCCTCATTTACAGACAGAGAGCCTTTTACCCCCCTCGAGATCACTCGCTGGCTCGCTTTCCTCCACACACACTAAGACACGGAAACTTGGTGTGAGAAACAAGCTTGGATTATTTTATCTTGAGGGATTCGTCTGTTAAAATAGGTTTACGAAGCTCGGAGCGTGGACGGACAACCCGAGGGTCTCTCTCTCGCTTTTTTCTCTCCTCCAGGCTTTTAAACTCGAGAGATTCAGCTTCTGGCTCTTCGGACGAGGCTGTTTCTTGCCAGCAGACCACATCATCTGCAGACGAGTGGCATATTTAGACGATAACGGATAAAAAAGCCACAGCCAGCCTGCTGGAGAGCCCTTCTCTGTGCAGTCGGATCAAGGATTTTGTGGATTAATGCTCTTGAAGACACAGCGGCGAGCCTCGGTTTTCATGGGATAATTGTGATAGCCTTTTAGGCTTAATTAGGCCCCAGTTTGTCTGAGATCCACAATTTGCAAATACGCATACATGTTAAAATGTTTTAACAGTATTTGCATAAGATTCTGTCTCGATCGTGTTTTAAAGGGGTCAGTTCACAGCGCCGAGCTGCACATCACTCAGTGAGTAATTGTACCTCATCCAGGCTACATGCTGCTGTGTTGTAGCACACTTCTCCTGCTCCATTCAGTTTTAAATGCTAGTTTTAAACATCAGGGGTGATGGTTGTTTTTCCTCGGAGGAAAAGCTGACTGCTCCGTGAACCTCGACTATTTTTCAGTGCTTATATCTGCAGGAGAAGGCGACAGAGACTGGCGTATGCTACAGATTTCCTCTGCTTTTCCAGCTCCCAGTTTTTCCACCGTCTTTTCTCAGGCTGCTTGTCACTGCCTGGACTCGGCTCCCGGAATCTTCATGATTTGCGGACACCATGCTCGTTTTTTAGCCGGGGAAACCTCTTTTCGTCCCGCATGTTTAGGACCAAACGATCGGGGCTCGTCCGGCGACTCTGGAGGAGCCGTGCGCCCGTGGAGGGCGACGGGGAGGCGGATAGAGGGACACATGGCTCCGGGGGCTGCTGCATGGGCAAAACGACAAAGGTGGCCAAGACCAACGCCGGGTCGGAGGCTGAATTAAAGGCGTTGACCCACTCGATACTCAAAAAGATCAAAGAAAAACAATTAGAGGTGCTTTTGCAGGCGGTGGAGTCTAAGGGGGGAGCCCGGAGCCCCTGCTTGCTCCTGCCCAGCAAAGTGGACACCAAAGTGGGTCAACAGTCTTACTCTCTCCCCATGCTGCTCTACAAAGTGTTCAGGTGGCCGGACCTCAGGCATTCCTCGGAGCTCAAGAGGCTGTCTTGCTGTGAATCCTACGGGAAAGTTAACCCAGAGCTCGTTTGCTGCAACCCGCACCACATGAGCAGACTGTGTGAACTCGGTGAGCTGCCTCAATCTCATAATTCTCATCCTCTCTACTAAAAAAGTTCTTAAATTGCCTTTAATTCTCTGGTGGTCGGACCTCATTTTAGAAACCAGACAGCATGACACTGTGTCACAGAATTACCAAACTCTTAAAGGGATAATTAGCCTAATTGAGATGACATCACCTCTCTTGGCACGTCTGTGTTCAGTTTCTAGAAGGTCGAACTTGACCAATTTGGAAAGTGTGCCAAATAGTCATCTTCATTTCTTTTTTTTCTGCAGTGTGTTGTCATTAAATATGACTGGGAAATTGAACAGGTCAAACTGTTTCTCGGCTCAGTGTTTAGTGGATGCTACATGCTCGTAAGATGTTTTAATTGGTCTAAATGTCGACTTGAGCGTCTCTTTTGACCCTTGAGACAACCCATGGAACCCATGAGCTGTATATTCAAACTTTTATGAGGGTATTTTCAACTTTATGATACAAACAAACAGCCCATTTGCTATTTCAACATTTCACAATTGGCATTTCCAAAGTGCAAAGCGACTCATCCCCAGCTTTACAGTCTTTCCACGGTGAAGTTTCCAGTGCTTGTGTGTGTATTTGTGTGTCTGTGTGTGTGCTAGCTTGGCGTCCCGGGCCAAAAGAGGCCCGTATCTCAGTTTGTCCTAGACGCTGATAGTGGCCCTCCTGGCGCCAGGCGGCCCCCTGTTTATCTGCCTGCCAATGAAAGGCAATAGCCGCCCGACCTCTCTGCCTCTCTGCTCCTCCAGGCTGAGCTGACAGACACAAAACCTTTTCCCTGAAGAATGACAACTCTTATCACAAAGTTTAGATCTCTGCCTTGTGTGTTTTTTTTCTCATGCTGTGTCTTTTTTCCTTCCACAGAGTCCCCTCCTCCTCCATATTCCCGCTATCCCATGGACTATCTTAAACCACCAGGTAAGCTTCATATGAATTTATCAATCCCCCTGAGTTTGCTGTAGTTGCTCTGTGAAATATGCACATCTAAAAGGACACCTTGTATTCATGAATGTTTATGTGTCGTCTATGAGTCTTACATTACACATGCATATAGTCTTACACTCCCTCTGTGGTTAATTTGTGAGAGTGTGTGTGTGTGTGTGTGTGTGTGTGTGTGTGTGTGTGTGTGTGTGTAGGAAGCAGCTCCATGTTATGTTGTGATTTATGATAGCAGTGGAGTGGCACGCCTGGCTGGCTGGCTGGCTGGGCAGTTCTAGCGTGGCTGGCAGCCAGGGCACAGCAGCACAAAGTTGAGATACCAGCTATAGACTGACTGGCATTTCACCAGGGGCAGAGGCGGAGAGAGGGAGAGAAGAGAGAGGGAATAAAGGAAAGGGGAGGGAGGAGGAGTTATATTATGGGTGTTTTTGTTTGTGTGTCCATCTATCTATTGTGAATCGAAGCGCAGACAGCGGCATCTCTGGAGCCAGTCGGCCATTATCATGTGAATTAATCAACAGATTAAGGCTGAGGACGTGTGTAGGGGGGAGGTGTCAGTGTCCCACATCTCTGCTTGGTTGTGTTTGTTTTAGTGACCAGGGATGAGAGCTTTTGTGTTTAATTTCTTTCACAATCCTTCCTGTTGCTTGGTAGTTTTTCTGGTTGTCATCTTACACCCCAGCGCCGGAAAGCTGCATCAGGTTATGTCATCGCTTATTAAGTCAGATTCGAAGTGTGTTAAATTTCAAGCTATAACCAGAATAGTGCGAGAGCAAGAAGCACTTTCTCCTCATGTCACAGAGAAGGTGACAGAGATATAAATGCATATATAGTGTGTGTGGTACTGCTAAGCCTTCCGTTTCAATTTTCCCATCACTCCTTTCCTCCTTGCGAGCTCTCTGTTTCTGTCCGTCAGTGCAGGAAAAGCGCAGGGTTTAACAATGACTGGTCAGACGACCAGTTAGGAGAAGGAGAAAGTGGCTTTCAGTGAGTGGAAACAATAGGAAGTCATTGCAGCTGCAGCTGTGGTTCCCCCCTTTCCCTCTGTATTTATTAACTACCTGATAACGCATTTAGTAAAGCTGTAAATAAGGAGTTATCTTTAGGGCTGAAAAAGACACAATCAACAGCAGTCAGGATTGCTTTGTCAAGTTATATTGGAAATGAAGGTAAATAGGAAATGCATGTTGGATGCAAACAAAGTAAATGATTACACAACACGTTTCCCCCTCTCAGGAACAACTTACCAAATGTAAGTTGTTTGACGCTGTGGGGATTAAATGTTGCATAAAGGGGAGAGAAAGCCAAGGGGAATATTGTCCTTCAAGTGAGAATAAAAGTTTAAAAAAGCTCTTGAAAGACCTATTGTTGTAGTGTTTTAACGCAAACATGCAGCGGTCTCTCTAGCTCACCTGTCATGCTGTTTCTTTATTTAGTTGCAGTCAATGAATGCAGCTGCAGTTCTGGTTTGAGACTCTCTGTGTCTGTCTGTGCATTTGTCTGTGCATTTGTAATATAGGCTGAAAGACAACATATATTGACAGGACAATGGAACAGGATGGGAGACACACACACACACACACACACACACATGCAGACACACACAGGAGAGATGAACTTATCATGCAGAAACAGGGGGGGTTTTCCCAGGGGCCTTGGGAGGCTGTCAATCATGAACTCATTCTCATTACTGGAGGCTATTAGATTTTTCTGCTAGTCTCTGTATTTACCTGGTTTTAGGCTGTGTTAAATCATGAGGAAACTTAGGCAATCTGCATTGTTAACCTTAAAAGAACAATCAAATATATAAAAAAAAATTGCACTTAGCGGAAGAGCGATGGGTTTTATGAGGATGGTTTTATGATTCCAGTGAGCAGGAAGTGGCAGCGGTAGCAGCGGCAGTCAATATGAAAGCAGGCGGAGATGTCAAACGCTACCTTGTTTCAGCTCTGGGGAATATAAATCACACACTGTTTGGCTCCTTCTCTCTCTGATGCCCCCTCAGCCCTGTGGTCAGCTGTGAACTGATGCCCGGGGAGACCAGGGCAGAGGCTGCTGGCAGCCAATGAAAGCGAGGCATGGCTGGGCTCTGCCCGTGCATGTCGTTACTGCGACCACAGCAGCACGGGCAGCGTCCGGACCTGGGGCATGGTGGCAGGGGGGAGGGCGGGCAGTCAAACCACTCTGGTGTCTGTTTCTTTTTTTTTGTGCTTTTTTCAAAGTATTAACCCCTTTATGTAGGCAGATGGCTTTCCACCTATGAGTCAGGTTGTAGTGGCGGTTTCTGCCTGTTTCAAGGAAGTTTCTCAGGCACAAAGTGCTCACTATCTCCGTGAATTACACTGGAACGAGTACAGTCTGTACCTGCTCTTTGTGTATATGTATTGATTAAGTGCATCATAGAGATGCAGAAGATAAGACGAAACAAAAAAAGGTAGAAGTACACCACCTTTGATTTATCATTGCACAATGAGAAGATAATCAGCACAATTTGAAGGAATCCTGCAGGAAAACAACGTAGAAGTCGGGTTCAGTTTGTTTGAAACTGTATTTTTAAGATAAGGCAATATAAATAATTCAAAACAAAGCAATGTTGGAGCCAGATAGAGGGTTAAAAGATTTTTTTTTAAAACTTAATTCCACCATGGACTAAAATGGGTCTTCTGGGTAATCAAAATGAGACTGGAGCATCAATTTGTGCATTAAATTCCTCCTTTCTCACCTTTTTCTTCAGTTTGCATCCACTGACTTTGTTGCTTTACCAGTCAGATTAGCTTCCCTTCAGCATCCTACATCCGTGCATGCACTTTAGACACAATTCACACGACCACCACCACCACACACCTTGGTTCAGTGCGGAGTAGGTGTAGTGCAGCGTTGACGTGCAGCAAAAGGAATGTATCATTAGTGAATACCAGGCTACCAGCAGCAGCAGCTCTGAAGCAGGGCTAGCCTTTTAGTCTCAGCGGTGTGCAGCTCTCACAGCCGTTTTGTTAAAGCCCCATTCAGGTGTCATGTTGAAACTAGTCTACATTACAAGTCTTAGTGGGAGGTAAGCATTCAGATGCAAAGAGAGGGAGAGCGACTGAGTGTTTTTCTCTTTCTCTGCTTGGTTGTGCAGCGACTAGAAAATTGTTGTCAAGCTTTCAAGGCCTTTCTGAGCTAAATCGAACACAAAAACAGTGTATTTGGAAGCAAAAACACCTTTACTGCTGGTGTGAAAGCACATATTTCTTATCTGGCAGCTCCTTTTTCTGCCTTTACAGGTAAAAACACAACTATTGGATCAGTTTTGATCTATTGTAAAAGAGGAGAGCCCTCTAAAGTTGGATCTGTAGTTGATAATCGAGCAGGGATCAGAAGTCTCCGTCTCTGTCATTAGCAGAAAGAACACAGCTCTTTCCAGATCAGCAGCTAGTCTATGCAGAGATGCACGGGGCTAACGTTCTGACTGAAGCAGTGGATTATGGGGGATTATCGGGGGTGTAAGGCACTCTCCTCTGTAAGTCTCGGCTGTGTGTGTGAGAGTGCGAGCTTCGTCGTCAGCGTCTTCATTAGGCATTGATTTCACCCGAGTGATTGACGGTCTCACAGCTGCTGCTTTGCCTTCTCCCCTCACACACAAACACACAACAACACACACACAAGGACACACACATGGTGCTAATTCAAAGTCTCTCTCTGTCTCCATTAGATTCTCCAGACTCTGGACCATCATCCAGTGAAACTGGGGGAACGACATACTCGGCCCCTGTGGGGCTTTCAGGTAAATATTCCAACAAATACATACTTCTCTTTTTCTCCTTCTCCCAGTCATTTTATCTTCCTCATCTGTTTTCTTTTCCTCCTCCTGTGCATTCCTCCCAACACACACTCCATACTTGTGATGATGAGGCAGTGATTGTGGGGGCCCCTGCTTCCCCTCTGTAATAAAAAAACACACTGAAGGAGTGTGGTGTATTACTCCCACATCCACATAAATTCCTCCCTCCTGGCTCCATGAACAACGCTCCTCTCTTCTCCTCTTCCTCTCATCCTTCTTTGGGTTGTGTTGTAATGGAAGACAAACACGCCGAGTCGTTGTTTGGAGAAGAATATGCTCTGTGCGTGCGGTATTGTGGGAGGAAAACATTAAAAAACACACACACCAAAAAAGAGGCTTCAGCTGACATGCAAGTGTTTGTTTGATGGTTTTTGAGTGTACAGGGGATGTGTGTGTGTGAATGTGTGGACTCTCCTCTGGGCGAGACACGGGCACTTTTCTTTCTTCCGTCTCTCATGCAGGACTTGTTTCAGGCTTCCTCAGCTTTTCTGCCCCCATAATCCCCTTTGGCTGTGTTACCCTGTCCGCAGGCTACAGAAAAAGATGGAGTTCAGGGCAGAGAGAGAGAGAGAGAGAGAGAGAGAGAGTTTGCTCAGTGCTGCTCTCTGCTTTCCTCCGCCTCAGATGGTTCTCATTACCGGGCCTTTAAAGCCTGTTTTATGTCAGTTGGTGTTGGCTGTCCGTTTCTCCCCCCTCCTCCATTGTTTGGTGGTAGGGGGTTGGGGGAGTTGCCTGCTTTCTTGCTCTCTCGTGTGTGTGTGTGTGTGTGTGTGTGTGTGTGTGTGTGTGTGTGTGTGTGTGTGTGTGTGTGTGTGTGTGTGTGTGTGTGTGTGTGTGTGTGTGTCTTCAGATGGGGGTAGAGATTGTGCTTACAAGAAAAGAGGAACTAAAAATCAGCGTCTCCTCCAAAAAAGACTAAAGACACATTTTAGACCAGTTTATTCTGTGAAACTCAAGATCTGGAGTCTTAACAGGCGCCCTCCCTTACCCCTTCCCCGCCTCCTCCTCCTCCTCACCCTCCCCTGTTTTCCTTCTTGGCCAGGATGACATGGCAGCAGCGGCTCCACTGAATGGGCCTCCTCAGAAAAAAGCAGCAGAGGTAAAAAGGCCGAGGCGGGGTGGCCAAAGCACTCTGCCCTCGCAATTTCCCCAGCAAGCCACATTAAAAAAGGCTTCTCCATTCCTCCTCCTCCTCCTCCTCATGCTCCTTCCCTGCTTCCCTCCTCCTCATGCTCCTTCCCTCTGGGGCCCTGACAAAAGAAACATGGCTCTCCCAGAGGCCTGCTGCTGACCTTCTAATTCACTCACTCTGCCCTTTCTATGTTCTTCTCCAGACGTTTTTGCAGAGAGGAAGAAGGAAGGGAGAGGAGGGTGGCGAGGACTTTGATTTAGCAAGAGTCATACTGTTACTTTTGTTGTAGTCACGCATCAATGTTTAGGAGTTTTCACTAAATAGAACTATAAAACAACCAACGAGAAATCCTCAGTTTTCTGTAAACACACAGTTATAACAGAGCTGATGAGGCAAGAGATTACACCCTTGGAAAAAAGTCTAAGACTTTCCAGGCTGGAAGGGGTTAATGGAGCTGCGACAGCGACAAGCGCAAATGCAAACTAGGCTGCCTGCCAGGCTACAAGCTCCAAAGCTCCTCTCGCTGGCTCACGTCATCAGCTTGGAACAGAGCAGAGAGGAGGAGGAGGAGGAGGAGGGAAAAGTAAAGGAGAGGAGGATGGAGGAGGAGTCCATGGCTGGAGGCCTGGAGCCGGGTGTCGGGGTGCTGATCTTGGTTTGAGCCGGGGTAAGGGCTTAGCGCAGAGGTTAAAGGTTCTCTCAGGGACTGAAGAGAAGGAGGATTAGGAGTGAGGTTTGGAAAGTGAAGATCGGGTCAGGGTTAAGAGGACGCTGGTTTGTTGGTTATGAATCTGTGGAGTATTTAGTCATATTGAAACCTGTAAGAGACTAGATGCTACAAGAGCAGCTCAGGTGGCTGCCATGGGTCCAGATTGCCAAGCTGTTATGAAGTGTTGTGTTGCTGTAATACCTCAGCTTTGTAGGGATACCCAAACATACTTTGATCGTTTAGTGAGGTGACAAACCTTTATCAGTTCTTACATGCGTTCTTACATGTTAAATGTGTCTGAAATTGGCAATATTTCCAATAAGAGTCCAGGATAACACTAATGCCCATAATACTGGAGTCTCGGCTCAGATGCCGAAACAAGACTTTGACTAAACTGTTTGAAGTGAAGAAGGTTTGAACACTCACACAATTATCAAAATGTCTTAAATTGTAAATGTGTCCAAAATTGGAAGAATTTTGAATGGGGTTTGGTTCAATCTGATGAAAAGGTGAATAAGCAAGATTAGGTATATGTTCAGCCTTCCAAGGCCATATTTCTGTACTTTCTTTGGTTAGTTCTTGATGTCAGACACATTTTCTGTCCATTTGTTGTTGTAGTGAATATTAAGGATTAATACTTGGCCCCACACACACACACGCACGCACGCACACACACACACACACACACACACACACACACACACACACACACACACACACACACACACACACACACACACACATATATTCTTTAAACACTGTTTTATAGAGGCCTGTTCGTGCTCAGCTTTTATTGGACGTGTAGCATCGGTGTGTGTGTTTGGCGGTGGCGTGCCTGCTGGTGCCACCGGGGACTGACCCAGAGTGCTTGTGTGTAAGAGGATCCAGTCAGGCTGCTTTGACACGTACACACACACACACACATTTTCACACACACACCAACACATACACACAGGCAGGCAGATAGAATGACCTGGTGCGAGCCCTGGCGCACGGCCGACTGTCACACAGGCGCTTCCTCCCACTGCAGGTTAAATTTAGGCTGAGTTGTATTCTTATACCACCAGCCAGTCACCTCGCTCGACAGACAGTCGGCCAGCGTTTCAGTCAGTCAATTAGTCATCCAGTGAATCGGCTGGAGGTGTAACCTTCATCAGGGGCTCTGACAGGGATTAAATTTAGTCTTGGCACCTCGGCTCATTAAATCAAAGTAGTTCTACTGTCATGTAGAGGGTCCCAAAGAAATGACCCAATTTTGGAGCAAACCCATTGAGAGAAACAGCCTGGATGATGTTTTTAGTTTGTCTGTCATACAGGAAGTGAGGTTTGAATTACTTATCACCAATCCTGACACATAATCCCATCATTTTTTGGAAGCGAACTTGAAGCAATCAGGGCCTCCAGTCAGTCAGAGACAGAGCACCCTCAGTGTTGCATTCCTGCCTTGTTTGGGTTAGCAGGCAAAGGAAAGGGCTGCGCAGGATGTGACCTCATGTCTTTGAGGAAAAGGCAAGCGGACAGGGAGGCAGCTGAGGCCTCTTCTAGATAGAAAACAAACACTGGAGTGCCCCAACCAGAAAGAGGGAAAGGAGTGAAACTGAGAAATTTAACTTAGAAATGTACATCTAGCTGTTTAAGACACACTCTCCTCATGAAGCTGGTTCTGCTTTGGCTGATGTTTTTGCTTAAGGGGGAGAGAAGATGGCGGCTTTGGGTGGAGGGAGAGATGGCCGGCAGCTCTGCTCTGTTCTCTGTAATTTGGAGGCTGCGTGTTCAGCTAGCAAGCAGCAGAGCTGGGCCGCTCTGTGCCGGGCCAGGATCTCTCATTACTCCCCACTTCCTCTCCTTGCGCGGCAGCCAAGCCGCGTCTTGGCAAGGGACTTAATTTTTGGTTTTGGCCGTCCTCTGTTCCCCACCCTGTGTCATTATGCTGCACAAATCGAAAAAACAGCATGCAGAGACAGCGGAGGGCGGAAAGAGGGGGGGAAAGGCAGAGAAGAGGATGGAGGAAAGTGTGCCTGACTTGTTGTTTTTTGTCCATGATTGCTTCTTAGCCCGGCATCAAAACAGTTGAAGCTTTAGCCTAGCTTAGCATAGCCACTTGAGTGAAAGGTGGAATATGCAGATTTGGCCCTGAGCCTGAGCTTGGAGGGAAGCCCAGAACAAGATGAACATTGTTTTGGTTTGCAGTCACTCTGTGGAAGTGGATTTTGACATTACCTCAATGTACTAAGACATGAGAGAGAGATAGAGAGAGGGAAGGAAGGAAGGAAGGAAGAGAGAAAGACACCCACCTTTTAGCAGGATAAAGACGGATATGGAAATAAGTGGAGACACATTCCTTTAAACCTGTGTGAGTGTGTGTGTGTGTGTGTGTGTGTGTGTGTGTGTGTGTGTGTGTGTGTGTGTGTGTGTGTGTGTGTGTGTGTGTGTGAGAGAGAGAGAGATTTCGAATGTGACACAGTCCTGCTGCCTCCACCCTCCCGCCTGCTCATTCATGTAGTCAGTTTGTCTTTTGTGTGCGCAGACTGGAGGGGGTGTGTGTGTGTCTTTTTTATCTCAGTGACAGACTCAGGCCTGTCAGTAGCCACAGCTCAATCACACACACATTTAAAACACACACACACACACACACACACACACACACACACACACACACACACACACACACACACACGCACACGCACACACAGGCACATAATTATCAATTACAGAGCAACAACACACTGGAGCGCAGAGGTGCACAACTTGATGTGCTGGTTGTCTGTCTCTGATTGCGGTGTTGTGTGTTATTTAGTTCCCACGGTGTTTTTAGCGCCACAACAATGTGGTCGATTGTTCTTCTTGTCTGTCCATCCGTCCATAGCGCCCAGTGTGAGTGTCAGAGATAGTGATCCTGAGAGTGATCTCCTGACTCTTGTGTTTGCAGAGAGTGAGCTAGTGACATCATTCAGCCAGCCTGGCACCCTGTTTCCAGCTAGCCTGTGTTTATTTGTCCTGTCACCCTGGGAAATGTGGGCTGAGGAGGATCATTGTGTGTGTGTGTGTGTGTGTGTGTGTGAGGGTCAGCATGATGAAGTGTTGGAGTAATAGCTCTGCAGGAGTGGAACAAGGTGTTGCCAGGGGTTTGAATCTCTTTCAGTGATGTGGTTTTGTAATTATTGGAAGATATAGCCAGATTAATTATAAAAATTCCAGATTTTTCATCTCCCACTCAGGAAAACACTGCGCCTGAGCCACAGTAAGAAATGCATGTTATTAAAGCAGGAACATCCTTTCAGAGAGGATCCCACTATAGATGGAGGCATTAGGAAAACATTTCTTCTCCTTATCTCCTCCAGATTGAGACCGGATGGTTCATGTTAGGGATGGCGTGTCTGCAGCTCGTTCTCTATCTGTGTTTCTGCGAGCAGTCAGATGAGTAGATAGCGAAACTGTGCCACTCCCCTGTGTGGTTTTCCTGCCATCAGGGCTTATTTAGGTTTCCTGAAGTGGGGGTGAGACTTCACATCTTCTTACGTAACCCGCCACCATAAAGAGGCATTTCCTCTCTGAGCTGCTACACTCCGCTACAACAATATGTTCTGTTCTCTAAAGTTGGCGCTCTTTTAACTATAATTCTTAAAGGAGACTTGTATTGATTTTACACATGGCTGATTAAGCCACTGATAGTGAAATGAACCTGAATTGTTTAAGGCAATAGAGAATTGTGTGCAATTTTCAAGGTTTTAATGCTATACTTAATCAAAAGAGCTGATGACAATAATTCTAAGAGCAGTCACTCACCTTCCAGCAGTGAAATAACAGAGTTAGGTAAGAGGCTGTGTTGTTTTTATTGATGGGTTTCGCTTTGCTTTCTTTCTCAACTGGCTGCCTTTCATTGAATTTATCCACTACCAAGAAAATTAACACAACGGGCAACAAGCCAGCTGTCGAGGACTAAAACATGTATTCACTTGAAAAGTCAATGAAAAACTTTTTTTTCTTTCTGTGTGCTCACATATAGTTAGAGAAATGCACAGGCTTTCATTACAAACACACACACACATACACACACACACACACACACACACACACACACACACACAGACAGAGCCGAACATACACGGCACGGCAGAGAGAACAAAAGGAATGCCTCCGGGGTGACCCTTGACCTTTGGAATAGACTTTCCCCGGCTCGAGAGAGGGTGTTGACTTAGAAAATAAGGCACCATGAAGAGTCCTTCCTTCCCCCTCCAGCTATTTCCTTCATGCCTTCCCCATTCCTCTCCTCAACCACTGTGTGCGTGTCTGATGACGACAGGATCATTACACGTCTGAGGCGCGCACACACACACACACACACACACACACACACACACACACACACACACACACACACACACACAAGCACACACACACAGAGTCAGTGCTCAAGGGGATCGATATGAGACAGTTCTCAGGAGCCTTCTCACTATTTACCGATGTTGTTGATAGTCGTGTGTCCGAGAGTGAAGGTTGTAAATTTTGTGTGTGTGAGGGTCTAAGTGTGGGACTCTCTTTTAAGTATAGCAGTGACCTGGTGTGTGTGCTTATGTGTGTGTGTGTGTGTCTGTGTGTCTGTGTGAGTGTGGAGTCAGACAGAGGTAATGATTAACCTTTCCAGACTGTGTTTCGGCCCTGTGAGAAGCACCCAGTCTGCCGCCGCCCCTCCCCTCATCCGTCCCTCCCCCCTTCGACCGAGTCCAATTGTCTCAGCTAGCGTGGCGTCCACTCTTTAAGGTCTCGGACCATTAAAATCCACAGGGGAGCTAGCATGTGTGTGTGTCGACTTGCAGAATAGGCCCCCCTCCTGTGCTGTGGTTTAAATATTTTGTATCCAAAGGGGGTTTATTTAATCACAGATATTTACAGTCCCCATGCCCCCCTACCTCGCAGACTATAAGCTGATCATCCATTAAATACCTCGAAAACAAGGAAGCTATATGCTGTTTTTGTTTGCACAGTGATGCTTATGGCTAGCATTAGATCCTAGCAGATGCTTCATGCTGTTCCTAGCATAAGGAAATCTGCCTAGCTGTGATTTCTAAACGTTTTAGCTCTCGAATAAGTTTTAATGAAGGGCTGAAAAAGCCAAAAAGTCTATTTTGTTTGATTGTCTGGATTGGGGTTCACATGTAGCCCCCATGGGACGAACCAGACTGGGTGAGACCAGCAGCAGAGCTGAGCAGAATAGAAAAGGTCGGAGTGACAGATGGCCTCAGGCAGCCAGCTAGCCTGCTTATCTCCAGCGAGGAGCCGCCCGAGACACACACACATACACACACACACACACACACACACACACACACACACACACACACACACACACACACACACACACACAGGGCCTGAGAGCAGACGAGCAGGTGGGGGCGGCAGACAGATAGACGGACTAATGCTCCGATAGGCAGACATCCAGAAAGCAGACAGACTCACAGACAGATGTACAGACGGCTCTGGAAGTGTTCAGGAGGCCGGAGCGGATGGAAACAACCCTCTGCAAGGACAGGCGGACTCGGTGCAGACACTCTGACGACACTGTCTGACACACGCAGACGCACACCTATGTGAGAAGCACCTGAAATAGTGTCGGAGCGTAATATGAGGAGCGTGACCGGCAGATACCTCACACGCAAACACACGATGAGTTAAAAATTAAAAGTCAGCTAAATCAGCCTGGCGCTTGGAACATGATGTGTTGATACAGAGCCACAATCACTTGTGTGTGTCGTTTTATTTGTGATGGTGTGTGCTTTTCCCAGCAGCATTACACATGTGGTGTAAGTCCATCTGCAGCCAGACACACAAGGCTGCAGCCCACATATGTAGTAGCCTCTCTCAGTCTAAAACCAGCTTACCTGTTCGCTTGTTATCAGCTGGAAAGAGCTCTATAACTATTTACCCTTGTGTCTTTGTTTGGATGGACCCGCTCACTCTCTGAAATTAGCTTCCAGTCGCGCTCTTATCTAACCGTGGCGGAGGAATGGGAAGAATTCTGGATAGCTGTTATCACACTGCTGAGCCAGAAGCCCTAAATCACTACTCTGCAGTGCTGGAAATTAACTTTGGTCCTGCACTCACTCCAAAATAACAGCTTTATTTTCATTATATGAAACTATACACTAGTGTTTCAGTACTTTTTACTCTTTTAAAGGTC
Organism: Notolabrus celidotus; assembly: GCF_009762535.1. Taxonomy (NCBI): domain Eukaryota; kingdom Metazoa; phylum Chordata; class Actinopteri; order Labriformes; family Labridae; genus Notolabrus; species Notolabrus celidotus. Next base: position 11,429,241 of record NC_048290.1, on the reverse strand, counting down.
ATGGTTTCACTTTGACCGACATAGGGAGCACTGTGAGACAATTGCAAAAAGTCCTGTGTTGCAGTAATGGAAGTTGAAGAAAGTCTGTTAAAAAAATAGCCTCCTGATGATGTCACTGGGGTGTCATTGTTGTGTTTGGATTTTCAAAAAGTTTAGGTTACCATCAAGTGGCATAGTGTTTGAAAGACACGGGCATTCGAGCCAGGGAAATCTTACCTCAGTGTGTTGCACGTTTGGAAGTGTTTTTCATAGTTTGACCCATAGTAGACACTAAAAGTTTGAATATTTTCGCTGATAACCAGCTGCCTTCTGTAATCCCCCTCTCAAAAGACCAATGAGTAATATAGTATTTGTTTTGAATTTTTTACGCAAGACATTTTTAATCTATTCTGGTGTTTTTCCGCCTCTACATCCCTTCGCTTTTATCCTTTCTTCGGTTTTCTCCCCTCTGTGCTCCATACATTGTGCCAGTGTGAGTTTCTTTCTGAGAGGAGAGGAGAAGAGAGGAGAAAAGAGGAGAGGAGAGGCGACGAGGGAGGGGAAGCGGGGCAGTTAGTGTAGTCCTGAATAGCAGGGTGTTTTCAGGCTGCAATGACAGGCTCAGACAGGCAGCCGCTCTAATGACCTCTGACGCCAGGCCCTGTCTCTCTCAGCAATAACAAACACACACACATAGATACACATACATAAAAACACACACACACACACTTACAGGGCCCCACAGGTGAGCTCCACCAGCAGGCCCTCTGTCAGCTGTTAAGAAAGTCCAACTCGTCCTTCTCTGTACCAAACCCGGCTGTTCCTGTACATGCGAGTAAAACAGAGCAGAGAGAGAACAGCTTGGCTAGTATGAGACACAAAAGACACTTTCTGTCTCTTATCTGGAAGATAAATGCTTTCTTTCCTCCGTTTGGTCTAAGGTAGATAGCTGGGTACTTAGTTTCCCCCTGCACCCTACGAGGACGGATTTACGATAAACTCCCCAAGGCTTGGCTCTGACCAACTTCAAAGCACACAGCCCCTCTTGTTTTATGGAAGGCATGCTTTCAGTTTTACACCCCCTCCCTCCCTCCTCCTCTCCTCTGTTTCTGTCTCTCCTCTGCCTCACTGTTATCTTTTCCCCCTCTTCGTCTAATGAAGGCTAATGAAAGGCCGCGGTGAGTCCGCTCAGGCCGGCAGAGATCCAGCCGCATTAACTTCGTAGTTTGTCTCAGACGGGACCTTCCAAATTATCGGTTACACTCACAGCTACTGCCAGATGAAACGAGGAAGACAGGGGGAGGAGAAGGGGGGGAGGAAGGCTGGGAACTCAGAAATGGCTCTGAGGGGCTCTGTTAATTTTTTCCCTCACATATATATTCCCCTGCTCTTGAAGCTTTCTTAACCCTTGAATGTGTCTTTCATCGTGAAGAGAGGATGTTGAGAAGATTGTGGAGCCGTGGATAGGAGTGTCAGCAATTAAGTGATGACTCTTAAAAGCACAAGAGACACTTAAAAACCCAGAGAGGAAGCAAAGTTGCTAAAGTAATAGTCAAAATATGTGAAAGCATTCCTTCTCTCCCCCACCCCGCCCCCTTTTTCTTTCCTCTCTGCGTCTCCCTCTATTTCCTTTGCGCCTGACTGGCTCCCACTTTTCTTGCTGGGTGTAGCTGGGAGCCAGATTTCTGTGGAATAGAGATATGAAGGGGGGAGAGGGACAGCGCAGGAGGCACACTAAAGGGAGACGGCAGAGGGAAGGGAGGAGGGGTTTGGAAACTGGAGCACGGCCAATGCTACACTTCTTTTACGCTCAGGGGAAACTTTAGACTGGAGAGGCCTAGCTTGTCAACGATTCAGACACCAGAGTCTGAGAGTTAACGGCCTGCCCTGCTCGACTGAAAACACCATGTGCTCCACTGTGGACAGGGAATAAATTACTGTGTGTGTGTGTGTGTTTGTGAAAGTCTCTTGTCTTCTTGCTGTGAATTCAGTAGTACTTGATTCCTCCTGTAGAGTCGAGAGAGAGACAATTAGAATGAGCAGTTGATGTCACTGAGTTGTTGGCCACGGTGCTGCAAAAATACAACGCGCCAGACAGAAGATAAGCATTTAATGCCTAGACAAATATTGTACTGCGTGTGGACACTTGCCCGACAGTGTCTCTGAGTTGCTTCTCTTGTCTGAAGTCCAAAAATTCCAACATGGTTTTCCTGTATGGCAGAAGTCGAGGATGATAGTAAAGATTTGGCTTCTGACTAAAGTGAATTCTCGTTTTCCCAAAACAGGAATAAGAAAGAAGTTTGGTTTTGTATTTGCTTTTAATTTGGAAGCACCAACAGGGGTGTGTCAGACTTTTTGGCTGGGGTGGCCCAACTGGGGAACTGACAATAATAATAATAATAATAATACTAAGAGATGGAATGAAGTAGTGTGCGTGCACATACATGTGTTGATTTATTTACCTTGTCATATCAGCTTTGTTGTTTAAAAAACAAACACAGTGACGTTTACAGGTTTCGTGGTTCATCCCTGTCCAACTCCCAGAAACACCCCTGTGCATCACACCCTCATCTTATCCTTCTTTTCTGTCTTTCTGTTTCACTCTTGATCTGTATTTTCATGTCAAATGTTTTTTCCTAATGTAAACTTAGTGACAGCAGGTCTAACCGTCTCCTTCTTTCTCTGTTTCCTTCTGTAGATTCCTTGGCATTGCAGGAGTCTGGTGAGCGGGCCCATTGGTGCGTGGTGGCATACTGGGAGGAGAAGACACGCGTCGGGCGCCTCTACTCAGTCCAGGAGTCCTCTCTGGACATCTTCTATGATCTACCTCAGGGGAACGGTTTCTGTCTGGGCCAGCTCTGCTCTGAAAACAAGTCCCAGCTGGTGCAAATGGTGCGGGCCAAGATCGGCTACGGCATCCAGCTGACGCGTGAGCCGGACGGGGTGTGGGTCTACAACCGCAGCTGCTACCCCATCTTCATCAAGTCGGCCACACTGGACAACCCGGACTCGCGCACGCTGCTTGTGCACAAAGTGTTCCCCGGTTTCTCGATAAAAGCGTTTGACTATGACAAGGCCGGGAACCTGCAGAGGCCCAACGACCACGAGTTCACCCAACAGCCTCGCACAGGCTTCACGGTGCAGATAAGCTTTGTGAAAGGCTGGGGACAGTGCTACACCAGACAGTTCATCAGCAGCTGCCCGTGCTGGTTAGAAGTCATCTTCAACACGCGATAGCAGCAGCCTTCCTCTTCTTCACCCTCAACCCTTTCACAAAAGACTTCACCCACTTTCCTTTTTTTGTTCCTGAGGTTCAAACAAGTTCTAAAAGAAGAAGAAAGTATAAAACTCTGACGGACTTTGTTTAATAAATGACTAAGATTTAATTAAATAAGAAGCGAAAAATGTATTTTATGTTATATATAAATATATTATTAATTGTAAATATGGAGACGTTTTATATGCATCATTATTTATGTATTGTGCAATGTGTTGATGAGAAAAAGAAAATAAGATGCACTTTGCTTAATATAAATGCAAAACAAAGAAATGCCAAAATAAAAAAAAAACAAATAATATTTCATGTCTGCTGATGTTTTATCTTGTGAATATGGACCAGTGTTTTCATGTCACCAGATTTTTTGCACAGATTCCCATTTCAATCCTCTTAAACCTTTAAATTGTGAAGGACATTGACTTTTTTATTAATAAGAAAGCTGTCTTTGGCTCAACTTTAAAGTCATGCATTGTAAAAGCATTTCCCTTTGAGAAAAAATGAGTCAGACTGTGACAGAGGCGTGTGTTGCTTCTGCTCTTGTAGCGCCTTTCAAATTGGTCCGTTTTTTTCCGAGTTATTTTGGGATAATTGTCCCTCTTCCCCTCTGTCATTAACCGACTGATGACAACACAACCAGGAAGCAGTAATGACAAATTTCAGGAACCAATAAGGTCAAAGGAGGCTCCGGCTTCCTGAAGGAGCCTCTTTCTTTGTAACGGCTGATAAAAATACAAAAGAATACAACATATCAAACAATCATATAAAGAATTCAATGCCACGCCTGAGGAAATTAGTACATAGGATAATATACTGGAATACTACCATGTCATTCCAACATGTTAGATGCAAGAGAATAGTCTCAGTGTGCAGTCAGACAGTGGCCTATTTGTGACCTATTGTATTCTAAAAAGAGACAAAACAAAATAGATTTCCTTAAAACAAAATCTGTGTGTATGTGTGTGCATGTGTTTGCGTGTGTCTGTCTGGGCCTCGTCCTGTTGCTAGTCAGATGGGTGTCTGTGAAGAGGATTACTACTGTAAGCCTGCTTTACCCACACACACACACACACACACACACACACACACACACACACACACACATACTCACACACACACACACACACACACACACACGCACACACACGCACACACACATACACAGTCTCAAAGACCTACATTCACAAGACCCACTTTCCTCACTCTCCAACCCCCCATCCTGCGCACTGTTCATCAGTGCTTTGAAAAACATAATTTTATTTAGAACATGTGGAGAAAAAAAAACATTTTAATGAGCAGGAATGAGGCACATATGTGTGGGGATCCTCCCTGCCTCTTTTAATATGTTCAACATGAAAGAGTTGAAATGGTAGAAAATATTTCAGAGAGTCCTAATTTTCTTATCTGTACACAATTGACATTGTTAATTGCTGGTATGTATATCGCTTAGTATCAAACATGACTAAAAAAAATACATTATATAACGTTAAAATATGAATATTAAATTGGCTTATAAGGATTCTAGTAATTAAAGGTACAGTGTATAGAAATGGAAAATTCTGTGAAATCTACTGGTCAGAATAATAAGTATGATCATCATTTTGTCAATATTTTACCAGCAAAAACATCTATCAATACAAATGTGTTTGCCCACAACAACCACTCTCTTCTTCACTTTCTTCCAACTGGTGCAATTTGCAAGACCACTCACTAAATAATAAGACATGTATTACTGGAATGTCGTTCTCTGATATGGCAGAATCACGGCGGTGAAAGATGGAAGCCTCCAAGGAAGGGAACCTACTCCTTATGTAAATAAAAGGTTAACTTTAAGTTAACATTCAGGTGATTGTACACTAGTTCACTAATATTTTTCAATTTCTACCAAGTCTGAGCTGCTAAATGTCAATAATTACTACACACTGTATCTTTAAAACAGAGAATAATGGACATTACAATGCATGCACATAGAGCATTTACATTCTGTTTCCTTTATGAGAGTGCCCAGCACATTAAAATAAATGCTACAACAAAGCAAACATAGAAAGAAAACTATATTAGCAAAGATGATGAATTACATCAGAGGCTATTAGAATGTAGCCCACCGGGGGGGTTGGCCTACATGTTGAGGCCCTGTTCCTTGACATTATGCACTTTAAACTCATGGCTGTCTGCATGCCCTCACAACAGTAATCCCTAACCCTGCTAATACAACTAAAGCGGCTCCAAGCTTTGTGTTTGTGTAGTGCGCGTGCGCGTGCGCGTGTGAGCGAGAGGAATAGCCTCACACCCTTGACTTCTCTCAGACAGTGTGACCCTGATTCTGCCCGGCAATAATTCCATCAAACTATGACAGTTTTCACCCACATGAACATGAATATTTCATGAGGAAAGAAAGAATATGAAAACATTTTTTTAAAACAAATCCCATACCACAATAAGAAAACTTTGTTAAAAGTCAAACTTGCACTTTTTTTTCTCACTTTGGCACAACAGATGAAGTACTCTTTGGATGGTGTTTGCCACTTTTAATAAACGTTGTTCAAATTGGTGAAACAGCGCCCCTCTTGATTGCAACGGCAGCTACGTGTTAATCAGTACGTGCGGTGATACGAGGTATTACACTTTTACTCTCAAGGCCTCTTCTGTTTTTTTTCTACGCCAAAGCAGGTAAGTGAAGTTGGCATCCTTTAATGAAACTCTGTCAGGTGTTAACTGCACAATTCACACAAACTGTCATGCCATCTTAAAACTATTTCAGAAAAAGTCTCAGTCAAACAGAGGATGGATAAACGTCAGCCTGAATTTAAGGCACCTTCAGTGCAAAAGCACATGCAGTGGGATACGTCTATCACCTGGTAAGTGACTGATTTTCCTTCATGAAAGGCGAGATAATGCATAAAACCACTGACTGTTTTGGGTTGTTGCTTGATCAGCTAGTGCTTAATCCTTTAAAGGGCACTAATTGAAATACTTTGAAATTCAAAAGTTCAACCCTAGAGTGTTATTGGAGGACATAACAAGACTATTTAACATTTGCGACATTTTTCATTTTCATGTAGAAAATCGAGGTCAACGAAGTTACCAAATATGGTTCCTTGCCCTGTAGTGGTAAAAAAAAATAAAAAATCAAAGAATAGTGTTTATGAGAAATACAAGAAAATGCATGTAGGGGTGAAAAGAACATTTATTTAACAAGATTAGAACATAAGAACATAACATAGAACATGGGGCGGGGGTAATATCCAGGATGCAGGTGGGTGTGACAAAGTTAGGGTCAGTCACATCATCATCATCTTCTTCTTCATCATCGTCACTGATGGCAGGGTGGGCTGGCACAACAACATTCTCCTTCCTTTTGCCATAAAACATCTGTGCAGACATTGCATAAAATTTAGACACATGCATTAAACATAAATTGTATTAAAGTGTATTATTTTATTTATTTATATTATTTCCTTATCAGTAGGGCTGCAATCATTGATTATTTTTACAATTATATATCAGTTTATCAGTACCTATAGGTGCAGTTCACGTCACCTTGGGTTTCTGTTGAACTGTTTCTTACTACATTTGTGTGCTCAACTCTGACACAAGGTGGGCGTATGTCCAAAAATGTCAATATCATACTAACACTAGTTCTTACCTGAACAGGGCGTATGATCAAATATGATGCCTACATTTTTTATGCCATAATTGCACTTATTTCACCAATTTCTCTGCAAACAACACACATGTCATCACTTAGTACAACTACTTTAGCATAAAATGCTTCAGTTTTGTCAACTTACCATGGTTTGTTTTGATGTTGCACCTTATTTACTAAAGTGGGCGGAGCCGGTAAAGCGTCTTTTTCCAACTTCCGATTAAATAGGAAGTTTAATTTGTTCCAGGAGATTTCACTTCAACGTGTCTGCCTCAGACTAGCTTTACCTGCATTTAAAACCATATATTTTCAAAGAAGATGAGGAGGACTTGGCTTCCCTCCTCCCATGTTAAAGTCATTTTTAGAGAAAGAAGAAGAGAAACGATTACAGTGACCAGAAAATCTTTAGATATTCATTCAAGTTCATCACTTTGTGTTATAATGACAGAATTACTTGACATGCTTCTTCCTTTTCTTAGTTTATAACATGTTAAAAAAAAGGCATGTTAATCCATCATTTTATTATGCACTACCATGAAGCACTGTGAGTCTGCTAGTGTATGGACCTTTTGTAAGAATCAAACCAGTGTGTGGTTTGTCTGTGGTTAACACACCCATGCAGTCTATAGTAGGTTAGCCACTGTGCATGTGTGTGTTGTTTTATGTATATTTATATATGTGCGTGCAGACCTGGGGGGGGGGGTTGGGAGTAAGAACAGGGTCTGTAGGTGGGGCCTTACAGCCTGTCTAGGTGGGGGGTTGCTTTGTTGGTGGTGTGTTCTTTGTGTACACATTGACCTTTTCACTTCAGGAATGATTTTTCTAACGAGACTGTCATCTGTCATTGAATCTGATGTAAACATCCTCACTGCTGTTTGAATAACATGTTGTAGATTTGTCAGGAATGTGAGTCATCTTAAACGCCATTATTGTTCGAGACATCCTATATATGCCGTATATATAGATCAAAGGATTCTGTATGCTTTGTCCTTGCATATGTGTGCTGTGTGTCATACATTATATGCTCGTCTGTGTGTGATAATGTGTGTGCTCATGTGCATATATGTCCATGTTTTCCTGCACACGTGCCTCCATACATGCATGTATGGATGCAGCGAAGTCTGCGACTGTGCCGGTAGACATAAAGCCAGACCCCCACCATCCCCCTCTTCCTCTTGCCTGGGGAGGAGATAAGACAGTCTGTCTATCTGGCTGCTCTCAGCAGGAGGGAGGGGCCAGGTCCTAGGATGGGAGGTTATGGAGGTGATGGGGTGGGGACAGACTTGCCTTGTTTACAGGCTGGATGTGTCAGTGGGGGGTTTAAAGAAGGAGGATGGTCACTTCTGGCACTCTTATGCCTATTTAGCCCCAGTATGGCCTGCAGCTATGTTTTTCCTAACCCCGATGAACCACAGGAAAGTCACAGTCAAATGCAATTTACACACATGCGTAGTGGCTTAAATGTACTGTATGTGCGCACACACATACAAACACTTGAAGCGTGTATGTGAGACTGACTGTTACATAACTGATGAACAATTTGAGCTGACAGAAGCAAAAACACGGCTCACTGATCATCATTGGAAGAATGTTCAAAGACTTGCATTTACATGTGATTAATATGGAGCCAATATTGATCCTTCCAGCAGGAGGATACTGTCATGCACAGAACATGCACAAGTGTGCTGTTTGCTGTGATTAGTGCTTGTGATGTGTTGAGAAGCCAGTTCCAAGTCAGATGCATTCTAATATAGTGTAAAGAAACACTAGCTGTGTTTACATGTGCTGTTTTTCCTTCAACATTCTGATTAGAGACTCTGCCTTCACTGTTTTCATAGACGCTAGATGAAGTTAGATGATGTTATGACATGCGCAGAGTTGTACCAGCGCTCTAATGTGTTAAAACTAGTGGAAGAAACTGCTCCCTCAGTCTGTTTCTGTTGTCAACAAATACTGCTGTTGCTGCGTCATTGTACATAATGTGTTCAAATTAAGTAAAAAAAAAAAAGGAAAAACACAATCACCACACGCCTCTACATAATGGAGGAGGAAGGTAGTCACCGTGTAATGCATATAGGATGACAGGCGAAACAGAGTATGATAAACTGCCCACCCCTCTCTTGTCTGGCAGGGAAAATGTAATGGTGTGGTGAGCATCTTTGGAAAATTTGAGGGACAGAGATTTTTTAAAATTATAGAAAATTTCAGGGGTGCATGTGTGAAAGAGGCTGATGACTCACCTTGACTTCTTTGTTTTTAATTACTAGTGGAACGGTAGGAAAAAGTCTGAGTTAGCTCACACATGCGGCTCACTTTTAAAATTTTGGAAAATTTTCCATGTCCAATCATAGATTGTGTAAATAATGGACGCAGTATCCGTGATGTCACCCATCTGTTTCTGAAGAGCTGTTTTTAAGCCGATCCTCGGCAGAAGCCATATTGGAAATGTTGAACTCAACCTAACTGCTGTCGAGCTAGTGTGAGGTAAAGAGGCGGGCTTTGGGCCTCCTAGACAACAGCTACAGTGTTCACGCCTGTCAATCAAGTCAGCTGTGCCTCTCATAATGGAAAACTCATAATCTTAATATCTTCGAAATTGCCGTGTTATGAAAAAATTCACCCCCTGTACAGTGTGTGCCGATCAAGAAATGAGTCATCCAGACTACACTAGTTTTTTGTGCCAGGCTGTAAACATGTTTATTTCTGTTGTAAAGGTCGGCTTTATTGAATTGGTGTGTATGTGGTTTTTGGCACTTCCGGAGCCAGCCCCAAGCCAAAACTCGAGAAACGGCGGTCTCCCGAGGAAATGCTACATCCAAAGTAATGCTAGTTTTGCGTGACTACCAACCCTGGCTTTAAATAGTTTGTCATTATTCAGATTAATTGTCTGTTATTGCTATTCATAATCATCTTACCAAATCAGCTCTTCATTCAGATCATACTTTAAAACGTTGAAATTCCTTACACTGTCTATTATGCAGCCTATACAAGAGGCAAATACACAGGAAAAGTGAAAGCATCCCTAATTTCCTTGAGAGCAAGTCAAGCAAAGTGGTTGCACAGAAGAGTAATGAGAGTTAATGTTACCATTTCACATTTATAAGTCCCTGCTGAAAGAAACAAGAGATTGTCTTTAAGTTTTCAGCAAATGGCCAATGTAAATCAAATATATCTCTGGGTTCATATAATATTTAAACTGTTGATAATTTAAGCAGCTGCAGCATTTGTGGGGATTTTAAAATTGTACATTTGCTGATGCACAGAATAGGTACAGAGACCTACGTCTGGATTGATAGTTAGATAGAAAGTGATTTATCTCTGAAATCTGGGTTTTATCAGCAGCTGCTTTTGCTTTCATGGAAAGAGAATGAATCTTTATTTAGTTGAATACTTTGTAATCTGATTCTTCATCTTAAATCTGGGGGGAGCTTTGTTTTGATTCTTTTTGATAACATAATGAATGTTTGACAGCCCACACCCTTCTATTGACTCCCATTTTATACATATTGTACCTCCAACGCCCTACACAAACATCACATCACATTAAATCACTGCATACAGCTCCCTCTTTGTACCTCCCTCTCTTTCTGTGTATTTACACAGAGAGTATCTGCGTAATATTGCTGAGATAAATCAAGAGAAATGTGGGTGAACACACAGAACATGCTCTCTGAAATATGATTGATAGGTGCAATATCAGCAGGAGACAAGCTGGAGATGACTACAATATCCTTTCTTTTTTCTTTTTCAATTATGTTACACAAGACGAGCCATTTCCTTTGCCTTCCTCTTGATTATGAATTGCACCGTCCTCTGTCCTATTGGGCCGTTTTTCTCCCAGAGGCCAAAGAAAAGGGAAAAAAAAGCCTACAGAGGGACAATGTTGATGTCAGTCTCGCTGACAGAGAGCTGACTTTAATAAAGCAATGGGAAACTCATTTTCAAAGGAAGGAAGCAGCATGTGGAGACAAGACGGCTCCAAAAGAAGAGGCTGAAGGCACGGAGAAGCAAAAAGAGATACCCTGCATGAGCACACTGATGTTTTTGCACAAAACAAACTCTGGTGTCATGAAGCGGATGCTGTATGTGAAAGTACACGACGTGCCAAAGTCATATCAGTGAAGAACTGTGCAGCGTATGGACGTAGGAGCAGAAGATAGGGCTGAATCCGTGAGGGCATTCTTTCCCAGTGGGAGGGTAACAGACATGGACAACATCACCGCTGCTCCCCTCACAGTTTGGTGTGAGGTGACAAACGCCTCCATGTGGATTACAGCATTTCTGGCATTTTACAACCAGGTTAGCACTACAGCGGCAACACAAACCTTAGCCACAGTGGAAGAAGTCGATGGAATCTTAAGTTTTGGTGCCTTTTTTCTGCGCACAGAAGTTTGAAATTTTAGCACAAAAGTGGTAATTACATGAAAGTCTTCAGTTAAAAGATTAGTGAACACTGATGCAAGATCTGTTGGGTTTGTTGGTCTGCGTGTGTGTTTGTCTGTGTGTGTGTGTGTGTGTGTGTGTGTGTGTGTGTGTGTTTGAATAGCAGACTCTGTAAGTTTCCTGTGTGGACTGGAGTAAATGAGGGCTGAGGAATGTGAGTGCAGGGTAATCATGGCAGACCTACAGGAGTAACCAGATACCGGCTGCCAGACTTCAGAGGGAGCGGGAATCCCTCCTCCACACAGACACACCAACTCCTGCAGGAGACGCTTTGGCTGGGACTCAACCCCCTCCCATCCTTTAACCCAAACATGGCCCTTAGTGTCCAACCCCCTGCCCTTAAATGAAATATCAAAGTTTTGTTTGTTTGTCTGTTTGGTAGTTTGTTTACTTCTCCTTACATGTGGATGTAGTTGCTCTGAAACTGCTCTCAAGCTTAAGTTGTCACTTTATTGATTTGACTTGTGTTACTACTTTAAAATGTTGTATAGTAAAAACACAATCTTCAATCCCAGGCTCACATTTCAGGGATTTTTAGCTTTTTTTTGTCTTCTTAATAGTCAAGTTTATCTGGATCTTGGACTGTTTTGGATACATCACCTTTGACTTCTAAATAGCCATGTATCTTTTTGTTCAATATTCTGAGTTTTTATTACGCCAAATGATGAAATTATGTAGAAAACATAGACTGTATAAAATATGGATGTAGGATCCGTGACGTCACCACTCTGTTTCTAAAGAGCTGTTTTGAGGCCAATCGGCAGCGGCAGCCATATTGCTGCCGTTGAGCGATTGTGATGTAAAGAGGCGGGCTTTGAGCCTTCTAGCCAACAGCTACAGTGTTCCCGCCTGTCAATCAAGTCATCTGTGCATCTCATTGGAAGACTCGTAATCTCAATATCTTCGAAATTGCCGCGTTAGAAATAAATCCCCTCCCCCTGCAGTGTGTGCCGATCAAGAAATGAGCTATCCAGACTACACCCGTCTTTTGTACCAGGCTGTAAACATGTTTATTTCTGTTGTAAAGATCGGCTTTTTTAAATTGGTGTGTATGTGGTTTCTGGTAATTCCTCAAGCGGATCCTTGATGATCTGCCGTTTTTAGCACTTCTGCATTGGACTCATATTTTTAGACCAGAGTTTGCTGCTTGGTAGAAAATGATAAGCAAAATACTTCATTAGGAAAGTAATCATCACCGTTAAGTTTGGTGTATAGGATGTCTTTTTTATACATTTTTTTTATGTGGCTTCTGTTCCTTAATGAGGGGTAGGACAGTGGATATAGTCAGAAACTAGGATGAGAGAGTGGTAATTAGTCGCAGGCAGTGGGTCCGTATTTCCCAACTATCAAAGTTACCGTGGGCCTAGCTTTAGTACTGTTCCGGTAGTTTGCAGGATTTCTAACTCCACATGGCGAAAAACAGATGGTACTGAAAATAGCTACACAGCTGCTCAGAAACTACACGTTGTGGACTTTGCTGAACTCAGTGTGTGCCGTCATACCGGAAAACAGTTCAAACCTTACTCCCTCAGATACCCCTTTTCGGCCGAGGGAGTTTCAGGGCCAGTTCGGAGCCGGCGCTCAATTGAGAACCGGTTTTTTGTGTTTCGAATGTGAGTGAACCTCGGCAAGGAAAACCGGTTCCAGAGCGGCTCCAACTCATTGCTGGTCTAGATCAGCGAACCGCTTATGTCAGGCCGAGGGGCGGGGTTGCCGTGAACAGAAACACAAACTAAACGTGTTTCCGCCATTGTCCTGCAGCAAAAAAATAAAAGAGACTAAGCTGCCGTTGTCCGCCATCGTTGTTGTTGTGAGGGAAAGTTCGCGCTAGTGCCGCAGGGAAAAGCGTTCACGTAAATCTGACGTCATGACGTGCCTCTTCCCCGGGCTCGAGCGGGCAGAAAAACAAACGGGTGCTGTGCTGGTTCGCGAGTTCATCCAGCTCCGAATCAGTGCGAGCACCAGCCTGGAACATTTTGGGAAACAGATTATATAGTTCATTAGCAAGTTTCAGTGAACTCAGGAGATGTTAAGTAGGTAAGTTAAGGAGAAAGAAAACAGTTTACTATTTTTTCTGCTCTTGTTGCTAAGCTAATGGCTTCTGGTAGCTATGTATTCAGCCAGCAAATATGAGGGTGGTTCCAATCGGCTCGCTCCTTTAAAGCCAAATTGCATTACAAAGTCCTCAAGATCAAACACGGTAGAAGCAGTTGAGTGACCTGCAAATGTAACAATCTGAACACCCTAAGGTTTGCCTTTAAAATGGCTTGATACTTTTCTGTCAAATATTAACAAATGATTTATTGTAATAGTATTTAGTGACATTGTTTCATCACATTACATATCTGATTGGAGTTAAAGTTGTTCAACATTTCAACCATTCCTGTAAACCTGAATGTTATTATCAAAGTACTGAAAACCACAGAGGATAAAAAAAAGGCTTGTTTCTCTGAAATTTACAGACAAGGCACGAATTCAAACACACAGGAAAACACACATAGGCCTACACACACATACACATATGATGCAAAGGAAATGGTTGATCTTTATCATGCTTTCTTGATCAGACCGTGACCCTGCTGTCTTCCTCCTCAAAACATCCTGTCTGACTAGCAAGAGAGAGATGCAAACAAGATGGGGTGGATATTATTTGCTGTACCAGAGAAGAACAAAAAAGACTACAAAATATACAAAATAGATTCAAGATTGTGATTTCAAGAGAACATACTCTCCTCTTCCTATAATTCATGTAAATATGTTATAGTATTTAACATCAGTAGCTGAACTCAAAGTCTTCACAAAGCTTAAAAAATATTGTCTCTTGAGGAGAATAATCTGTCTTCAGGTTTTCAATGTGTTGACTTTGGCTCTAAAGGAATGTAAATCCGCCAAATACTGAAAGACCTCTACTTGTATCTTCCTGTCCTGATTAAGAAGTGACTTTTTCTTGTTATGTAAAGAAACTGAATAACACTCCATAGCCTCTTTGAAATATGCACTCCTGAAATTTCGAAAAAATTTTGGGAGCTCTGCATTTGAGTCCCTCATCGTGGTGACAGTGTTCCCACGTAACCAACTTCTTCCACAAATTTAGCTTGAGGCAAAAATTCCAGATTAACCCTCCTGTTATGTTGTAGGTCAAATTGACCCATTAAGTTAAAAAATCTAAAAAGAAATTGTTAATAAAATGAAAACAATTCAAAATGTAAAATAAAATAAACAAAAATATATGTTATGTAAAACTATTGTAGTTATATTTAGGTCTTTCCAATGTACATTAAAAAAAGGTTTAACATGAATTTTCATTAAAAACGAGTGAGTTATCCTCATTGAACCATGATCTGTGAGAATTAAAGAACACCATTGCACTAAATATTTGATTTGGTTATTAATGGAGTTAATAATGAGATTAAAATAATGTTTATTGGGATTTTTGGGGTTTTGACACTTCTAGATAATTAAATATGCCCCGGGTCAAGTTGACCCAGGAACATTATTGCTTTTCTTGAGAAGTGAACATAACAGGAGGGTTCAGTTTGGGTGAACATTTTGTCTGTTTGTGTTCACACATGCAGCCCATTCTGAAAATGTTGGGATGTTTTCAGGAGTTTTGTGTATGTGTGAATACAGTACAGGCGTCAACTACTGCAGCAGTTAAGAGCTTCTTAATTGACACTTAAATTCCAATTAAGTACCAACAGAACTGAAGGAAAGAATTAGACTGTAGTATCTTCAGCTAGTAACAGTGGAGTGATCGTTTAAGGAGGGAAAAAACTCTCATGAACAATTAATCCCAGAGGAAACATTTTCTCTTGTGTCTGACACCAGCAAGAAGATATTCAGCCTACTCATACATACATACATGTACTCATATATAAGTATACGATCCATACATACACATGCACATGCACACATGCACACACACACACACACACTCTGCTTTCTACTGTCTCTTCTAGTAGACCCTGGGGTCTTGTTATGTGAAAAGCAAGATCAAAGCAATAGTGCTGAGGAGAAGATAAAGAGAGGGACATGCAGAGAGAAAGAGAGAGAGAGAGAGAGAGAGAGAGAGAACTATAAAGAGACGACTATAAGTTCTTTTTTTTAACCTTAATTATTTCCTCGCTCAATACCAGAAGAACACAAGTAGAACAGAAGCAGCTGACACTATTCATCCTCAATATTCAACTCAGTGAGGGATAAAGATTCTCTCGTGTTCATCCTCTGACTCTTGCGTCATCTCCTCAAACTGTGGTACTCATTCTCACAGTAGCTCTGTACGTTTAAGTTTGGTTTTCAGCATTTTGCTTTTGAGCCAACACACTGGAATGAAATGCGACTGTTTTTTTCTTGCATTCTGATTATTGTTGGTAAAATTCCAGTAAATTATAAAGACGTGTCTCTCTCAATACCTAAATGCTGTGGACAATCCACTGGCCTCGATGTAGATGCCATTTTAATTGGAGCTTCTTTTCAAATTGAAATAAGGAGATTCTTTTGAAAATGGTGCAAAGAATGTTGTTTTTAGTACATTTGGTTGCTTTTACATTTTGAATGCTTGAATTTCTTGACAATCCCAAGGCTTTGACCAACGACCTTCTTTCCATTTCTGCAGAATTTTAAAACGGTGGCGATTAAAAACAAAAATGTGCACAGCTGCTGTCATGAGATGATATTTAGCTCTGGTAATAACTTCTGTAAAGCCACATGAGATATAATGTTTAAGAAGGACCTGTTTGAAGATACCTATATTAAATTTGTATCAATTGATAATCTTAAAGGAAGAAGGTGTGCTCTGGCTCCAACAGAGAGTTTTGATTTATGGCTTGTTTGTAGCATTTATGTTTCCAGCCTAGCCATAGTTTATAGAGTGTTTTCCAGGGTTAGTCAGCACTAAAAGTGTTTTATGAAGCTCAGTTTAATGCAGAGGATATTATAATGGCTGGGGTAACATGTTGTGCATCAACAGGAATAAATAAATTCCCAGCAAGGGGAAACAACTCTACTCTGTCTGTCATGCAGAAATGGGCTCAGGACTGATGTTTGCTTCAAGAATTAAAGCCACAGTTTGTTGTATTTGGTTGCTCCAGAGGACTGTAAAATGGCAACATGAAGAGGATTATTCTTCCTGTTTTCTAGATTCTGTGAACAAGTGGCTTATTGATAACTTATGCAAAATGTTTGTTCCAGGATTTATGAATGGAAGTAGGTGGAATACAGTTTTATGACAAGAGTCGGTCATCTTGAATGTTGGTTAATACGGCAACATATTCTGTAGTTTTTGGTGAACAGTCTTTTAAAACACAAATCATCCACATCTAAAGTTTTGGTTGTTATTGACGCCTCTTTCCTAGATAGGAGCTCTATTCCTCAAATGTTCCTGTGTTCCTCTTCCACATGTCCCTCAAAGTGTGAAGTCTTACCTGTCAGAGAAGAGTGGTGGAGACTGAGAGCAGGGAGTGGGTCTCTAGGGTGGCTGGACGTGACGTTCAAAGCGTGTTGTGAAAGCCACACTGTAATGTTCACAACATAATGTTGGATGATGCATTAGAGATCCACGCTATGATGACACTTTTTGCATTTCTATAAATGTGGTTTGTAAACAGACAGCCATGCAGAAATCTTTGCAGTACTCGTCTTGAAAATGATTGTCATTCTTCAACCTCGGATGTTTTTGTTCATTCTGCTACGTGTCACTATTTGAGGAACACAACAGTCATATGACAGAAACAAAATCGACTCTGCCTTCTCACTCAGGACAAATTTTTCAGGTATTTTTTGCTTCGTTCTTGCTTCAGTTTATCGCGAAATCCTGCAAATATGTTGTGTTATTTGGGGGCTGGGAGGTAAAATTCAGAAAAAAGTTGGGGTGAGAATTTAAGCTGGTTGCATTCACACATACATCCCACTATGGAAAGATTCTGTAAATTTCCAGGACTTTCGTGCCCATGTGGATTCTGCTAAAGAGAGTTCAGAGTCAGAGATCAGCTGAAGAGAGACCTGAAGCAGCAATCAAAGGACACAAAAATAAAGTCTCAAGAATGTCAAGAGAGTTATCTCAACATCAGGTATCTTGCATCTGCAATGTACACCCACCTACGGTTTCTATCCAGTTGCTATATTTATTTTATTTTTTATATTTTTGGGTGCTTTTATGCCTTTCTGATAGGACAGCTGAAGAGAGACAGGAAATATGGGGAGTGGAGAGTGGGGGAAGACATGCAGGACATGGTCACGGCAGGGAGTCAAACCGGCAACCCCTGTGGCGAGGACTATTGCTTCTGTATGTGGGGCGCTTAGACCGCTAGGCCACCAGCGCCCCTGGTTGCTATATTTCAATCACCAGATTATTTCTTTCCCAAAATGTTTGTAAATGTTAGGGATGCGACATAATTTTGGAATGTCTGAATATTCGCTCACTTATCGAATAGTTAATGCGAATATTTAAAAAGTATTTTAAAAGTAGAATTTTTCATCGTTTTGACTGGTGCATGGGGGTAGTACGGTATTCCAAGCAAAAGAAGAAGAAAACATAGCGACACGACAGTCGCTGGAAATACGTGTGTGGTGGTGTGATATTCAGAAACGGCGAAGGTTGTAGAGACTGAGCATGGCTGTAAAATGTAAACATACACACCATGCTGTTGCTTCAAAGAAACACCTGCATAAAGGTAGAGACGGACGTTGCCAGTGCCCGCTACTAACAGCACCTCGTCCTGGTGCTCGATAATGAATGATCGCCAATTAGATGCTAGTGGTTATCGAACAGTATTTTGACCATCCCTAGTAAATGATGAATCAGATTCCTACGCTGAAATGTCAAAAAGCATGTTTGTTTTAGGTTCCCTTATGTAAGTATTCATTGCTTTTTTGTCATTTTGTCATTTAGAAGTTTGGGGTTTAGACATTTATACCACCAAAGAAGTAAATTGTAGTTATTTCTATCATCCATGGCAATTTAAGAGGAGCTTTTCTGCATCTCTCTGTTTTATTGACTTAGTGGTTTATTGATCTATTGTGAAAAAAATCTGCAGAAAAGTCGATTACAAAGTAATCATTTTGTTGCAGCCCCAGTCTCTTCCCTCCTTGTTTTATGTCCTTACCCACCACAGTCCATCCATCTCACCCTCACCTCCCGTCCCCCCTCAAGTGGTCTCTTCCTTTTGCCTTCTTCTAAGAACTAGCCAACAATGCTGACGTACTTCCATGTCACGCTGGGCGAGCTGTGCTCTCCAAACAAACACACTGAGGCCAAAAGAGAGACAAACCGGCAGCAAGAAGATCAAGATAGGAAGGAAAAAAAAGACCACCAGGCTGAGACTGTCTGTGAAAATGAGATACCACAGCAGGAAAAAAACCTAAGACAGTTTGATTTGCTTTTGCTTTATGCGCTGTATTCCCCAAGAGATGTAGTGGTAGATATACTGAAATGTTGTCCGCATAACGAATGGATATTACCTCCAAAAGTTTCTTATATTAAATCATTGAGAGTAAGCTGTTTTACAAACGTAACAGTGACTATAAATTACGAGACAACCGTGCCTTGCCGCCATTTTTGCATTAATGTAGGAGCAGATAAATCAAAGATACGTGTCAAAATCTCCCACAAAAAGTTGACACATTAAAAAGTTTTCTGAACCGTGTATCGACAAACAGCTCACTTTAGATTGCCTTGGTCACACTTAGTGGAGCTAATCATACGTGAGCGACCGGGTGCTCTTTCATCTTGAAGCATTTTTTCTCTCTATTACACATCACTTTGTGGTTTGTGCAGCGATGCCTGATATTGAATGGTACTGAATGAAATGTTAAAGAAAGAAAAAGTCTTTTTGCAGAAGCTGGCTTTCATCCAGTACCTGCCATCATTCATCTGGGCAACAGGGGGTTATTGAGAACAATCACAGACAGAGACAGAAGTGTGCTGACAGGCTTTATACATTGTGATGATGTGTGGCTCTTTCCCTGCAGAGTCTGAGAAAATGTTTTCTGCCAAGTAGACATTTTTATGTCTACTTATGTCACGAAAGGCAGATATAAAAAGTGCTTTAAAGGCACAAAATAGTGTTCAAAAGAACTGAAAATATCTCATCTGAGAATATGTAGATATGAAGAATCAGGAACAGGACTAACTTGACTTTTAGGAAGACTTTTTAAATCAAGCCTCAATCAAACAACTCCTCATACTTGATGTAAATCCTTTATGTTAAGAAGAAAAGATAAAAACCATGCTTCAACTCCTTTGACTGCATCCCCTCTGAGCTAAGCTAGGTTAAACATGTCTCAGACATACAGTATATCTGAACTGAACACACAAAATTGATATTGATCCTTTTCTTTAACTCCAAGTCAGACTGCAAACAAGCAGAGCCCTGTCCGTGTATTCCTGCAAGGAAATCAATATCATAATTCTTCAGCTCACAAAGAGGTGAAATGATGAGTCTAGCGGCAGGGTAAGAGGACTATAAAGTGCAGATGGAGGTGAAAGGAGCTAGTCTTAGAATAATTTGTGCATACTTCACATTATGGGTCTTCCGAGAGATTTGGTTCATTACTATTTTGTGAGAAAACTTTTTATTTCTGAACATTTTTCATTACTTTAAGGGAAGCAAAAGAAAATCAAAATATAAAAGAAAGAAACTGATTTGAGGTTACTGGTTGGTCAAGTTTTTCTCATTCGAAAGGCAGGGTGAGGAACTGTTGTGCTGACTCTGGTGAACCCTTTGGATGAATCAGTGTTTTTTTTCTGGTATTAAAGGTGACATATTATGCTCTTTTTCATCAAAATATATTGGTCTAAGAGGTCCCCAAAACAAGTCTTTAAAGTTTATTGCTCAAAAAAACACTTTTAAATCAGATTTTTGCATGCCTGTAAACCCCTCTTTTTCAGCCCTCAGAACAGGCTGTTTTCTGAGTCTGTGCCTTTAAATGAGTATGAGCTCTCTGACCACGCCCCCTCAGGAAGTGGATGTGTCCTCTGCTGTCCAGCACTTTGATCTAATGTTTACATGTTGGCTGAATATACACGGCTGCTCACAGACCCGCTTTACTTCAACCCTCTGAATTTGATCCAGAATCTGATCCTGACGGAGAGGCGCCTGCAGCAGGACCTTTCTGAACGATTGGTCACAGATTTTGTGTTTCTTGTTGTTTTATTTGTCAGTATGTCAACGTGTGTCTTGGTACACAGTGACGAACATGCAGCTATGTGGCCATGCTAACTAGCGCTAGCACTTTTCCATGAAAAATAAAAATCATCCACTAGATCTTCAAATCTGCAGACGTGGGGAGTAAAACCGACCTTTGTGTTTATAAAGACAGCCTACAACTAGAATGCCTCCCCCCTAAGCTCCTTGTTAGCACACGTGTGCATGTAATGAAAAAACGGAGGAGGGGTTGAGAAATGCTTGTCTTTTGGATGGAAGTCCAAAAAATAATTCTGCATTCTCGGGAGTCGTAACCTAAATGCTGATTGGCTTTGTCAACAAAGCGTGGAGCAGATTTATCAATAAAGTTGAATTTTTGATCTAGAACAGGTCTTGACGAAAGCTCAAAAAGAGAGATGGAGAGATAATAAAGCGCAGTGTGAAGATGGATGTTAACAAACCTCTGTTATCAATGATGTCTCACACAGTAAGAGACGGATGACGTCTCTAACCCGGAGACTGAAGCCTGTGACGTCTCAAACACAGATCATTAAAACTTAAACACCAGCGGCAGACGTGCTGAGATTAGTGAGTAGTGATGATGAGAATGATCTCTGGATTTACTGAACCGCTCATGGCTTGTCTCAGTCCTTCACTCTACAAATCCTGTCCGTGTAATTAAACCTTTGCAGTGGAGTTTGTCCACAGGTCCAGGGTATATGTGAGCTGTGTGACGTCTTGTGGAATACTTGGCAACACACCCGAGGCTGCTTTTTTTGTATTGTGACCATGCGGAGAGCCAGAGGGAGGAAGAATACAGTTGTTCTGATACAGGGATGTGCAGAGAACTCCTAACAGAAAACATAACACACAAGAGAAAATCAGAGTCCTGTCAAACTCAGCCCCTACATACTGTATATACATTCACTCGTCTCTTATGCACAAACACAACACCCATGGGGACTGTGGAGCTCAATAGAAGTTATTACAATGAGTAGAGCAGTGGACACATACGGCACAAAGATATTCACACAGTTTCTTCAAGCTTTGCAACCCCATCATACATGAAATCATAGCATGAACACACTATAGGCTTACTGTGTATTTATTTTATGTTTGTGTTTCTCTTTCTCTGTTTGTACATATTTTAGATTGTATTATAAGTGTAATATTGCATGGTCTTGCAGTACAGTCATTGCATTTCACTGCCCATCTGTAGGAGCATGTGACAAATAAAGATCTTGAATCTTGAATTTGACATTAAATGCTCAATAATGCAAAAGCACCTCAGCACAATATTGATGAATTGTGAGTTTATGTAATGAGTGAAATTAATGTTTGTATTGCATGTTAGCATGCAGAGAAATCAAATGCTCTGGATACATTTTTCAATAACTCATTATCACCTGGCTGTGTTAAATACCTGTTTCTGATTGGTTATTAATCAATAACATTAAAGGCAACGCCAAGGACAACCAGATCACACGTCTCATATAAAATCAATCTAGGAGATGGAGACTGACACATTTCTCCTCTGCCTGTCGACATTGTAGCAAAATTGTTAGTTTCCATCTAAGGCTGTTTTTGACTGTGATGACAGTTACCAAACACAGATGTGAAAGCAGCCATAGGAGCTACTGGACTTTAATCATCTCTGATGGGGGAAAAAGGGAGCAAGCTGTCCTGCAACAAAAAGTACACTTAGTGAGTGCATCTTTAAGTTGCAGATCGCTATAGAGCAACTTAAACTTTAAGTGGTTGTGATAAAAGCAACATTGTTAAAAGTTGTATCGTTTGCCTTATTTATGTTTAAAGGTGTGTCAACTGCAAAGCCCCAAGTAGAGGACATTTTGAAAGAGGACAGAAGTCAACATAATTATTCCTGTAGAAGTCCCATTAACCATGTCTTATGTTACCATTGGTAGAAATGTTCAGTTTAATACAAATTATATCAAATACGCAGACTAATGACTTAAATTGACCATTGAATATTAATTTGTACCACTAGGAGGCTCATATTATTTACACATTTTATTTTATTTTTTTATTTTTTATTTTTTATATATATATTCTTGTTAGAATTGTTGTACTGTACACCTTCTTGTTTGCTGCTGTAACTCTGTGAATTTCCCCATTGTGGGATGAATAAAGGAGTATCTTATCTTATAAGAAACTGTGGCCAGAGAAAGGACTGTGGAATCAGAGGGAATATTTTTTTTAGCTGTTTAAATAATACATTTTAAAATCAATAACATCATTGTGGAAACAATATTTTGTGTTGACCTGTTTACGTGGGTCCTTGATAATACCTGGGTAATAAGCAGAATAATGTATAGTGAATAGGTGGCTATGCAAACCAGAATCAGGATGAAAAAAGACCTCTCAGCTTTGCTTTGGGTCCTGCGCATGCTGTTGGGATTTGCATTAGAACTCATTCCCTATACATAATCCCTCACAAATTCAATCTGCATTTCAAACCCTTTCCTATAAGTGTTCTGTGAGTGTAGTAGAAACCAATTCACGGCAAATTACAACTTAACTGCATAATTTGAAGTTGTTTATCTGCTAAATCTCCTCTAATGTGTCTGAAGTGTATTTACATAAACTAGATTATCCCAGATCCTCAATTTAGGTCCAAGTCGGAGCCGGAAAATGCAGAAATGAACCTAAATGGATATCAGAGAGGGGGAATCCAGTTCTGCTGTTGCTTAGCAACTGCATGCCTCAAAGTCCGTGGAATTTAAACAGTGGAAGAGATCCAATTTTCCCGGGGACTGATTTCAACGTTGTGCCTATCTTAGAGGTAGACCTGAGAGCGGATGTCAGCACGAACTGTGATGTGTGTCGATACCGAGATGGTTGTGTGTGTGTGTTTGTGTGTGCACGTGTGGTCACATTAGAAACAAATGAAAATCACACTGAGACGCTGCCTGCCCTGACACCTGAGGGGGAAACAGGCTCAATGCAACAAGGCCTTGTTTGTGGTTGACCATGTATGCATGTGGTTCATTATTGCTGCATGTGCTTCACAAAGAAGAGTGGATTGTTAAAACTTAAGACCCTCCAGTTGACACTGAGATGAATGAAAGTAGAGTGCTCCTTCCTCCAGTTATTACACCTTGGTTAAAGGAAACTCCTCCATCGAACACTGGATGATTGTGCTTAGCTCACTTTTCCGATGGGTCACCTAACCTCTTGATCTGATCAGTAATTAACAAACAAGACTGTAATTTGTTTTTTGCTGTCAGGTCCCATATCCCCCCCCTCCTCCTTCGCCTCCTTCTCCTCCTCCTCCCACTCAGGGGTGTTTATCTAGATGACTGAACAATGATTGCTGACTGCTGAGTGATCAACCTTTCATATTAAGTGCTCACAATGTGTCTAGTTTTTTACTAGACTTCAAGAAAATAGTTTGAACTGTCAACAGATTGCTGTTACATAAATCTGTGGTAAGCAACTTCTGTGAGACAAGACATAGTTTTGCAAAAACTTTGAAAGCAATCACGAGTTATAGTCCTTTGTTTAACCCCCCCAATAAAACAACCAAGTGTCATCATTGCGTCACCATATTTGTGGGGTATTTGAGTAGTAAAAGGGCTAAACAGTAGATTTTTGTAACCTCCTCTGTCTTAAGCTCATACTTTTCTAGAAAAGGGAACACTTTGTCCTCATCAGGCATTGATTAAAAACCTCAATACTCATCTTTACTGATCAAAAATACACGTTTGAGGGCCTATGTCCACTAAGGCATATTTTTGTACTGGCATCAATTTCAGAGCACTTCTCAACAGCACTTACTTTTGCCAGATTACGAAAGTTAGCCCATGGCACTTCTGCTTCCCTTAGTAGTGACCATTAAGTCTGTGTTAAAATGGAGTTGGTGGACACGGTACCTAAGAGCTTTCTTTAGGAGGCAAACCCCTCATGGCTTAAAATAGTTACCCATATTCTACATCCATTTAGCATGAGCAGATTTATGAAGATGGAACTAATCTCCACCACTGATTGTCTGCAGCTCATTCTTGCCGTTAAATATGGATGTAGTATCCGTGACGTCACCCATCTGTTCCTGAGCGCTGTTTTGAAGCCAATCGATGGCGGCCGCCATATTGGAAATGCGGAACTCAACCAGGCATAGTGTGACATAAAGAGGCGGAGTTTGAGCCTCCTAGCCAACAGCTATGTGTTCCCGTCCAGGAGTCAAGTCAGTCATGTCCTTATTTGGGCAAAAACTGGTAATCTTAATATCTTCTGAGTCGTTGTGTTGGAAAAAAATTCACCCCCCGTACAGTGTGTGCCGATAGAGAGATTAGCTACGTAGTGCCAAGCCATTTTTTGAACCAGGCTGTAAACATGTTTATTAATGCTGCAAGGATCGTCTTTGTTGAATTGATGTGTATGTGGTTTCCGGTGTTTCTGCAGCCAGCCTCAAGCGGATTCTTGATGAATTGCAGTTTATAACACTTCCACATGGGCTTCATAGTTTGAGACCAGAGGTTGCCACTTGGTTAAAACGGACCAGTACTAGAAACAATGGCTGCTGAGTTCACCACGTTATCAAACAGCTGCGTAATAAATTGCTGCTAATGTTAGCTAAACCTTGGTCAAACAATTGGCAGCTCTGACAAGCCTTCTCCTATGCTTTTTGTTTTGCTGTACTTCTAAACTGCAAGTTGGTGGAGTTGATTCCTTGACTTTGTGATGTATAAAACCACGCCTTTCAACATCTGGGAGTCTGTCATTAAACAAGAAATGTTAAGCCATGATTGTTGACTTATTCACCGCTTCTAGATCACCACATGGCCATCTGAACACATTTTATTTAATCTCCATGTTCATTGACTTGGGGTGTTAAAGTGTGTGGTTAAGTAAGTTATTTCCCCCTCAGCTCCCCTTTCCTATATGATCAACTGCAATGTAGTCCAACCACTTAGAAACACGTGTCAGCAAAGCGACCTCTCTTGTGATTTCTCAGAAAGTTGGATGATTGTGTGTCCTACCAGCTCAGCCACACACAAATCCCTCACCATTTACTGAAGCCCGCTGAACTCTTACTGAACCAGTGTGCCGTTAGTGGAGCTGAAAAGCACATCCAGTTCACAACATTGATTTCACTCACCCAGTCAATTAGCTGGCCAGTCACTCATCCAGCCTGCCATCCAGCCATCCAGCCATCCAGGCGGCTGGTCTGCCTTTTTTGGAACATTTCAGATGGGTGTTTGGGTGTGAGTGAGCATTAGGGATGAGATTTGTAGAAGATTACCAAGGACCAGAAAGCTGCCTTGGGGCTTCATGTGCTTTTCAACAGAACTGTAGCAGTCCCTGCTGCATTAGTGGAGGAAAGATGTGGTGTGTGTCACTCTCTCTCTCTCTCTCTCTCTCTCTCTCTCTCTCTCTCTCTCTCTCTCTCTCTCTCTCTCTCTCTCTTCCTCTCTCCTCTCTCTCTCTCTGTCTCTGCCTCTCTCTCATTCGCTAAGTGGTTCAGACTTTGAAAAGCATGACTGCAGGGGCTGGCAGTGATATCTAGGTCTTCTCTTTTCTTCTGTTCCACTCTCTCTGACAATGTTTAACCATTTGTGGTTTGTGTGACCACAACAACATCACATCTGCACCTCTTTTTGCCTTCCTGTGGTTGTCTCTCGTGAGGACTCCCCCTCTGTTTCTGCTTTGAAGTCAGGGGAAGTAGCTGGCCAAGAACAGGACATCTGACCTAATTATTCATGCTGCTAATATCATCATCTGGCCAGGCAGAGTACAGTAGATTACAGTGGCAGAACTGTGCCTTGGGAAGGGTTGAGTCTGGGTTGACGAGTGTCTTGAAGTCTGTTGCCGAGTGATGTGGCACACTGGGGTTGAGCCTTTGGCTCACTGATGACAGCCCTTGCATTTACAGTATTACAAACTGGTCGACGGGGATGACATTACAGGAAAATTAAGTGTTGTGCAGTTAGTGACACCTTTTCCATCACCCTTTAGTGGTTGGCCTCCAGACACGAAGCAAATGCAGGAGACTCTCTTTAAACTTGTATCTGATGCAGAGTAGTGTTTATTCTACAGTTTATACATTTATCATGAAAATTAAAAACATGCTCAGCTCTTTTTTTTAATAGCATCTTGTCAATGTAATGCCTATGTTGCAAACTTACTGCATCTAAGATGAAGCAGTAACCATTGTCGATACATATTTATGGACAATATGCCTTCACCTTTCCACATTGTTAAGTGAAGCCAAAATACAGCTGCAATGTGGTAATGCGGTTTTCGAGCTAAGGAATGCCCAGAAGCAATCTAGCTTGTGATCCCATGAGATCGGTGTTGTGCCTCTTCTGCTAACCAAAACACACATTTGACTTACTAATAAAATATCAAATTCCTTCAGGTGGGTACAGTCCACACCAGAACAGATTCTTGTGTTGAAACTTGTTGAAAAAGGGTGAAGCCATGGGGGCTGTCTCCATGCACACTAACTTCAGTTAAGGAATGGTTTAAAAAGCCTTAATTGTTCAGGGGATAAAGTCATAAAATTGTAACCAGGAAAAAGAAACCCCAACCGATTTTGACCCTCACAGACTCTTAATCAGAGTGTTGTGCTCCGAGGGTCGAAACCGGTTGGAGTTTCTCTTTAAATGCTTTTAAATCATTCCTTGACTCAAGTTAGTGTGCTTGAAGACAGTCCCCATGGCTTCACCCTTTATCAGCAAGTTTCATTTCTTTCTTCAAGAGCACCTGGCTTCTGCCTGGAGTTTACCACATTACCTTCATGCACACACGGTAACTTTGTTTCTTTTTCCTAGAGAGATTCTTGTGTTCATCTGAAACAGACACTCAAGGTTATAGAACTCTTATTACCCTTATCTTATTACGGTTGTGTAAGAAGCTTGATTCTGATTGGTCAAAACCCCTTTACAACCCCTTGACAACGGTGATTAACTTTCATGAGCAACGCCAGAGTCAAACTGATCACACGTCATGTCAAATCAACAGGGATACACCGAAATGAAAATTCTTGGCCGAAAACTGAAAATGAGGAAACCAAGGCTGAAAACCGAAACACCGAAATAAATTATTATGCCAATTATAAGAACCATTTCATTTAAGGCTATGACTGTGTACTAACCTCACTAAAATCAAGGATCCCATTGAATATATCAGACAACGAGGGTGAATGCCCCTCATCTGGTTCAGAGAGATGAGTCCTTTTTTCTGCGCCCTGTTCTCCTCCTGCGCTGTGCGCTCCAAGCGGGTTCTCCGCATCCATCACGGCCTGGATAATTTCTCCTGCAAGCGGCTTTATTCCCACATCCAAGAAATGACCTTTATAACACGGATCAAGTACAGTCGTGATGAAGTGCCGAGGATCCGAATAGATCTCAGTGAAATGTGTGCTGACAGACTCTATGAGTGTACTTTTCATTGTTTTCACTCCGTGGTCCGTCTCAACCTCTTTGCTTAGAAGATGCTTTAGTGCTGCATTTAAAGAAATAACAGATGCAGACATGTTGGCCCTTATCCAGACAAGCGCGTACTGGCTGCGGTTTTTGCTTGCGTCATCACAACATTCTGTTTCGGCCGTGTTTGTTTCGGTGATAAAAGTATTTCGTCTGAAAACCAAAAATGCACTTTTGGGCCATTTTCAGTGCATCCCCACAAGTTAATCAGCGGAAAAGAGTTCCGGCACATTTTGCTTCTGCTTTTTAACTCCATAGACGCAAGGTGAGGTAAAACAGTTAGCTTCCGTTAGCATCATATTTTTATACAATGTGGCTTAAACATTAGCTTCGGTTAGCATCCTTAATCACCAGGCTATGGATGTTTACATATTGGATCCTGTCCATCAATATTAGCAATGGCCGCGGAGCAGGTGAGAGCCACTTTAAGTTACCGATCGCAACAAGGAAACTTAAACCATGAGCGGTGGTGATGATAGCAGCAGGGTTAAAAGTATTGACATTTTCCTCGTTTATTTTTAAAGGAGTGTGAACGGCAGAGCTCAGAGAAGAAGGAGAGCTGAATGAGGACAGTTTCATGTTAAATTAACCGATAAGAATCCATCACCTCAGGATCTTGTCTCACTCTGTCAGGATTCTTTTTCCCGTAACAAACTGCTAACCATAAATTATGCCTTACTTATGTGAGTGTTCATCACTGATTATTTTGTTTATCCCATGTTCAATTTACACTGAAGTAAGCAGGCTTTAGCACCTACACTGTAGCCAGTCACCAAAGGGAGCTCAACCTTTTTTGGCTTCACTTTTAGTAAGCAGCTGTGCCATTTATCTTCTTATGCAGTTTTCGGTCACTAATTGTTGCAAAGGAAATTATAAGCATATTGAAAATGTTGCTATTGGAATCTACTGTAACAGAAATCATATTAACAGAATCTTAATTGACTGCACTTTGTAATGAACCAAAAGTAAGTACACACCAAAATCTGCAGCTCCTATCAACGTGACAACTAAAAGTCTTCATAGTGTGGCTCAGCAAATCATTGAAATGTCGAAGCTGCAAATAAAGTATTTTAATTATTGCTCAGAGATTTCTGAACAATGTTTTTTGCCCCAGAAGGCAGCATTTTTTTTTTTAGAGAAATAGGCTCCAAAACCACTACCTGCATTGCCATTAGTTAGCAACTAGTTGACAAACATTTGTTGGCTAAAGAGCAGAATGCTTTCCAAAAGAGGGGGTGGAGACCACAAACAGAGGCAAAAGTTAATGAGTAATGGATTTTGTTCTGTTGTGTCTGAATACTTTCAATCTATCAACCATCATATTTTCCTTCCTACACTGAATCCAATATTTGAACCTTTGTTGTTACCAAGTTCAATTATTGATGGCCATAAACGATAAACATACCATTGGTAGTAAAACCCTGATTGCTGACATTTTGCTAGCTTTGATTGCTATTACACACTCCATTAGCCCTGCAATGTTATTGTAAATTTATGTTCCTTGAAACCTGTTGATTTTTATTGGCCCTCCTAAATAATGTTATAGGATCAGTGCTCAATGACATTGGTGTACTATTCTTGGCGATGTTGGAGGACAGAACCAACCTGGGTCTTGGTAGTCGTATTAGAATTGGAAATCTGATACTGGTATCAGTATTTGAACAAGCATGTGTGTGTATTAGAACAAACCAATACTCCATTGGCTCCAATGTGAATTGTGTGTCTTTTAAGAACCACATTTTATGATTGTACATGCCTGCAAACTTTTCCATCATCTGAGTTGTACTGATTCGCAACCAGTGTGTTGTCGAGAAAAAACAGAGACGTAAAGTCTTGTTCAGACTGAGGAAGATGTAACCAAGGCACCCACACAGGAAGTGGTTTTCATACTCGCTGCAGCTCTTTAAAAATGTGTAGCTCATCCTTCAAATTAACTGTTGCCAGTGGAGCGCTTTCACCTGTCCTGCTGCCTTCAGATAAGATGACTGGGGGATTTAATCAAGTGGAAGTGAAGGGCCTCACACAGCAAACAAACAGCTGTGGAGAACAGATACCCCTCCACCACAGAACTCACTCAGCCTCAGCCGCATTATGGCCTTAATCACACACTGGTGTGTACGGAGTCGTGTCGAGCAGTTGAAAAACTGACAAGGGGAAGAACTGATGTGATTTTAGAGAGCTGTATGTGGGAGCATCTTGCTAAGTTAAGCTGTTTTTTTACAGCTTTGGTGAGGGTGTCTTTCTGTCTCTGCAGAGGCTGGGTTTGAATAGTTGGAGGAGAAAAGGTTGTGTTTATGCCAAAATGACACTGATTGGTACCTTTACTCTCTAGTGACCTCACTGCTCAATTTGGCGCAGGAGATGTCCAGAGGAGGCATTAAGTTGTCAAAAAGGTTCAGATGGGGCTCAGTCTAGCAATTGCAGGTTCTTTTCTATCTGTTTCCGTTTGTAGAAGAGACAAAAATTGGCATTTATTCGAGTTTTATCTGTATGTACACAGTTTTGACAAACCATATGGTGTTTGCCTCTTACGCCATGTGAAACCAGAATGAAATCTGCCACCACTGATGAAAACAAACGTAGAAGTCGGTGGGATAGTCAACATGAAATCTAATATGTGTCGACTGTGCCAGCTAACCCACAACTGAACCCTGAGTGTGACAGAGAGTGTGAGAGACAAGAGAGGAGGAGGAGGAGGAGGAGGAGGAGATGGAGGTGGTGGTGTGGGAGAGACAGAAAAAGCCTGGTGAGAAATGAAGTGGTGTGTGTGTGTGTGTGTGTGTGTGTGTGTGTGTGTGTGTGTGTGTGTGTGTGTGTGTGTGTGTGTGTGTGTGTGTGTGTGAGTGTGTGTGTGTTCCTGAGTGAGTTTGTCTGGTGTGTGCGGGTGTGTCTATGCCACCTCCTCTCTCTTCACCACAACTTGTGAGGGCGACAGCCTGTGAGGGAACAGGAAGCAGAGGAGACGGTGGAGGTGTGAGTGTATGTGTGTGTGTGTGTGTGTGTGTGTGTGTGTGTGTGTGTGTGTGTGTGTGTGTGTGTGTGTGTGTGTGTGTGTGTGTGTGTGAGAGAGAGTGTGTGTTAAAGAGGGTAATAGATGAGTGGGATGTCTAGCAGCTCACTGAGCAGGCTAGCACTCTGTTCTATTATTAAGATCAATATTTTGTATCCCCAGAAGCAGCCTCTCTGGAAATAAAAAAAACACATTGATGCATTTAAATAAAAAACATGAGACTTTAGTGGTAAAATTATTATCTAAAGCAGTATTTTAAATGTGTTATGATATATTTTTTTTGCATAAAGACACATATACTCTTTGTATCTATCCTTTCTGACATGACTGAACTGATTTAGTGTCACCCTGAGTTTGATAATCCAGAAGTGACTCCCTGAAGCACCTAGCTGTGAAGAAAGTGAGCCACTGAACCATCTCCAGACTATTGTTTGGACCCATTAAAAGCTGTGTTCTTTCAATTATAATCCTCTGGGTCATAAAGAATAAGATTTAAGTTCAAAGGTTGTTTACAGCTCTAAGTCTACCTAGAATCTGAAAGTGTTGGACGCACAACAATACCAAACTTAAGTTCATAAAGCATACATGATCAAAAAGACATCCATATCAAAAGTAACCTTAATATTTGATTCCTTTTACCTATAGCAAACTCTACTTTATGTAGCATATGTGACCAGAATAGAGAGGTGTATCACAGGTTAAAGGGAATTCTTTAGTTTGGGTTTTTTATTAAAGCTACGGTGGCCTGGTTGCATTATTGATGCAGGAACATTAAGTGAAGCTGCAAGTCTGTAATTGGGCTTCTCTGGGCCAGCTGCTTCCTCGGCTAATAAAGATGAACAGCAGTGGTTAGGTCTGAGCTCAATGAATGTTTTACACAAGGACACAAAGAGAAGTAGGAGAATAAAGCAAACACCTGACTTCACTCTGCAGCCTCTCTTCTGGGTAACATTGAGGGAACAGTCCAGCCTGTTCACACATTACATGGTCAGGATTATTGACTCTAAGCTAATGCTGGTGTCTGCTGCTAAAATGTGTGACAGCAGTGACGGGGGGGCTGAATGACCTGACAGATGACCCAGACTAATATGGATATTGATAATCCTGAGTGTGAAAGAAGGTTCTGTTTATTTATGTATTTATTTATTTGTTTATTTGTTAACACATAAAAAAGGTTAACAGTCTGTATTTTCAATCTCACACAGAATACAATACCTTCTGTGATCAAACCAATATACCATGATATATGTTCTTCCAGCGTTTAACCCAACCAGGATCCTTAGGTCAGCAGGTGGAGGTCTTTTAAATGTACCCAGGGTGAAATCTAGGTCCGGTGAAGGGGCCTTTAGTTACTGTGGTCCATCTTTTTGGAACAAACTGCCTGCTGACCTCAGGTCCATCACAACTGTCTCCACTTTTAAAAAAAAGAATGAAAACATGTTTATTTTCACAAGCGTATGACTGATATGACGACTGATGTGACTGGATGCATGTGCTGCAACAACTGCTGTTTGTTTGATTGCTGTGTCTGATGCATGTTGGGTGTATCTATTGTTTTTCTGTTTTTTATTTATTCTATTTGGAAAAATGTCTTAATGTTTTTAATTCTCCATGTAAAGCACATTGAACTTAAATGTAATGAAATGTGCTTTATAAATAAAATTGCTATTGCTATTGCTATTCCAAATATTAAACCATATTTCTCAATGGTTAAAGTAGTGATCATGGAAACAAGAATTCCATCAATACGGATCAGTTTGTTGATTCAGTGATTTGATATTCAATATCATCTCTATAAAGGGGTCAATATTGTTAGTACTCTTCTCTTTATGACATTCAGACTGAAGTACATATATATAATAATCATGTGTAATTATAACTATTAAAAATAATCAGATTTTTGCTTTTTATGACAAAGAAAATATATTTCAATTTGTTTGATCATATAGATCTGAAGCTGCTTGACTCCAATTGCTTTATATAGTAGTATCAGTCCTCCCCATGTTATCCCTATTATAGCTGTCATTGTCATTATTTAACCTGTCAGTGGATTAACCAATCGTATCGTACTGTGTATTGTCCTATTGTATTGCATTGCATTGTATTGTATTGTGCCTTATCGTATCGTATCGTACTGGTCGAGAGTAACCCTTACTCCCTGTTCCCACCCCTAAAATATACTATTATTACTCTATTTGTTTATCTCTACCCATCTCTCTCTTTCTGCATCTCCTTCTAACCCATTTTCTAAGCCTAACACACTCATGACTGATGGCTGTTCAAAAGAAGTCCGGTTCTGTTCGAGGTTTCTGCCTGTTAAAAAAAAAAAGGTGGTTAAATGTTGACTCTCTCTACGTTATAACAAAGAGTACAGTCTAGTTCTGCTGATTTTGTTTGGGGTTTTGAGGTAACATTTGTTATGAATTGGTTCAATACAAATAAAAAATGATTGATTGGTTTGATATAAATGTAACCAGTTGGTTGAAATTAGCCTTTTATGTCCTCTCATATTGATTGCAGGCCTCTGAATTGAGTCAAAGTAATTTAGTATTGTAATGAAACTGGAGATTTACACTCCTGTTGAAAAACAAATACAGGGCATGAATAGATGAAGCTGTAGACTAAATGTAAATATATTTATTTTCCAGCTATCTAATATTATACTAAAAAATTATAATGTGGTTTTTGCAATGCAACAATCTATCAATGAGACAGATCTTTATTGAGTCCATGTTGGCCAGTGTTTAGTCGAGCTGCCAACCTCGCATATTTTGAGATTCTTTTGTTTCAGTTTTTATTTTTGGCCTGCCTCGTAATGAGTCAGAGAGCGACCATAAAGCAATGTGTGTGTTTACGCTTCTTCCTTGGGAGTTGGTAAACCTGAAAGTAAAACCTATAAGAAAACAATGTGTGGTGCACAGAGAATTGTGATTCTGTATTCATGACCTGCCCCCCAACCAGCAGACAGGATACCGAGCGCAGCTGGCAGCCAAGTGTTGTTGTTAGTGTGTATTTGTGTGCTTCTGTGTGTATGTGTGTGTGTGTGTGTGTGTGTGTGTGTGTGTGCACATGGTGGCTGCATCTAAAGTAGCCCCTGTTGTACACTCATGGCACCATGATTCAATTATATAGAGCCAGTGCTTTGGCTGAATATTAATCTGGGGGCCCAAACTTAATTTGTCTGGCGATGGGGGACACAAGCCCATCTGGCTGTATGGTAAGTGTGACTGTGTGTGTGTGTGCGTGTGTGTGTGTGTGATAGGGTTGTCTGTCTATTGTGAGACACAAGGGGACCTGTCAGCCTGCTCTGAGGAAGACAGATCAGTTTGTAGGAGGAAGACAATCAGCACACACCAGAAACAGGAGGATAATCATGGAATAGATGGAGGATAGTCACAATGCTTTTTGATTTTATTTATATCTTTATTTATTTTTTTCATTGCTGAGATGAAGTGACAAAAAAGTCACGTAAAAGCATGTTTTTTTATTGCAAATATGAAACTGTCACATCAAGCCGTTTTAAAATATGTGAGTGTAGAGAGAAATCTAAACTTCCTGAGGTCATAAAAGTTGTTTAGCATTTTTATTTGGATTTAGGAGCTAAAAAATACAATAAGCAGAGAAGGCAGTGACTCTGAATGCGCATCTGAAGCTTTATTGATTGTGGTGTTTTTCTTCAGCTGGAATAAAAATTCAGATTTCCGTTGAGGAAGGTCACTTTTCATTTTCATATGATCTTAAAAGCGGTAAATTACAATAAGCAGTGAATGCATGGACTGTAAATGTGAATCTGAAGTTTTGTCTCAGACATTCTGTCCTGAAATTGAACAAAAATTCAAATTAGTGTCTAACTCTAAACTCTTGTATGTCAGCCTTTCAATGCATACAGCTGCATGGTTGTAAGTTGAACATCCACAACCCCCCTCCCCCGGGTCAAGTGGGACCCCTCCTCACCTCCACCCTCTGCCTCGTCCTTGTCACATTTCCCAAAGTCCTTGGGGACAGAGGCAGCACCCCGGGGGCACAAACGCAACCTCTCCTTGACCTCCTCTGTGTGCGGGTGACCTCCGTGTGACGTGTGAGGTTAGCTTTTATACCGGAGCCGAGGTCAAAGGCAGAGACTAAGAGGAAGGAGGCTGAATAGAGGGAGGAGAAGGTGGAGGAGGGGGAGGAAAAGCTGGAACAGAGAGATGGAGGAGAGAGCAGGGACAAAGAGTGCAATAAAGTGTGTGTGTGTGTGTGTGCGCGTGTATGTGTGTGAGAGACTGATTGGGGGCTGGGTCAAGGAAGTTAACAGTTCATCCAGCGTGTCTCTCACATTCTGCTTCACAGTTTTTTGCTTTTTCTTGCTTTCCTCGTCAACAGGAAGCCGCGGGGCAGACGAGGGGTGATAATGTAAGGAGACAGACAGATTTCACACAAACATGCACACACGCATAAAGCCCAAGATGCTCCAACTGCAAGGAAATTGCGGCCAGGTTTTGTTGTGTTTGGGTTTTTGTCTGTGAGGGTGATAGACAGAGTGTGTGTGTGTGTTTGTGTGTGTGAGGGAAAAGGTGTGAGGGTTGTGTCTCAGGTGGATGAAAGCACACCATCTAGACTGAGTGTATTTTAAGATGTCTCCTCTTTCATGTCTGTCTCTGTTGTTACTGGAACAAGTTATATCTCATCTAAACCTAATGCTGCACATTTTACCTCCCCTGCATTTCATCTGGTGACTAAACCCTCAGATGAATAACCAAAATCTTAATCAGAGACTTCATACAATATTGGAGAAGCTTACACCTGAGGCATTTTTATATTCTTAGGCATTTTAGAAGATGAAGATAAACTTAATTATCCCCGGGGGAAAATTTGTAATGGACTTAAGTGCAGTGCTGCTCACAATCAATACATTCATCATACCAATATTACAATAACATGCCCACTGTCAAAAATAAATAACCATGTCACTGTGGCCTACCAATGATCAGACAGCTTTAAGAGAGACAGGAAATAAGGGGGAACAGAGAGTGGGGGAAAACATACAGCAAGGGATTGAAGCTGAGATTTGAACCAGGGACCACTGCAGTGCAGACTATAGCCTCTGTAAGCGCAGTTAAACCGCTAGGCAAACTGGCGGCCCACCGGAGGCATTTTAGCTTTTAAATGTATTTCATTAATCAACTTATCTTGTATTTCCTTCTTCAATAAGTTGCCTAATTTCTGATTCTCTGATTCCAACAGCATCAATTGCATTGCAGTTGTCAGAAGCTTAAATTCAAGTCCTGATTCACAGAAGGCTTTGGTGGCTTTGTTCCCACCTAACTTATGTTTTGACAAAAAGACTCCCAAAGAGTTAAATGCACCACAAACTGTGCTGAAGAGCAAGTGCAACACTCCTGTTCGCGTGTGCATGAGTGAGCCATTATGCCTTTATTTGGGGCAATATTTTCCATCTTCTATGCAAATGTGCCTTATGACAAGAAACGTCTAATTCACAAACACCTGTATAGCCACCGGCAGTTTAAGTTAAATATTTACTGTCTGCTGAGAGGTGGTGGAAGCTGCGTTGCAGTATTTATAAGGACGTCACTCTGAGACTTTCCAGTTATCAGCACAAAGACTCTTCCTTTGGATGTCTGGATGATCTCAAAATCATATAACTGTTAGTAAAGTCTGAGTGATACCTTACCTTAGTATTATAATTGTATGTTATAAACAGGGCTCAAATCAGTCAGGCTGTCCGAGACTTAACGCAGTCACTATTTTACTGTGTGTGGAGATGGTCTGGAGCCGTTCGATATTTTTTGTTGGAACAAGTTGGTCTTGCTGACTTGCTTTAGGGAGGATACTTTGACATAAACTGCATAGAACTGCTGAACTTTATGGCGTGTTTGTGCTTAAATACCATCAGAGCAATGAACTGTGCCATTTGGATGTTGAGACAGAGCACATAGCAAGAGCAAATGAAAGGTAATTCTTGGGGCTATTTGTCCATACATGGTAGATTTCCACATTAGGGTACAAAGGTAGGCAAACTAGAGGCCGGATCAGAAAATTTGCTGTTCAGAGCACCCTTGAGCGCATGGAGAGGGTGTTTTTATATGGTCATTGTTACTTGCACAATAACCAAAGGATGTGTTCTTTATTCAAAGCAAAGTCAAAAACAACTCTGCATGAAGCTTTTGATGTGTGAAAACACACACCAGTGGCCTAAAAGATAGGAAATCATAGTAAAAATCTCCAGATGCTTTGCTTTGCTTTTGAAAATGCTCTGCAGAGATTGAAAGTAAACACATTTGGGCAAAAACCAGAAATATTATCACAAAGAAAAGAAAACAGCGATCTACCTGCTGCTGCATCTGGCTTTTGAGAGGCTTAAGACTTGGGGTCACCTCTCAGTCAGCTTACTTTAGACTTCAAACTGCACAGTGAAATACACCTCAGCCTCTGTTAGTGAGCCCTGCAGTGTAAGATCTCTATGTTGACATGGATACAGCAGCCAAGCCTGTGGCCTAGAGGACCAAGCAGGTTTTTACACCTGTATGTTAATTCTGACACTCTGCTGTTTCCTTTGGCTCAGAGGTGAGTGTTAAGACAAACTGGAGTTTAATTACCAGCCAGGCAGTCACTCCCCACACACGTTCGACTGTAAATACTCACAGCAGGAGGGGGTAAAGGTGGATTAAAGTGGCATACAGATGAAAGTAAGCAGCTCTCATTTTCTCAGTGAGAAACAATTTGTGTCTGAACTTTTTATATCTGCTTTTCTTGGTTCTTTTTGCTCCCATTACCATTCCTCCATCTCAGCAAATGCCTATGTATTATCAACACCACACATGTATAAGGTGTGTGGCTTATTAATAATGTAAATCAATAGATCTGCCATTATAAGAAGACAAAACACATGCCTAGGGGAGATGTAAGCCACAATAGTTGTGTTCCATAGTGACCTATCAATAACTTAATCAATGTGTCTGGGAGAGGAACCAATAATGATGAGCACTCAAGTCCAATAATGTCTGAGCTTAACAAGCACAGCACCGCACGACTGTATCAATAATACACACATCAGTTAAAAGTAATCAATCAAGTCTAAAGGGTTTGTCAATAAGGCTGATTTTAGAGGAGATAACGCTCATATTTGTGATTAAGGGGAGCTTTTACAGTTTAAACTGATTGATGCAGAGAAGATAGTTGATGGCAGTTTTTCAAAGTAATTACAAACCAATCCGTTTGTGCTGCCAAAACACCTCCACATGGTTTCTTTGCGTATTTGTTGTTGTTTTGGAAGAAACCAACAGAGTAGCTAAATATACTCAGTTTCAGTTCACTGTTCCATTAGCTTCCATGTTGTTTTCTGCACAGAGCTGTGGAGTTTATTATTCTCCTAGCCTGTTGCAACACTGACAATAGGAATCACAACATTGTAATTCCATGTGCTGTTTACCGACACGCCATAAAATAACAATGCCTGTTTGTGAAAAGAGGTGAGAATCAAGACGATCACCTTGAGTGTGATGGAAAATATGTTGTTTCCAAGACAACAGGCATCTAAACACCTACTCCTGACAAACAGGAATCACAGACTGGACTGGCGAACACTTTCCCAAATGGCAACTTTTCCTACGAGTTTGTATCACACACACAACACCGATTCATCTTGCACTTTGGCAAGGCTTTTAGAGTATGTGTGTGTGTATGTGTGTGTGTCTTCAGCAGGAGCCTCGGGTCATTCGTCACACAAGCTTGTCGTAGCCGTGTGGACACCAAATAATGTTACTATTGTTGCTCCCCGGAGCCGCCAATCTCGGCGTCAGCCCCAGTGTCTCCGAGAGGGTTCACGATCGTATGAATGAGACGATGAATGGCCCTTTGTCTGCAGGCCTCGTGTCTGAAGTGCAGCCATGGGGGCTCTTACACACAAACACAAATATTCACACACACACATGCACACACACGCACACTGTTGGTACATCCACTCATACTTCTACTCTGACTCAAAAATGACGTCTGTGTTTTATACAGATTAATTGAATTGAAGCATTTGCCGGAACACGGCTCCTAACACAACCTCAGAAACAAAGACGGGAGACCAGGGGAGACAGATAATGAATGACTCAAAGAGGTGAGAGCTGCTCCAGCCCACACATTGTGATTATCATATATATTATATTGGCATTTCAGTCATAGCTCAATGTCAAAAAAGTTCCATCTTTAATGAAAGCATCATTTTCCAAGAAGAGTACTTAAGTCTTATAGAGTGTGTATCCATTCTGATCTCATAAAGCCTGTTATTATTATCATAAAGCAGTGATAATGTACATCGTTACTTCAGGGAGTCATATAGACGCGGTAATGAATATTCAACACTTCACTACTAATCATACTTTTAACACAGGTTAAGCACTGAAATGTGATTCTCTCTCGCTGAAAATATGCCCGTGTTAGGACGATAAAATTTACAGTTTGGAGAAACTACGTTCCTTGCTGTCGCCACACACTGACCTTGAACTGAATATAGTTTTATAGCAGCACATTCCCTCACTCCCATCTCAATTTCTCTCCCTTTCTTTTCAAGTCTCCTGGCCCATCCGGTCACGGCAGACACGCGTTAATCCGCCTGCCTAGCTGCTCAGTGTGTTGCAGGCGGTGGAACACATTTGTATTGTCCGAGAATAGTGCTACAATAAAGTGGCTTTCAGACGGCAAAGTAAAAGGCTGAACACTTGCATCAACATTTGTGTTTGGGCAAGCTGCAACCTAAAAATATGAGTCCAATGCGGAAGTGCTAAAAACTGCAGTTCATCAAGGATCCGCTTGAGGCTGGCTCCTGAAGTACCGCAAACAACATACACACCAATTCAAAAAAAGACAATCTTTACAGCAGAAATAAACATGTTTGCAGCCTGGTACAAAAGACGAGTGTAGTCTGGATAGCTCATTTCTCAATTGGCACACATTGGAATAAACAGGAAATGTAGGGTGAGAGAGGGGGGGTAACATGTTCCAAATCATGCCGGGACCGGGAATCAACCCTACGACCAGTGCAATGAGGGCTGTAGCTCCACCAACTGAGCTAAACCAGCGCTTGAGATTTCTGCCTATTAAAGGGTAGATTTTCATCACCACTGTCAGGTTGCTAAGTGCTCATTAGTGGATTGATGTTGAATGTCTGTGAATATTGTTCGAACAGAACCGTGTAGACGTGCTCCATATCTAAAGTGTAATCATAGGACTTTTGTTGTGATTTGGGGCTTTGTAAATAAAGATTGATGTAGTGAAAGATGATTGGTTACATTCATTACAGGGACAGACAGAACAAAATTACATATTCTTTCTCATTCATCCAGACAGAGAATGAAAGAATTCAAAGACAGAAATAAAGAGGACAAACGTGTGTGTGTGTGTGTGTGTGTGTGGGTGTGTGTGTGTGTGTGTGTCTGTCTGTGTGTTTGATATCTCAGCTCTGTGGGCACAAATTGTTTTCTCGGCACAATGGAGCATTCACTGACAAAGAGCATCATAGCCAGATAGCTGTCGCCAAGCCGGCTACCCTCTGGACTGGCTGCGGTTTGGACACCACATGACTAACAGGGCAACCCACTGACCACCCACTGACATCAGACAATGCCTGTGGAGCTGTGTGTCTGGGTACACACAATGACCCCTCGCTGTAGAGTGTGTGACAGGTGAGCTCCAGGCTGCCAGGCTCCAGGGACAGCATGTAGCATGTGTGGGAGGACGTGAAAAGGAGTCAGATGGGGGACAGA
Source organism: Notolabrus celidotus (assembly GCF_009762535.1). Classification (NCBI taxonomy): domain Eukaryota; kingdom Metazoa; phylum Chordata; class Actinopteri; order Labriformes; family Labridae; genus Notolabrus; species Notolabrus celidotus. Next base: position 11,388,543 of record NC_048290.1, on the reverse strand, counting down.
CAGAGGTGTCTGGGTCTCCCAAAAGGCATCTGTAAGGTATTTGTCATGTAAGTCCAAATTGTCACATAGTAAGAGGATCAAAATGTCAGCAGGAGGCCTCTGGGAAACACATGATGGTATACAAGTGATAGATAGTGACACCTGTATGGTTTCATGTGTGTATAGTTTCTCTGTCTACTGTGGATGCTGAAGTAGCTGTAAAGTGTAATTATGGCCAATCATACACAATAGGGGCTCATATCAACAAACTGCTAAGTGTCTGCCAAAAAACATCTCAACCCAAATTCTTTACTACAGTAGTTCTGCTTCAACTATATGCAAAATAACTAATGATGGGGAAATCAGTACTGCAGATTGTGTTAAGCCTGCTTTTGCTCTCCACACGTTTTTTTTCTGCATATGCCATAACCTGCTTAAACATCAATGGTCAATACTGTTCGGATTACAAATCAAATGAAAACCAAACCACTCCTGTGCTAATAATCCCGCCTATGGAGCACAGACTTAAGAACATTTTTAGCTTGGGTCTTTTCTGTCTTTAACACTCTGTCCTGCTGTCATTAAAGGCAGATCTGATGTAGGCCTACCACTAGCACTGACCCACACAATGGCCACGGTGTTTTTAATTCAGAATTAATTATTCTGAATTAAATAATTCGGAATTAAAGTATTCTCCTTCGCGTTTACATGGAAATAGTAATTCCGAATTGAGGTTTACATGGAAAACACGTTTAATCGTCTTTATTCAATTTTGCTTAAGGTCTGGGGGTTGAGAAGGGTTCTGATTGGACAGGGGCGGGCGTGACGTATTTATGTTTACCAGAAGAAAACAGACTCCAGTTCCTGCTTCTTTCATTTTCGGTTACAACATGGAAGACCACACAATAAGTGCAATTTTTGCTTTGATTTTGATTATAGTTTTGAATAAGCAGCTCGACAGAAACATACTGCTTCACTTTCGTCAGCTGAGGAGGAGAAGAGAGATAGACGACCGGAGAAGGGAGGAGGAAGACCGTACTTTGGCGAATCAAAGCCGGTTAGTGCAACGGCTGCTCTACCTCAGCCTGAAATATGTGCCCGCCAGAGTGGAATATGTGCGTCATCGCGACAGGACAAGGGAACGAGCATGCGCAGAACGACTGGAATTAATTTAAAGCGGAATGAACGTATACATGATCGAGGAATTATTCAATGCAGATTTAAAATCAGAATAAACCAGACACTTACTTTGGATTTAAGTTTAATTCGGAATGGTCATTTTCATTCGGAATTAGGTGTTTACATGGTCATTTTTAATCTTTTTAAAGAGGATTTAATTTTAATTCTGAATTAAAAAGGAGTCTCATGTACACGTAGGCAATGATCGGCCTCATACTGACAAGTTTGTGATGTTTTAAATAGGGTTGAAAAATTCCAGGAATTTTCATAGTTTGAAACTTTCCATAGGAATTAACGGGAATAAACAGGAATAAACCAGGAGTTTACTAAATTGAAGGTTGGCTCTTAATAGGGAACTTGTTAATTTTTGAATGGGTTGGGTCGAGGGGATGAGTAATATTTAACTCAACATTCATGTTTTTGTTCTTCAATGAAAGAATTGATTGTTCAATAAGATATTTAACACTTGATAAAGTTCTACTTACAAATGAATCTGTTTTAATTGTATTATTTTGGATGGATGTCTGATTATAACAAAACATATTTATGCTTGGATATGATACCTTTCAATTAAATTACCCTCAATTGTCAGTTCATTCCCATAAATTGCCATGGAAAGCTTCCAATTTGGAATATTTCCAAAATTCCCCAGCTTAACTTCCCATGGAAATTTACCAGAAACTTTCCACCTCTTTGCAACTCTAGTCTTAAACAGACATGTTGAAGTTTTAATAATCAGGACTTCAGTCTTGGTTGATTTTAAAACAGAGTTAGTCTGCAGGGTTTTTCTTGGAGGACTGTGTTGCACTGAGATTATTTTATAATCAGTGAGTGCTCTGTTGTCTTGACCTTCTCTGTTTGGCTCAGGTTGTATGGACCCTTTGCTGAGGTGATGCCGGAAAAAAAGTACCCGGTAGTTTTTACAACTTTTCCGTACTTGCGTAGGGAATCAGTCTTCACCTCTATTCATCAAACCTACAAAAGGATAAAACTTACAAAGGGATTTTGCTGACTGTACACATTTAAAGCTTTGATTGTTTTTTCTTTTGTTAAAACACCGTCTGACATGTTAGTCCAAGCTTTTCTACAGTTTTTTTTTTGGCCATAAGTCTGTCAGCCATGTTATTGAGTGGTACATCACATGACAAAGTGCTAATAAAGATACATTTCCAGATTTATTGACATTAATGAGGTCTCAGTCAGTCAGGCAGACAACAGCTGATAAAACCGCAGACAGCTGCTCGAGCTGCACCGACTTTGGTTACTAGGAGACCGGCAGGCTACACATGTAGAGACTCCTACTGTACTGTACTGTACTGCGTGTGGGCCTTTTGTGTTTGTATGTGTGGTGTAAACTTGTAGGGGCAAAGTGGGCATACCTGGTGTACATGTAAAAAGAAGAGAAATGGGAAGAGTGAGGGGGAGGGGAGAAGATGAAGGTAAAAAAAAAGAACAAGAAGAGAACAACGTTGAGCGTTGGATCTGCTGAGATGAAAGACTTCAGAGCAGTTAACCCGCTGGAGTGGAAACAGACAGAAATAATGAAGACGTTCTGAATAATTCACATGCTGGCCAATTGTTTTGTGTTTATTAATTCACTTTTTACTGTTCTCTTGTTAGCACACTTCAAAGCACGGCTAGTACAAGCAAACCAAAAATGTATTTGCAACAATACTCCTAATTAGATGATTTAAGTGAGCTCTCTTCGTAGTTAATTCATTTCCATTGGCCTTGAGCCACTGCACTTTGATTAACAGTCTCTGTGTTGTTAGATAGTATTAAAATAGTTTATTAAGTCCCAGGCTGATGGTATAAAACAACCAAATGTTGAAAGAGAAAACGAGTTAGAAAGCTCAGGCAGAGAGTCTAAGCAGAGGAGAATAACGCAAATTTGAAGCTCTGATTTCCAGTGACACTTGAAAGTGGCAGTGAGGAGATGTACATTTGTCAGCATTTCTGGGGTGATTTAACTGTAACATGTAAACATATATTATATCAAGGGCTAATATACCCAAGTAGGTTGTAATATTTTTCATGCAAAAATAGCACAAATACAAGTGAACACATCTCCACTGATGGTGGGTTGTGTAGTGCTGTATCGCAGCATTATTTAGACAGCGAGACTACTGTGTTCCCCGGAAATTGTGGGCGACTGACACTCACTCAGTCAAAATCACCCTGACTCACAGTCAAAATCACCCTGACTCACACATCACAAGTGTTCCCACAGTGCCAATAGTAATAGAGTTTGGACAGTAACAGTTATATTTAGCGCTGTAGCGGAGCCACTGACTTACTTTCTGAATCATTTTCTGCCATTATTAGGTGTGTTAGTTAGGTAGTACTGATTTCTTGCTTGTTATCACTGCTGAAATATGAGAAACTGTCTTCACCATCACTCATTCAGTAAATACAGCTCTTGATGTGTCAGTATATATCTAAAATTATTATAAAGGCATTAGAACTACAGCATATCCAATACGTATTCAGTGTCAGAATGGACAGATCTTTTTCACTTAGACCATCATTTATCAGTCATGCTAGATCAAAAGATGCTGTTGAGTTTGTTGTTATGAAAAAAGAGACACATTTCTGAAAAAAGTGACTCCACTAATGACCTCCCAGTCTCTCTCAGCTCCTGAAGGCTCTTGGCTGTATTGTTGTCTATGTATGTATGTGTATGTGTTGTGGATTTTGTGACTGACCTTTTTGAACTGACAGACTGGAGGTGTGATGCAGCCACAGAAATAGAAAGTGGCGAATTGTCTAACAGCTAAACCTGTCTTGTGGAAGGCTTTTTAAAAGTACTCACAGAGGTAAGCTGTAGGAGGTGAGAGCTATCCGGCTGAATAATGAGCTATGTTTAGTCAAACCTGTTCAAGTTTTGGATCAGGAAATAATAAAAATAGACTTCATTGAGGTCTTCACTTCTGTGCAGGTGAGATAGAAATGCTTCAAAAAAATAACAAAATGATTAATAGACAATTAATAATAAGATAAGATAAGATACTCCTTTATTCGTCCCACAAAGGGGAAATTCATGTTACAGCAGCAAACAAAAAGGTGTACAGTACAAGATTTCCAACAAGAATATATATAGAAAAAATGGCCATCAGAGACGACAGCTTGGCCATAATTCCCCCGACAGCCACCACCTCCACAGGGTCCAGGACTGAGCTGGCCTTCTTCAACAGTTAGTTCAGTCTTGCCCCCCTATATACTGTTGGCCCACAGCAGGTGAAATCCTTCCAATGTGGCGTTCACATACGGTGTTAGCTCTGTTAGCATGATGCTACTCTGCCAGTATTCCCTTTGGTGCTGGGTTAGCTCGTCCACCTTATCGTAGATAGATCTTACATTCCCCATAACGGTGGGTGGAAGGACAGGTTGATGTCGTCTTTTTTAGCTTGCACCTCAGTACCAGCACATCATCCTTGCCTCCTTCTCCTCAGCTCGCAGGGAACATCGGGCCTAGCATCGTTTAGTTTAGTTTTTAATCAAGTGTTTTGATAATTGATTTATCATACCAGAAATTTCTAAGCCAAAATGGCTAAAGGTGAAATGTTAAAGGCCTTTTAACATTCAACACATTCCTTTGTCTTTCACTATGTTTAGTTAAGTATTACATTATGGAGTTTCACACCATTGGTAAGAGGACACAAGGTAACTTGAGCACTTAGGAACAACAGTTTGTACTGTTTTCTAGTTGTATATATATTTATACATCACATAATAACTGATTAGTATCAAAATTATGTTAGATCAAGTAATTTAAAGGGGACATATCACGCTTTTTTCATCAATATATGTTGGTCTAAGAGGTCCCCAAAACATGTCTTTAAAGTTTATGCTCAAAAAAACACTTTGAAATCAGATTTTGGCATGCCTGAAAAGTCCTCTTCTTCATTCCTCATCAGAACACTCCGTTTTCCCTCTGACCACGCCCCCTCCGGAAATGGATGTGCCTCGGCTCTCCAGCACGTTGATCTAATGTTTACATGTTGGCTGAATATACACGGCTGCTCAGAGATCGCGTTACTTCAACCCTCTGAATCTGATCCTGACGGAGAGGCGCCTGTAGCAGGACCTTTCTGAAGGATTGGTCATAGATTTAGTGTTTCTTGTTGTTTTATTTATCAGTATGTAGACGTGTGTCTTGGTACACGGCTACGAACATGTAGCTATGTGGCTATGCTAACTAGCACTAGCACTTATCCATGATAAATAAAAATCATCGACTAGATCTTCAAATCTGCAGACGTGAGGAGTAAAACATACCTCTGCCAGAAAGGCAGCAGGACCTTTTATGAAGGTTTGGTCACAGATTTAGTGTTTCTTGTTGTTTTATTTGTCAGTATGTCGATGTGTGTCTTGGTACACAGCTACAGCTACAGCTACTGCTACAGCTACAGCTACAGCTACGGACATATAGCTATGTGGCTATGCTAATTAGCGCTAGCACTTATCCATGTCAAATAAAAATCATCCACTATATCTTCAAATCTGCAGACGTGGGGAGTAAAACCGACCTTTGTGTTTATTAAGACAGCCTACAACTAGCATGCCTCCCTCCTAAGCTCCTTGTTACCACACATTTGTGCAGGTAATGAAAAACGGGGGAGGGATTCAGTATTATTTTATACAGTCTATGGGCTGAACAAGCTCCGAGCTCTGACTCCGTGACAGACCGGATATTGTTGTTACGTAACAAAAACACGGAAGTCTGAAACGGCTCGTTTCACACACATTTACAGAAAGGTGTAGAAATCAAAACAGGGGCAAAATGGATTTTTTTCATTCTCGGGGGGTTTGTAGACATGCCAGGGACACATATTTCAGGTAAAGAACCATTAAAAAGTCAATTTTGCATGATATGTCACCTTTAAGAGATACTAATTGTACTCTTTCTGGTCTAAGGGAAAACACACTTCAGAACAAAATATCTGCTCAAATGTAGCCCAGTTTAAACATCATTTTTAAGTTAGGACAGAGTTGACACACTTCTTATATTCCAGGGATGCACCAGCTGACACATCGTTTTGAAAGATGGGGTAACTTGGAGGATGATGAGGAGCAGATTATTTTACCGACAGTTAATCGTCTGCAGTATGTTCTCAGCTCTTCACCTCTCAATTTCACTGTCATTTCTCCTTCACTGTCGATTAAGTCTAGGCTTGAGTTATCACCCAGCGGCAACTTCCGGTCTTAAACTATAAAGCCCATGCGGAAGTGTTATAAACTGCAGTTCATCGAGATTCCGCTTGAGGCTGGCTGCAGAAACACCGGTAACCACATAGACGCCCCTTCAAAAAAGACGATCTTTGCAGCCTGGTTCAAAAACGGCTTCGGTCTCGCTAATTTCTCTATCAGCACACACTGAAGGGGGGGTGGGGTGAATTTTTTTCTAACTCGACGGTTCAGAAGATATTAAGATTACGCGTTTTTGCCCAAATAAGGACATGACTGACTTGACAGGAACACATAGCTGTTGGCTAGGAGGCTCAAACTCCGCCCCTTTACGTCACACTATGCCTGGTTGAGTTCCGCATTTCAAATATGGCTGCCGCCGTCGATTGGCTTAAAAGCAGCGCTCAGGAACAGATGGGTGACATCACTGATACGACGTCCATGTTTTATACAGTCTATGGTTATCACCCAATCAGAATGCTTTATATTTGACACACCTTTGTGTCACTGTTAGACAACTAAAGAGAGTTCATGGTGTTTTTTCAGCTTGTAGCCTGTTTAGAAAAACCTGTGAGACAGCGAAATAAATACATTCTCATTAAGTGAAGTGTTTTTCAGGGGTTTCAGCATGTGGCCACAGGAAGTGAAGTCATGTCTGTTACAATAGTTTGGTTAGTTCAGACACAAAACTCTACTCAAGCGGCAACCTCTAGCTGCGAGAATTGAAGCCAACACGGAAGTTTTAAAAACTGCAGTTCCCAGAGTGTCCGCTTGAGGCTGACTCCAGAAGTACCGGAAACCACCTACCAACACACCAATTCAAAAAAGCCAATCTTTACAGCAGAGATAAACATGTTTACAGCCTGATACAAAAATGGGCTTAGCCTGAAAAGCTAATTTCTCTATCAGCAAACACTGTGGGGGTAAATTTTTTCATAACACGGCAGTTTCAAAGATATCAAAAAGAGGTTTTTCAATTATTAGAGGCACAGCTGACTTGACTGACAGGTGGGATCACTGTAGCTATTAGTGAGGAGGCTCAAAGCCCGCCTAGCTGGTTTCAATGTACAGTTTGGTGTGGACTTGGCAGCCTTAATTAGGGCATGACTTATACAGAGCTAGTGCAATAGGTAAATGGCGATAAAGCACCTTAAATGAGGGGATTATGGGCTTTTTATTAAATGTTGATTTCTGTGTCTTTAAATGTCTTACCAACACTTCATTTAGTTTAACACAAAAGAGGAAGTTTGGACACTTTCGGTTGTATTGCTCACATTTTTAGAGAAGTCTAAATGTCTTTATGTAATAGCAGAATAGTGAAACTGTAAAAAAGTGACATGAAGGGTGCAGAAACACTTGATCAAAGTGTTCATGAAGAGGTTTGAAGAAGCAGGTTGTGGAGCTGGAGTGTATTCAGTTAGTGTCTCTGTAGTACTAATATGCACAGAGAGTGTGTTGTGATTGTAATCGGAACCATCAGTGCAGAGGGAGAGTCTTAATATCCACACTCACACAGAGCAGTGTGTTGAAACAGAGTCCATGTGACTCCTGGCTGTGTGCTGAGCCTGTTTTTATGTGTGTGTTTACATGCACACACGCACACACACACACATATGTGTTTAACTGCGAACACTGCTTGCACAGCATGCCACCTCACAAATCAAAGGCGTGCTGGCATGCAGGGCAGCAGGTCTGCAGGGGCAGGAGAGCAGACAGAGCGGGGGTGAAATGTCAGTCTGTTGTTTTTGTGTTCCTCTGCTTTCTTTACAAAACATCCACAAACCGTTAACTACTTCAGACTGTTTCACAACCGTCTGCATCCACCACTTTCTCTGATCTCTTGCTCTCAATACAACTTTCTGACTATCTGTCACAGAAGTTCAGGTTGCCTAGCAACAGGGTCGTGCTTGTCGCAGCAGGTTGCCACAATGACATGTTGCTAGGCGGGAGCCCGGCAACAGAGACATCAGGTGTTACTTCCCACTGCTCGTCTGCGGACACTTCCACTGGCCTCCGACCGCTGCAGTCTGTGTGTGTGTGTGTGTGTGTGTGTGTGTGTGTGTGTGTGTACAGTATGTGTGTTCACTTCTGCTTCAGTGAGTCCTACCCTCTCTCCCGCCTCCAATTATGGTGTGTGTGTGTGTGTGTGTGTGTGTGTGTGTGTGTGTGTGAGAGAGTGAGAGTATGTGTGTGTTTGTATGTTGATTTCTGCTTGAATGATCAGCTCACAGCGGAAGCTTTGCTCATGCCGGCTTGTCAGCTACAAAGGAAGACACACTTCTGGGTGGCTGGTCTGGTCAGGCTAGGAAATGACACTCGCACACACACACGCACACACACAGACACACACACCCACACACACATGCTACCCCATAAATTACAGTATTTAGCCCAGACAAACCTTGTAAGAGAGATAAAAGCAGAGAGAGAATGATCTGATGTATGCCCTCGGTTTGTTTTCTCTCTACATAAACTACATGATCTCTTCTCAAACTGTTTCTTCATCTTCTTTCCCCCCTTCCCCTCACCTTCGTCTGCCTCTTCCTCTCCATATATGAGGATCCGTCTGTGTGTCTTGGCAGCGTGTGTGTTTCTGCTGGCAGCAACAAAGTGAGAATAGCCGACTGCAGCACACTTGTCAGCCAGGCCACTGTGAGGGCACACATGGTCCCGGACAACAAAGACGTCATGTTTCCTCACCTCTAGGCGAGCTGTTTTAAGACCTGTCACTGGCACACATTAAGGTGTATAATACACGTTTCTGCAGCAAATCGTGGTCGTGTTGTGTTTGATGCATTCATGAGGCTGACGTGGTTCGTGCTTGACAAGTACACTGCATGGTCACTAAAGTACAGAACATAATGTGTCCCTTTCTGATCTCTCAAACTATGTGATCAAATACAGGAGTGATTGTGATGGCTCAACATAATGCATCTTATCAAGTATTTTTTTTGTGATCAAGTTGTAAGAGACATTTGTGGTTGGATTTGTCCGCCAGTTGAATCCAAAATCTGTAACCTCAGAACCATAGACTGTATAAAATATGGACGTAGGATCCGTGACGTCACCCATTTGCTTCTGAAGCGCTGTTTTGAGGCCAATCGGCGGCGGGAGCCATATTGCTGCTGTCGAGTGATTGTGAGGTAAACAGGCGGAGTTTTAGCCTCCTAGCCAACAGCTATAGTGTTCCACCTGTCAATCAAGTCAGCTGTGCCTCTCATTGGAAGACTCATAATCTCAATATCTTCAAAATTACCGCATTAGAAAAAAATTCAGCCCCGTACAGTGTGTGCTGATCGAGAAATGAGCTATCCAGACTACACTCGTCTTTTGTACCAGGCTGTAAACATGTTTATTTCTGCTGTAAAGATCGCCTTTTTCCCATTCATGTGTATGTGACTTCTGGTATTTCCAGAGCCAGCCTCAAGCGGATCCTCGATGAACTGCAGCTTTTAACCCTTCTGCATTGGACTCCTATTTTTAGACCGGAGGTTGCCGCTTGCTCAGAACCTATTTGATGGAACCAGTACACATATCCATGCTCCCCAGAGGAAGAAGTTGACCAACTTTGGTGGTCTGCTGACTATTCCTTAAGAACGTCATCACATAAGATTTTTTTTATATCAATCAAAATGTTGTTTCGAGTGCCGGCTGTCTCGTTTGGTAGAGCAGGAAAAAAGTGTGCAAAGACAGCTGCCCTCAACACAGTGGTTACAGATTCAACTGATCAAGTCTTAAAAGCCTCAAGTATATTATAGTTCTATAGTATATATAGCAGCTATTTCTTTTAAGTGTTATTTCCCTGAATTTAGCATTCAATCCCGACATGCGAAACTCAGTAAATGTGGGAAACACTTGCTACATAGTAGCATGTTAATACTATGGATGTGTGCGTTAAGTAAACTAAACTAAATGTTGTTGGTCGACACCAAAATTGTTTTTAGCTTTAGCTCATTATTATTTTCTTTTAAAAAGATAATTCTTGGCCCAAAATGCTAGTCAAATTTGCTGCTAAGCTGTAAAGCTGCCACCCACCACTAGCTAGGACTGTAGCTCTATTTTAAGGCTTCCCCCATAATGCTACAATGCTCTACTACCTGGATGTACACAAGCAAAGATGACAGATAGTATCTTGTAAGGCAGCATGGTTTGTTAGTATTTTTTAAGCTAGTAAGTAATATTTTGGGGCATATTTCCCTTTATTGACAGGACAGCTGAAGAGAGACAGGAAATGTGGGGAGCAGAAAGTGGGGGAAGACATGCAGAAAATGGCCGAGGTTGGGAGCCGAACCAGCGACCGCTGTGACAAGGACCATAGCCTCCGTACATGGGGTGTCTAAACCACTAAGCCAACGGCGCCCCGATTGGTATTACTTTGATTTGTTAATGGAGATGAAGTTGCATGTGGGCTGTGTCTGGTTAAACCAGCATGCAACCATTTAACTGAAGCAATGCACAAGGCCTGTGGACATTAACCTTCTAGAAAGACTGAAGGCTGGTGCTAACTTTGTTAAGGTTAGCCCATAGACTGCATAAAATATGGACGTAGTATCCTTGACGTCACCCATCTGTTTCTGAAGCGCTGTTTTGAGGCCAATCATCGGTGGGCGCCTTATTGCTGCTATGGAGCGATTGTTACGTAAAGAGGCAGAGTTTTAGCCTCCTAGCCAACAGCTACAGTGTTCCCACCTGTCAATCAAGTCAGTTGTGCCTCTCATTGAAAGACTCGTAATCTCAATATCTTCGAAATTGCCGCGTTGGACTCGTAATTTTTAGACCAGAGGTTGTCGCTTGGGTTAGCCACACTTGGCGAACCAGTTTGACATCATTTACCAGCAGACTTTTTGATCTGTGTTTAGCATAGAAAGTTACTGTACTGTAAGTTTTGGCTGTTTTCTGAGTGTTCTCTTACCCATGGACTTGTCGGCTGGTTGGAAATAGGAAATAGTTCAAAACATCCTTAGTTAGCTTAGCCATCATGAGTGTGTTACCTCATAGATGTCAGAGTTTGGGTCAAAGCATTACAAAGCAGGTGCAGCTTTTTAGGGCAGCTATCACAGCAGTCAAGTTTGTTGTAAGGATGTAAGGATCTTCTTGGATTGAATTTGTAGTAGAGACAAAAGAAGACCGATTGTCACGTGAATCATGAAAAAAAACAATGTATTTCTGATATTACACTGATATCAGGTTGATTCTTTCCAGAGAAGGGTTTAAAAGGTTTTAAGAAACCTTTGTATGCACTTCTATGATTTTGTTGCCATTTCAAATATTAGTAAGCTGATGTTTTGATATTGCTTTTATAGTCCTTTGGTAGCTTTACTTGCTTCTTGATTCTTTACGGTAAAATAAAACCTTAGTATCTGCTGGTGTCAATGACTTCATGGAGTATGAGTGCATTCGCAGCCACAGAAACCAATAATATTGTTAATTTAGTGTCGCAGTAGCTTTCCTACCAAGAGGACCTCTGGAATAGTTCATTCAGGAAGTGGGCAGGTCATGACATCATTTCCTCTCCTGCCAGTCCAGGAAGCAGAAATATGGCTTTCCAGTTTCCCCTCTTGAGTTTGACTTTTCCTAGAAATTCTTTTTTTTTTCCAGTTAAACACGTGTGTTGGCGTGCGTGTGTGTGTGTGTGTGTTTGTGTGTGTTGGCGTGTGTGTGTTAAAGCTTCTGAATCCAGCCAATACCATTATAGGTAGTTTGTTTTAGTTATTAAATGAAAGTTTTTCATACTGCTTCATGTTATACATTTGGAGAACATTTTGCGGTCAGCTGTATTGTGTATGGTTTTGGAAAATAAACACAGCACATTAGTTAAAAACAGAGACAGCTACCTACACCAAATACCGGAGAAGTCTTGCCGGATAATAAATCCTCTCACTATAAATAGTGAAAAACAGAAGGAGCAAAGACAAAATGTTAAGTTGAATGAATTGAAGTAACACAAAGATCTTGATTGAAAGCTGCTAGAAAGAAATGTTGGTACTAGATGTACCATTACAAGTACTTTTAATAAAAGAAATGTAGCCATGAGCTCCACATCAGACTGCAGAATGAGTACATGATGTCCAAATGAAACGTCTGAATCCAAATATAGTGGAGAGAGAGAGAGAGAGAGAGAGAGAGAGAGGGAGAGAGAGAGGGAGAGAGAGAGAGTCTGTTTTTTGGGCAGTGGAATAAACTGGAGCGCTGTAGCTGCTGCCGAGATGGAAAGGTCAAGAGAGCGAGCTAAAACCACTTCGTAGCCCACAGTTATTGATTTCTCCCACAGCAGAGCGTACTGCAGGAAAACATCTGGGGATGCTCTCGTGTGTTTTAACTCCACTTTGTTTTACACAATATCTGCCCTCAGTACCCCTCGGACCAAACAGAGGAGAAGCTGCAGCAGCACTCTCCTCCAGTTTGTTTGTGTGCTGATCAATCAAAGGCACACACTATGCAGACAAGAGGGCGCAAACAAAAAAATGTTAAAAAAGAAAAAAAAACCACCCAGTGTGTGAGCCATCAGACAAGTGAGGATGTGAGACACTTCCTGGAGGAGAAACTTGAACACTCGCGTTTGTGTTAAGTTTGTGGGAGAGTGTGTGAGCAGTTATGTTAACGTGAGTGTCCTCCCTCCTCGGCTTTGGTTCGTCATCAAGGCCAGCTGAGATGCAGTCGGCTTTTGTCTGGCTCCAACAATGGACGGCACTGGTGTGAGTCACAACCACACACACGCACACACACACACGAATGCACACACAAATCCATTCATCTATCAATACCAGCAGAGAAGGCAGGCAGAGCTCTAGTCAGAATCACTCATTATTCTATGCTCCGTATCGGGGCTCAAACTAATACCACTAATTATGTTCTTCATTGATTATTTGCTTCTTGCTCTCTCAGTGAATCGGTTCTTCAGTCAATGAAGCATTGGAATATTGCAGAAAGGCCACCGCTGAGACGAGTATCTGCTTTCTATAAAATCTGGTCCTCTGATACAGAAGAGTCAAATTCCTGGATGTACAAAATTTAACTACATGTTTAAGCTCACAGAGCATCAGACGTGAGCCCTTTTCAATAACCACGCATCATAACAAAGCTCCACTCTCACGCCTTTGTACTTTCATATTGATCCCACATCGGTGTGATATTGTTGTCCTATTGGGTCATTTCACATTGTGTTATGCTGTCGTAGAAGCAAGAGAGCTTAACACACAGCAGGAGCTCCTCAGATGCACACACTCAGACATGCACACACACTCAGACATGCAAACACAGCACTGTTCAGTCTTGTCTGCTTTCGCCAGGGACAGTGATCCTGTCTGGCCTCTGTAACGCCTTTGTTACAACCCCCAATGCCAGCACATTCTGAGACACTCATACCAAAGGCGTGATGTTACAGGGGCGTAAATATTGCTTCTTTAACTGACGATATTAAAAAGGCTAACGTCAGCCAGAAAGTTAAAGAAGAAATAGATGACTCAGTCTGCAAATTTAATGAATTGACTCTTAGTTGGTCAGTCACTTGTTTTGCATGTGTCATTGTTGTCTTTGTACTTTTCTGTTTGTTTGGTTATCTTCTTCAAAGACATGGGAATTTGCTACAGTACTGATTTGGTCCAGGCAGATGGTTTTCTCACGAGTCTGGTTCTTCCTGAGGTTTCTGCCTGTTCAAGAAAATTTGTCCTTGCTGGCAGTAGCTCAGTCCATAGGGACTTGGCTTGGGAACCGAAGGGTCGCCGGTTCGAGTTCCAGTATGGACGAAGTTTGGCAAGTGGACTGGTGACTGGAGAGGTGCTGGTTCACTTGCCTGGGCACTGCCGAGGTGCCCTTGAACAAGGCAGTGCGCTGGTTGATGGCAGTCCACTGCATGTGTGTGTGATTGATTGTATGTATATACCAAAAAACTTTGTGTAGCATGACCGAAAAAACAACACGAGTGAAAAAATTGAATTTCCCCCCTGGGGATTAATAAAGTACGTTAAATAGCGAAATGCTGCAAAGTACTCTGCTCATGGTGGATTAAGATGAGATCAGACTGAGTCCTGGCTAAGAGGGGGGACTGGATCTTATCCTGTCTTGATGTTGGTTCTTTGTTAATAACTTAACATAGAATACAGTCTAGACCTGCTCTGTTTGTAAAGCATCTTCAGATAACATTTGTTGTGATTTGGGGCTATATGAATAAAGATTGAGTAATTGATTGGTTGATTTGCACCTTTGACTACTTTATTCTCCATGTTACGAGGACGAGGCTTTTGGATGTATTATGAAGAATTGACCATGTCGAGATGACAAATAAACTGAATACTGATGCTGAAATAATTCAACAGGCAACTAGCACAAAATATAATGCATTATTGTTTGTCAGTCTTAAATGACAAAGACAAGTAAAAAATCTCACATCTGAGATGCTGACACCAGTGAATATTTGGCAGTTTATTCATTATCTTTTATGTGACCTAACATTTCAGTGCTGGTCCTCATCATTAACCTTTGCAGAGATTTGGAAAATGAACTTAAGAAACGGCTCATATTCACTAATACAGCCTGGTCCTTCATGTCATTGTGGAGTCCAAACATGTCTTTCTGTCTCTTAATCTGTGTCACTGATCTTCCATCCAAACATCACCGTCTCTATGTAATGTGATCAGATTATAAATCTGAAACACAGCTAATGTATCTCACAGTTTAAGCTCCAGTGGCAAAGCTGGCCACTGAGACATCCTCCCTGAGGGCTAACTCGCCTGTTCAACTGTCTGTTTTCACTGCACACAGCAAAATTAACCGTGATGCTAATTGTCAGCCAGGGCTGCCTCTGTCTTTCCTCCAACATTTGCATTTTCTCCCTCCATAGGCTCCCCCATACTGTCCTAAAATCCAGCCGTTTCTATATATATCCATACGTCTCCCTCCTTCAGCGTTTCTTCTGCTTTGTCTGTCGCCATTTCTTCCCCCCTTACTTGATTTCTCCCGCTCATCTTCCAGCTGAATTAATCTCCTTCTTTACATTTGTTATGCTGCTGGAGTTGGTCTATTCCTGTATAATCTGATCTATTGTCCCTGGGATGATAAAGAGGGGCTTATAGTAGATGCTTTGTTATTCTGAATCAGAGGAAACCATCATTCATAAAGCCATCAACAAAAAAGCTTCTCATGGTGTTTGTGGTACATTGACAGTGTTGTCAAATACATTTAAATGTAAGGGATTACGTTGACTGATGTGAGCGAGCGCTGAAGGACGTTCTAAAGGTTGTAGTAGTAGGGCCCTCAGTGGGGAGGCAACCTCAGTGTTGAGAGCCCCCATCGGGACGCCCACAATCGGGGAGCCCCAGGCGTGTGTCAGGGCTAACCACAGGCCAAGGACGAGCTGCAACACTCAGAAACACACACACACTTAATATTCTGAAGCGTGGTGTGTTTAATGTGTGACGATGTTAAGGCGAAGACATGTAGATGAGGACTTCCAGTGTGCTTGTGTATGAATAGTTTGCATAATGACCTACTGTGGTGCAAGGATTAGTTACGCAGTCTTTACGTTAATGGCAGAGGAACAAGTGTGTGTGCCCTTTGTGATGTGAATCTCTTATGATACCACACAGACAGAATAAAACACACACACACACACTTTGTACAGTCACTTTTTTTTTTGTCCTGTTAGTTTATTTTTCAGTTGCTTAGAAAAACAAATCAAACAAGCGCTCACTGATGACCCACTAAAACCAACCTACAGCACGTCTCGTACAGCTCACCGGAGCCTCATTTATCTTCTTTTTTTTTCTTCAATATTTATGAGAATATGCAAATGAAGGTGCGTCTCATTCAATCGTCGAGTGAGTCATGTGACCCGAGCAGTGGGGTCTAAGGGCACGCGGGGCACAGACAAGGAGTGGTGGGGGGGAGGGAGGGATCCCCACCTGCCCCCATCTGCTGAGAGAGCGTGTCGCTCTTTGCATAATGGAAACTCACCGGTGGGTTTCGAATTTTTTTCTTCTTCTTCTTCAAAAACTAAAACACAGTAATACCACACTCACACTCGCCAGCAAGCTAGGTATCATGGATGTTTTAGAAGTCCTAAAAGAAAAAAAACCACCAGACTTGAAATCATACATATTTATATAAATGAGCTAAATATAATTTAAATAGAATCCTAGAAATAAAATAAAGACAACAAACAATAAAACGAATCACTTGGTAAGCAGACACACAGTTAGAGACGATTACGCTGCACCTCCAAAAATAATTGAGCTTTAAATCAACCATTCTTTTCAAACTGATCTTCTGGGTGTGTTTCTACCACATGGGATCATAATTCTTGATGCAAGACAAGGAAAATAATACAAAAACACTTAAACTGCCCACAGAGATTCAATGGGAAACTAGGCATGTGTATTCATGTGCGTACATGTGCATGTGTGACTACTCCCAAACAAAGAGCTAGTTTCTGATACGAATGCATGAGAACCTCTAGTCTTCCTGTGTGTAACATCTCTGTTGCACTGCGCTCCTCTATCACTGTTTTTAAATACTTGTAAATATACTGAATGCAGATTAATATATAGAGCCCATTTACAAATGGTACATGATTGGCTTGATACGTCAATATCATAGTTAGCTGGAATAAGGTCCCACAGATGACTAGCTAATGAGGTCATACAATAAGATTTCTTCTTTTTCGTCATTGTCTTCTTCAAATACACAGGTTAATAGTAGTTTTCCTCAAAAAAAAACCCAAAAAACAAAAAAACAAAAAAACAGAAGCAAGATCAAGTACAGTCCATATTAAACACTTGCAAAATGTCCACTGCAAAGAATGGCTTGAGAAGGAGAATGTTATTGGATTCTCCATGTGCCATGCTCTTCTTTTTTTTGTCGTCACATCAATGTTTTTTCCTCTTCAGTTCGTTTTTTTTTTCTTCAGCAACAGAAAGATGTAAATAAGTCCAACTGTTAAGTCCTCGGCATGCCCTCCACTGAAACAAGAGCGCGCCTAAAAGAAATGTAAGATCAACAAGGCCACAGTCTGTTAAAACTTCCTAATATCCCTCAGCACGTCTCTCTCACTAATGAGATTTTCTAGATTCATCCATAAGCACTGATTCAATTTCAAAGTTTTGCTCGTTTGAAATTTTAAAGCAAATCGCCTCCAAACAGTGCAAAAAAAAATCACACCTGTGCAATAAGGCCTACCTACCGCTAACACCTCATACATACACCTTTTCATAATGACAAGACTTCATAATGAAACGACAATAGAAACACTAAATGATTAAAAAAATAATAATATCAACGATGTGGTTAACAAAGCATGGACATGCACGGCTTAGCGGAGGAGAAGAGACATTCCCCTGTAGGACAAAAACAAAAGAATTATAAGCAGTGTCTGATTTAATGCTTTTCTAATGCTGCGCCCCCGTTACACCCTCTGTGGGTGACAGCACCCCGAGCTCAGGGAGTCAGGGTGCCAGAGGGGGTGTCCTGTCTCATATGGGCTCAAGCAGCCATCTGCCACCCTGCTCTAGCCGGCCTGATCCTTATCCTGGGCCCAGCCCGGCCCAGCAGGCCCGCTGTCTCATCCCCATAAAAAGGCTTCCTGCTGGGGGGTGAGGCGGTGTTGGTGGGGGGAGTTTGGGGAGACAAAGGCAGGGAGGAGCGCTGAGGGAGCTGGGGGGGAGCTCCACAGTGAGGCCCTTTGACCTGCTGCCCCCCTGGCCTGACGGCGGGGCAGACGGCCCAGACAGACAGCACCGTGTCTGCTCCCTGCCTCCTCCTCCTCCACTCTTCCTCCTGCTCCTCTTTTATCAGCCACACAGACCCCAGGGGCTGACGGAGAGACAGAGGAAGGGGGAGAGGAGAGAGAAAGAGAGAAGGGGGGAGGGTGGTGGGGCAAATGAGCACAATGAACAGACTGACACGGACTAGCCCGACCCACCCCCCCTCCATCCCTCATTCATCTTTAGGTTGGGATATCCGTATTCTCTACGGGCAGGCTGCTGCCCTCTCCCCCTCTTCTCCTCCCCCCTGGGTGACCCCTCTCTGTTCCTTTATCCCTCTGCCAGACGAGCTCTAGGACTCTGTGTGGCCAAGCTCGCCCCTACTGGCCAATCACTCTGCACTATTCTGCGAATGTGTGTCAAATACCCTTCTCAGGGTTTGAACACAGATACAGTGTTGCTCTGAAAGCTCTCAGTGCGAACAATGGTGTATGGTTGGTTTTCAGCAGTGGTTGTAGAGAAACGACTGGTTCTAAAATTAAGTTGAACCCCCATGTAAAGCTTGAATCTATCTATGTATAAGAGAAATGTGTTCATGTTTTTATTTTGGTAAATCTGTTGGAAGCTCATCTTCAGAACGTCACTGGGGGTCTTGTCTCTTCTCCTCCCGGGGCAGCTGGCACCTAGGCAGTGGTTGAGGTGGTGGTTGTGAGCTTTTGGATGGTTCGGTTGTAGTATTGGGTGGTGAGAGCCTCCAGCGGGCTCCAGCGGTGTGCGTGCAGCTCAATGACCTCCATGAGCAGTGAGCGGGTCAGCTGGGACTCGGCCGGACAGAGCATCTTGTCCCTGACGGTGGCCAGGAGCTCGATCATCATCTCTGGGAGCTGCTCCTCCAGGAGGCGCCCCATACTCTGCAGCTGGAGGAGGAAGGAAGGAAAGAGGGGGTGTAAGGAGGCAGGAGGTCAGAGAAAAAGTGTGCGTGTGTCCCCTAGTGAGAGCAAAACAGTGTCTGGCACCTTGTTACTGTGGATACAGTCAGACAGCAGAGGCTCACACACCCTGTGGCCGTAGAGCTGTGTTAGTGTGAGTCTGCTGCTTGTGTTTGTGAGCACCCTGTTACTCTTTACCAACCAAAGTTCACGTGTCTCTGTCCTCTCTGCTCTCTTACTTTCAGCTGGTATGTTTTTGTTGTTCTTTGATGGATTTTGTGGAGGTTTGGACATCTGTTCAATATTTCATACTTACACTCTTTCCTTCTTTTTATACAACAACAGCTGCACTGAGCGATAAATACAGTTCAGGCTTTATCTTAATCCACAATTCTACTTCAATTCACCTGCTGCTTGAATATTTATAACCCACTGAGCTTAAGAATACTGAAGATGTGCTCATGGTGCTTTCACATCTGGATTGTTTGGAGATATTATTCTGAATCATGGGCCGTTTTCCTCCTTGGCTCGAATAATGTGGACAGACGTGAACACAGCTATCGTACTCTGATGCAGAACAAAACAAGGGAGCCGAGATTCACCAAAACTGTGGAACTCTGCCTATCTATAAATTATATTTATCTGATCTTTTTAACTTGAACTGATTTTCAATTTTGCTTTCTGTCCTTACTTATTTTATCTCATTGATTTTATTCTGTTTTTTAAAGTTATTTTTTTATGATTATTTCTTTTATTATTTTCTCATCTGTTTTTTTTTTTTATTTTTTTATTTTTAGAACTTTATTTATATATTTTTTCTTAATTTTGAACAGATATGTAAAAACACAAACACAAACATGTACATCCCCCAAGCCACCCGACACCCGAAACAGACAGGAAAATGACAAATAAAGGTAAAAAATATATAATAATAATAATAATAATAATAATAATAATAGCAGAAATAAATAAATCATTTGTAAATAACAAATACATAGAATAAAATATACAAAAATAAATAAATAAATAAAAACAGGAGTGTAATTCAGTGTAATTACAGTCTTGTTCTGTTCCATGTTATTTTGAACAATTTTTGTGTATTACTTTCTTTCTTCTCTTCAACCAGTTTTGATGCACAGTACTTCGTTACCATTGTCACTTTTTATTTCATTGTTTTGACTGTGGTTCTCAATGTTAATCTGAAACTGTATGTGAGCTATATTGACTTCATAAAAATATGTATTTATTAGGGGTGTAATGATTCATCTATTACATGGATGTATAGATTTATATTCTGATGATCCGACTCCATCGATCTGTGCTAGGCAAGTTGGCCTTCTGGACGTCTGTCTGTGATGTCATCGCCACGCGCCAGCAGACAACAAAACATTGAGCGAGAAATTATCAAGCCACCATTACGGTCCAGTGTGTGTAAACCAGGGGTGCATCTTGCTCGGCTGGAGGTGAAGCTTTCAGCAATGTGTCTGCCCCCTGGTGGCTGGCAGCAGTATAGGTAAAAAAATTCGTCTCAGTCAAACTTTAATAAATAAATACACGTCGTATGAATGTTTCTCACATCCGTATGCTGTGGTGATATGTAGTTATTATTTGACTGTTTTGTGTTCAAGGCCTCTTTTTTCTGAAAAGTTTATTTTTCGTTATTTATTAGAGTTTAAAAAACGGGGTTTTACTTCTGGGTTTCCTTTGATTCACAGCCGCCGTAGAGGGAAACTTCAAAGGACACACAGCGTCTTGTGACGCTACGCTGTAAGGCTGAGCTCGTTACAGTGGCTTCACAAGCTCTGGCTGCACAATGGCTGCGCCCAGGAGCGGGATTTTTTGGCTTCAGAACTGTACAACGGGAAGAGGCGGAGCAACGCTGTGCAGTTTTATTTACAGTCTATGGTGTAAACACTTTGGCTTTAGCAAAGGTGGAGGTGTTCTAAATAAGTCCCTCGCTGTTTGTAGGATATGTAAAGGTCAAGTAAAGTACCTCTGCAACACGACAAATCTATCCAAGCACCTACTAAGGCGCCACGGGATTTCCCACAACGCCAACCATCCAGGCACCTCGTGCAGCGTTCCTGCTGCAGCAGCAGTGCAAGGTAACATCAGCTCTGCAGAAGCCTCAGGCCTCACCAGGAGTTTAGTCAGAGACTAGGCCAAAACTCAGCTCGGGCGAAAAACATCACAGCAACAACAGGAATCTAGGACTGTTCAGTATTAGGATATTTATTTCAGACACACTGGTTGATTGTTTGGCTAAAGAGTTACTGAATTGATTTCAAGTCACAGATTCGTTTTGGATCGTATCGTTCTAAATGAAGCAATATAGCCCTTTAATTGTATCAAAAAACACAAATTGTGATACAAATTGAATCGTTTAAAAGAATCGTTACACCCCTAATATTTATTTATTATTTTGTTGTTAGGTTAACTGGCTAATTTAACTAGGGGGAGACAGTATTTCAGCTCAAAAAATGATCTTGTTAACTGGCGACTTTCAGCTGGGTGGGTCTCTCGCAAATGCCTTGCCTCGCATTAAAGACATATCTGATGAGTATATTTTGACATTATAATAAAACTAACCTTGAATGCATTCAGAAGGACACCTTCCATGTTTCAACAGCTGTTGTAACCACAACAACCACTGACACATACGTCTGAAAATCACCAGATAACAGGGTCACTCTACAGACCGTAACACTGGCTTCCCACGATGCAATGTAAGGCCAGTACACATGGCATTACTTCACCTACGCAGAGACAGCCCTGTGGTGATGTGTGCTT
Organism: Notolabrus celidotus; assembly: GCF_009762535.1. NCBI lineage: Eukaryota > Metazoa > Chordata > Actinopteri > Labriformes > Labridae > Notolabrus > Notolabrus celidotus. The sequence continues at coordinate 11,366,783 of NC_048290.1, read as the reverse complement.
TGGCTTTACAATGCAATGTGACCACAAAATGACCCAAGGGAAAGATGCAACCATGTATCAATTTTTAACCTCTGAATCAAAACAAAGCAAACAAGCTAAAGATGTGGTAACACAGAAAAATGCATGCTGGAGACTGCAGCATCAAAGTGGGTTTAATGTGCCTCTTAAGTTTCCCTGCATCAACTCCTCTGATATTAACTGGATTTTGATTTGGTGTTAAAACTAGCCTCATTTATTTTAAATCAAAGACACAAGACATATGTATTTGTGCATGTGTGTGTGATTGTGCATGGCTCATACCTCCATGGAACAGCAGAGGACTGCATCTTCTTTGACATCTGTAGACTCTAACAGCTAGAAGAAAAACAGACATTTTTTAAATACCAGGACATTGAAAGGCTTCAATAATGACCAGCAAAGACAAACTCAAATGTAGCATTGTAAACAAGTCCAACACCCTGAGTGGGCAGACCTAACAAGTCTATCAGATATATGAATGTATGTTCATTTAAAAATAGGCCTCATGCGTGGGGGGGATTAAGCGAGTGTGCGTGTTTGTGCGTGTTAATCAGTTCACAAGAGAAAGGAGAAAAGAGGAAGACCTAATCCCGATTGTAAATATTTTCTATGTAAACATTTGAAATCTTGGAAGTCAACACAGCGGGCTTCCATCCTGGCGAGCGAGCGAGCAAGCACACATCAAGGCTCTCTTTATGCACACTATATATCCCTGTATACACACACACAAATACTGTACACACACATTGGAGGCCAAAAACAAACCATGGAGCTGGTAAACATGCTAGCTGGCATTCCCCCGACAGTGGCCTCATGCACAGATGGGCACACAACTGGTACCTTCAAACAATGCAGGGAGGGCAGTGACAAGGGAGGCACAATGGCACATGGCCTCCCATGTACGGTCTGTAAATATCCAGTGTACGACCATGGCAGAGAGGAATTTGGTTAAATACTACTTTTTTCAAGGTCTAAGGATGTATTAGCCCCCACACGTCTGTTACCAAAGAGCTGCGTTGATTAAACTGAAAGAGAAGGAGCACCCAATTAAACCTTGGAAGTTTAAACCTACTACAGAACGAGAAAATAAGGTATAAATGCAGAGGACATGCACACACTGGGGGGGAAACAGTGAGATCATAGCAACACAGAGCTGCCCTCACTTCACAGCTAGTTATCTTGTCATTATTTAGCTATCCAAAACTAAACACTACCTTCATCTTGCAAGTCAAAACACTGGATCACTTAGCAGCTGAAAGGCCAAATTCTTAAGGTAGGTGGTAGGGACCAAAACAGAGCAAAAAGAGAGGGAATGTTTGACTCAAATGACAGAAAACCATAGACTGTATAAATAATGGACGTAGTATTCGTGACGTCACCCATCTGTTCCTGAGCGCTGTTTTGAAGCCAATCGACGGCGGCCATATTGGTAATGCGGAACTCAACAAGGCATAGTGTGACGTAAAGGGGCGGAGTTTGAGCCTCCTAGCCAATATCTATGTGTTCCCGTCCAGGAGTCAAGTCAGTCATGTCCTTATTTGGGCAAAAACTCTTAATCCTAATGTCTTCTGAACCGTTTCGATGAATTGCAGTTTATAACACTTTCGCATGGGCTTCATAGTTTGAGACCAGAGGTTGCCGCTTGCAGGAACCTCAATCAAAAGACTGGTTATGTACTGCTGAGTGATATTAAACTCAGGAATTCTTGACTGATGACTGCAAATATCAACTTTTAAGAGGCTTTTCTGTTGAGTCTCTGCAACTCTCTACTAGCAACTGAATCTCATCCACTTTATGTTGTGTCATTTGGGGTTTGCACCTGTTTCTGTTACATCCAGGTGGCTCAAAAGAACTACTTTCCAGGTTTAAATCAACATCAAACAGAAAATTTGTGATTTTTTTTTTTTTTTTTTAACAGTTGGCATAATTTAGATGTGAAAGCCTCCTACATGCATCCAAACCAAATTACACAACCAAAGTTTGACTGTATTACATTGGTTCACAAGTTGGTAAAAATAATTAAAGTTAAATTCTCTCTCATAGAGCATCTGAATCTTCATAACTGAAAAAGAAACAAACATCTCCACCATCTGATGCTACTATCTGCATCGAGTGCCAGCTGGCCTGTTATTTCCACGCTGTAAGCTTAATGGTATTCCTCCAATCATGCAGACGTCAGCTCCTCACTAAGCTTAGACGGGTGTGGTGACAGTGAGGCTGTTTGATGTGGGAACTCGAGTCTCGTCGTTCCCAGAGCTGTAGAGCTGGGTGACAAGCGGGACTTCCTCATAATGAGTTCTCTGGGGAGTCCAGGGTGCAGTTTTTTTTACTCGATACGTTTAAAATGGTCTAATGTATACTCATCTATAATCAAGCCTCCTACCAGCTCTGTCACTGCTACAACATCTCACACAGGAAAAAAACAAGTTTGTATCTCTGTTCTGAAGCTGAAAACTGCCAGATCTCTGGTTAGTTACATCATCGAGAAACAAAGAGCGCTGTGCAGGGAAACCTCGGGATTCTGTGTGATTTCCATTTACTGGATTTTCAACTCATTTGATCAGAAGTAAAAAAGGCAACAGAAACTAGGACAGCTGTGATCCTCTTGCAGTGCTGAATGGAAAACATACATCCAACATGACAACTACACCTTGAGTGACTCAATGAAGGCAGCTGGAAAAACATTATTTTTCATTTAAACGTCCTGCTGAGGCTTCATCACTCTTTCAGTTTGACTTCATTACTCAACCACATGTATATTTGTATATTTGTCATATTAACATCGTAGTGCTGGCTGCAAAAAGAGAGAGGAAAAATGTCTCATCAGTACACTAATGACACCCAGAAGTTAAATTTATGTCTACTTCAACTTTAAGTTTGGTTTCTAATAGTTGCATAGCAACAGCAGGGCTGGCGTCAGGACCAACACTTCCCTTAGTTACATTACATAATATTTCCCTTCTTCTATTACATCAGGGCTGGACTGTAAATACTTTTCACTAAGAGGCCTATACACTTTACTAAATGAAACATGTAAACACACTTACACACTTCTTTTATCCTCTAAATATTCAAGGTCAAAAGTACATCAAATGTATCTGAACAGACTAACTGTCTGAGTCTGACTGTGATTGACTTTCAGAGAGGGATACGAAGATAGGATACCAAAATAGCTCCTGAGGTCACCATCAGACACAGTAGATGTGCACACTGCCTGCTAACCAATATCCTGATGAAGGCTACTTTTGGCTACATGCAGCTCCTTTTCTTCAATCATTCAGGAGTCGCATCTTGATTTTTTTCATATTTAAGATTGTTCTTTTCCTTATGAGAAACATCTTTGTGAGTTCCTTTTGTTTTAATATGTGTTATTGGGTAGGTAGCGGGAAAAACATCATTCTACAAAGTCTGTTTTTTATCTTCATTGTGGAGCTCAGACTGCATAACAAAGACTGTACAAAATACGAATGGAAAAAATGGGAAATCAATTTGTTTCTCAAGCAGAGTTTTGAAGCCTATCGTCAGTGGTTACCATATTGGAAATGCCGACTCAGATGAACTTTGGTCGATGTAGTATTGCGCAAAGACGTGGAGTTTAGCCTTTTCACTAACAGCTACAGGGTGCCCACCTGTCAGTCAAGTCAGCCATGCCCCTAATTAGGCAAAACTTGTAGGTTGAATATCTTTAAAAATCACTAGTTATAAACAAATGCTCTTACAAACTGAGTTCAAGTTTATCACAAGAGGTTGCAGCTTAGCAAACAACACATTTTTACAGTACAAACTTAGTACAAATTAATGTTTGATTTACCAAAGAGGATGAATTTCAAGTCTATGCACATGATGTTTGTCTAATTACATTCTCATCACAGTTTGATCTATTGTATAAAGTGTGCCTTAATGTGTGTATAGTTGAGAAATATCTGAATTCAGTTTTTCTATGTACATTATTTAAAGCAGTCATAATCTGTCATTTGTTTTATATAACAGTGTATCTTAAGTATTATAGATTAAGTATAAGCTCATTGTTCAGCTTGCTAGCAACTTGACTGATCAGGTTGTAGTCAGTGTTGTAATAGTGTTGTTCTAAGTGTCTTTATCTGATGACTCACATTTAGGGCTGGGCGATAATTCGATAACAATAATTATTATCGCGATACAATTTTTCTCAATATAAATACAACAAATGTTCGATAAAAAAAATGATATAAATCAAACTGTACTTACACCCCCCAACCACTGGAAAGGAAGGGGGCGCTAATGAGTCTTAAATGCTAGTTGCCACCCAACGTTAGACAGAAGAAGGACACAACATTGAACAGCCAATCATGTTGCATGGTGACAGGTAGGCGGGGCTTAAAGTTGTTGGGTGCAGAATGTAAACACAGCTGGAACAAGCGACAGCAGCACGGAAGAAAACTCAAAACCTACCAGCTCAAAGCAGAGTTGTAGTTTGACACTGTGCTGACTCTGCCTTTACATTTAAATTAAATAATAATACAATAATTTAGCGTGATAATTAGCGATATCGACTGATGTGAAATATTTTATCATGATAACATCATTATCAATATCGCCCAGCTCTACTTACATTCATCAGCTGGTGTGTAATAAGCAAAGAAATGCTCACGTTTTTCACATGACAACTTAAGAAGTCAGATGTTTTGCTGCACCAAACTGACAACATTGTTCCATTGAGGCAGGATTAATCTGTCTGTGAAGTTTTAGCCTGGTGTAATTTATTTTAAGGTGTGCCTTAGTGTGTACTCAGTCAAGGATATCTAGCGTCATTTGTGGACTGCGGAATTTCTAAGAGCACTATTAGGCTGTTTTGAGTTATTAATGAATGACATCACCTCTCATTAACTACCTCTGTCTATATGTACAGCTGTAGTGTACACACGCTGTAACACACCTCTGTGTTACCCAATCCTGTCCTGCTGGCTGCAACTACAGAAAAGCGCCACGACATACACACACACACATGAATGCACACACTCAGCAGGCACATATGCTTTCATATGCAAACATAGCGGCGAGCGCATGTTAATCGCACATAGCTTGAAGCTGAGATCCGACATTTACATGTTGCAACAGGGTAGACTAAACAACAGATGGGTAGAAATTAGGAACAATGACTCAGGGAGAAAATAGGAGGTCAAATCACATCCACAAACACAAACACACACATTATGACCCAACACTGTGGAGTGTATTCCTGATGCTGTGCGTCCACACCCTCTACCTTGTTGCTGAGCTGTCTAACAAGCTGAGATAATGCGCAGGGTATACGCTCAGACAGGGTGTGGATGGCTTTAGTCGTGTGTTGATTGTTGTACGGGTTAGCGAGATGCAGGGTGTGTTGAGGACTAGACCGGCAGAGGTGTGGATGAAGGTGTAGATCTGCCTTACATGTGCATCAACCCTGCAATTATTCTCACCTGCTCAAACAAATGAGAAAAATACTTTGATCCTTGATTATGCCGTCTTGTCTTTCTCTCCTACCTGTCACATCATGACATAACTTCCTGTGCAGTAACTGTCAACCTGACTGCAGTCTCCTCTAACCCCCCTTTTTCACTTCCCCTTTCAATCCCCCAGCTGTCATTGACTACTTCTGTATAGCCGTGTGTCTGCTGTGGCTATCCTTTATGGTTTCCATAGTGACAGTGCATGCAAGATAAGCATGACCAGCTGATGGGAAATGAATCAAGGGTCATGTCGCGTTTTCCTGGAACTGATGGCGTCCCAACTGGTTGCACCACTAACCAAACCCGGCTGTGGTGTCTGGAGTCTAGACGAGGTCTGACCGAGAACAGGAAACACCAGCTCGGTACGTGTATCGATCTGAGCTGACAAAGATATGCAAATGCAGCTGGAAGTTTTCTCTCTCAGGGGGTTCATCAATCCGTTATTGACAGAGTTATTGATAAAAAGAGAAAGAAAAATGCAGACCTCTCGTAGGCAGGTGTAGATGGGACACACCAGCACTCTGAACGGCTCCCCGGAGCTGCTCCTCATGGTCCCAAACACCTCACACAAGAAGGTGATGAAACCCAACCACCTCTCTACATCCGACTGCTGGAGCTCCTCTCGAGTAGCAAAGTCTTTCTGTGGGGACAGGAAAAAATAAAACACTGAAAAACACTGAAAAACACAACTCATCCAGCTTTTAATACACGCTCCAGGTAGGTAGGCGGATGGTAAGAGAATATCAAAGTGTTTCATAAATTCATCAGCAGTGCTGGTAATCACCATTAACATCTCTGCTATCTCTCTGATGGGAGTTTTTGTAGGTGGGACATGTATTAACCTCCCAGCTTTAAGTACTTCAAGCTAAAAAGCAGTTGAAAAACACATTTAACAGATTCATGAGTTTCTTTTATCTGCCTGAAGTAGATGAGAATATGTTAATGTAGTTTGAAAGTGAAGGGGTGTGAACTGTGTCAGAGCTGTAAAAGAGTTGGGGTTAATATGGGTTAATGCTTAATGCGCACTTGTAAAGTTGTTATACGGCAGGTTAACCTGAAACTTTATTAACAGGCACAGCATCACGCTCTGCTTCTCGTTTTTCTTGCCTAGTTACCACGGGCTGAAGAGTACTAGAAAAAACAAAACAAGCAGCTTTTTTTTTTCTTTTCTGTCACAGACTGGTACAACCACACGGAAGGCCTGTTTGTGCACAGACATGCACAAAGTATGCAGCTTCAAATGGATCCAACATAAGAAAGGAACAGTCAAAAGCAAAGACACTCTGCTGGAGTGACACCAAAGACACTGCTGCGGTTTCTGACACCTACGAAAAGGTGAGGTGCGCGTGGAAAGGAAGGCAGACAAAAGCAGCGCGTTAACTGTAGCGATAGAAAAGACAAGTTAATTTAGGTAAAGATGATAATGAAAAGGCATTATTAGCAAGGCTACGTGCTTTTCTCTGCTGTGATAAATAAACAGAAACAGCATGACTGTTTTATCAAAGCAATAAGAAACACTCTTTTTTTCTCCCTCTCTCTTAAAAAGCTAAACAGTCACAGACTAATTGCCCCCACATTGAGATCCAGGGGTCTGGGAGCAACATCATTAATGACAGCCTTCATGAGCCAACTTGTGACATTTAGAAGTTTTACAGCTAAAAGAGCCAAAATGTCAAAGACAAGGAGGGGGTCAGTGATAGCTGGGAACGTGGGAATAAAAGTGAGGCGTAAAAGAAGAGGAGGGACCACACAGATGCTGTGAGACAGAAGAGGGATACAAGGGAAGTGGAGAAGGGGGGTAAAAGACGTAAGGAGAGTTGGGGATTAGAAATTCACTGAGAAAGGTGGGATTAAAAAAAGGGAGAGGCCAGAATAGAAAAGGAGTGTAGTAAAGAAGAGCATCTGTAGAAGAAGGAAGCAGAGGTAGGAGGGAGGAGAGACACGGCCATGCAGCATCTGGGTTAACATTTAAACCCCGACAGCCATCTGAAGACAACACCCATGCCTTATTTGCCGACTTCTACGCTGTCTGCTCCTCCGGTGAGGATGTCTGACTCCCACGATGGAGGCTGGTGAGACAGTAAATAGGGAAGTGTGCAGGGAGAGGTAGCGAGGCGGTGGCCCATGCCGTTCTGGGTGAGGGAAGGCGATAAGGCAAGGGAGAGCGTGGTAATAGAGATCTTATGAGAAATGGGGATAGAGAGGGAGGGAGAGGGGGAGAGAGGGAGTGAAATATACAACGGCTGAGAGGATGTTTTCATCCAGGGTGCAAGACTGGAACTGTGCTGTGAAGTGGAGGGATTGAGGGGGAATGGGGAGCAGGTCTTTCTCCCCTGGGTGTTTGGATTAGCTACTTTGCCCAATGACATTTACAGCATCACACTCACAGCCAGCTCCCACCTGAGAGTGCTTTCTCTTCAACCTGAGGTTGAATGCATTTAACTGCAGAGAGGATTTTGTTCAAACATGCAATCAGAAAAACAAAAAGTGATTGAACGAGAGCTGGTTATATTCAAAAGATACAAAAAGAAATCAGGGTCATTACCACTCCACCTGAAGACATCGTTCTTTTTTGTGCATCATCCGACTATGAAGTCTAGAAGATGTCACAGAAGATGATAAAAGACTCAGTCTACAAGAGCACAAGGTCGGCATCTTGAAATTGACTTTTTTCTCATTCTAAATACAAAGATAATTAATTTTCATCTCTGTAAAGATCAGAAAAAAAGCCTGAAGTTCTCACATTTTAAAGTTGGAACCATAGCGAGTCTCACCTTTGACTTAATAAATCACTTTGGCAATTCAACATCAAAATTGTGTAACGCATGAAAATAATTTTTTAAATTACTTCAGAGACCCGGGCACATCTAATCAAGCAGACCACTTCCAACCCGTTTGGGTTTACAGGGTCTTTTATGTGGATATAATGTGCCATTCAAATCAAGTGTTTTGCTTAGCTGGGCTTCAGGTTGCAGGTCTTTCTTTAAGGAGGGGAATCTTCCAAACAGCTGCTACTGCACTGAATCCTGATTGAACAACAATAAGAGAAGTGTTTCTAGGTGCCTCATGATACAATAGCATATGGGATACCTGGCCAATGATGATATTAATAATATCGCAATACAGCAATTTTGCAAGAATCGATATACATATCATGATATCTGATTAACTAGGAAAAGAGCAGGATTAATATATACATCCACTGCACTTTGGTTTGACTGCCATGAATCAATGTTCATGAGTTTAGTCTATATTCAATTTAAAGAAAGCAATTGTAAAATTTAGAGTACAATTCTTACAAAAAGGCACATCTAAAATGTATAACACAGCTTCCATTCCTCTGCAGCCTTCAGTCAAACTCCTGTCACATGAAGTCTCCTGCATCATGCCAGTTTGTACCACTCGTTGTCAATAAAATGTGCAACACTTGTCATGCACGACTCGTGTGAGTGCACTTCTCTCTGCAGACTCGAGTGCATCCTCCATCTCTCTCGTCTTGGCACAAAGAGCTGGAACAGCTTTTCTTTCTTTTTGCTTTAGAAAGTGGCCGGCGCATCTCTTAACCTCTCTTTGTTGCTGTCTGACATTATCCAGCTGTCTTCTTCTCCTGTAATGCCACTGTCAACTTCTTTGACTAATAACCTTTCATTCGTGTAACCCTGATCCAAGTGCCACATTGAAGAGTCATGAAGTAGTAAAGATATTTGATATATTCTTGCCACACTAGCTTAGCCCCAAGAGTATCCGATCATTAAATCAATTTAATTGGAAACAATTCAAAGTGGATACATGAAGGGCGATAATTAGATTGAAGACTCCAGCTGCTATGGACGTGCCGGACTCCAGTGGCAACAGCCAATACTACTACGACAACTATCCGTCTCATCACTATCAACGCTCTCTCGCTTTCTCTTCTTCTCCTCTATCCATCTTTCCAACCCCAACTCGGTCAAGGCAGATGTCTGTCTAACATGAGTTTGGTTTTGCCTGTTAAAAGGAAGTGTTACCTTACTGCTGTAACTAGCTAAAGACCACAAGGTGCAATGCTCATGGTGGATTAAGATGAGATAAGATCCAGTCCTGAGTAAGAGGGGACTGCATTGTTTCCTGTCTTGATGTTGGGTCTTTGTTAATTATTCAACATACTGACAAGATTGTTGCAGAGTTTTAAATACAACAAAAAAAGACTGAGACGAATGAGAAAATGATCATCCTTTACATCTTCACCTCCCAGCTCTCTCACCTGCAGCATGTTGAGGAGCAGCGATCTGAACTTTGTCCCCTCCACCATAAACAGCGCCATCTTGTCGCAGAGCTTGGCGGCAGTGGCGGCGAAGCTCCGGTCTGACACCGCTTTGGAGTAGATGGTGCTGACCACCTGAGCGAGGGTTTCCTCTGAGCGCGCTGAGTTCTGCGCCTCCTCCATGAAGGACTGCAGCTGCTGCTCCACGCCGCTGCTGTTGCTCCTCATGCTGTTGAGGAGCTCCACCAGCCGGTCCATTCTCTGTGGGCCGGAGCCTGACGCCTCCACGCGCGAGTCCTCCTGCGGCGGGAGATTTGATAGAAAGTGAGATGAAGGCGGCAGGTGATGGCTAAGTGTTCAAATTTGACAAAGGGACATCTTCTAAGAGGCAAAAGGAAGTTAGTTTGTTACATTTCAGAATAAAGCAGACCTGGTAGGGTTAGCTTACCCTATAGAAACTGAGTTATTGATAAGCTAAGAAAAGGGGGTATACAGAGGATACTGTTCTGACTGAAGGCTCTGTATGTTTGATGTGTGAAAGGCAGGAATGGGACAACATATAATTATCAAAACTCCAGACACTGGCTCCATCCGTTCTCACAAGTTTAAAAGAAAAGGTGATGTAACACGATGGTAAACACGCCCCAGTCAAACTAGCAATAGACCTTTCTGGAGTCCCTGAGCTCCCTTGTCTCGTAGGTTCCTCTGAGATGCTGCCAGACTGTCTAACCACTATCATCTCCCTCTCTTCATCCCTCTATGTTGTATGTATGTTGTAGACCTGCTATGTTTGTAAAGTATTTTGAGATAACATTTGTTGTGATTTGGTGCTGTATAAATAAAGATTGATTGATTGAGATTCTGTTTTTACTCAACATTCTACCCAGCATTCCAGCTTTTTAGGAACTTGTATTTAACATATGCAAGCTCAGTTGACCCTTGTTGGGTAAAAGCTGCCTCCTAAACTAGCTTCATTGATTCTGGTGTCAGTGAGGATGTGTTTCTAAAATCCTTTCTCGCTGCCTAAGCTGTCAAATCAAACCCTCCCTGGTGTTACTGAGTGAGCTGCAGACAAGAGGACATTGAGTGCAGCATTACAGGTTAACTTGCCAGTTTAGCGCACACAGTGGAAAACATCAAAAAATGTTAAGCTAATGCCTCTTTAGTTTCTTCACCTCCTCAGTGAGAACATGCACTCCCTTCCCTGCCAGTCAGGGTGTGTTGATGTGAATGTCAAGTAACTAAGTAGATGACTGACTAGACCAAAGCAGTGTTGGAAAAGTGTGTATATTAATGTTTGGGTGTGTGAACATAATGAAAGCAATTATAAGACTAAAAGGTAGCGTGTGTGTACACATACACATAAGTCCTGATTGCCTTAATACTGACTGACAGGCTCTAAGCAGCTTTTCGGTACCTTGTCCTTTAGTCTCCTCCTCAGCCTCTCCTTTGAAGACTGCAGCAGGCTGATTTGGGGCCACTCTGACTGGCCCTCGCCTGCCTTCCAACCTCCTGCTGGATTGGGTGACTCTTTGCTAACTGTTGGATCTGGAAAAATGTTTTTACTGGGCGTTGACTCGTATTTGGGTGACTCATTGGGACTCTTGCTTTTGCAGTCTTGATGTGATCTGATCTCGTCACCTGCTTTTACATTCTCTGTCTCTTTGGTTGTTCGTGGAGATACTCCTCTATCACATGGAGAGTTTGTCTGTCCATGCCCCGGGCCCTTCTGATTGTGGTGCCAACGCCGGTTCTGGCTATATCCGTGGTGTGAGGCTCCTCCTTGGCGCTGCCCATGTCCTCCTTGATACTGGCGAGGTGGTCGACCAGCACTGATGTTTCTGTTATCTCCTATTTCTGATGTGTTCTGCTGCTGTTGGTTTGGGGACTGCTGTTGGGTGTGATCCCTCTGGTGCTGTGGTGACTGTTGTTGTATCAGCTGAGGTGGTTGGTTCTTCCCTCCTCCACCACCTCCTCCGCCTCCTCCTCCACCTCCACCTCCTCCTTGTCCTCCCTGAGGTCGCTGCTGTCTCCTGGAATGACAACAGGTTACATTAGTTTTGCTGTGATGCTACAGCAGCTGACTTGTACCTGAAAACTGCCGAGTTCCTCTCTGAACACCCAGCTGTGTCACTCTCACACGAGAATGATCTGAAGCCTCAGAACTCACTTCAAACTCATACGTTTGGTAAAAAGGTTCAGTGTCTGTTATCTCAAAACATTGAAAAGTCACAGCTATCAACCAATGCTCCACTGTAAATACCAATTCACAACCAGGCACAAACATTAACCCATAGTTGACTGATACAAATGTAAAAAGTCTAACGCCCAATGTCTGCTTACATGTGGATGCCCAGTGTTTCTGTGTTTTCCTGTCCTGCATAGCTCAGTCCTGCTGCTGCTGCTCTGGCTCTGGGCTTGACAAGCCGCTGACATATGGTCCAGGGGATTAGTCACCCTGGCACCTAGGAGGCAGCCTATTATCTGCCTGAGCCTGTGAACTCGCAAAAAAACTCAACCAACAGCAGCTAGCGTACTATACATCTGAGTGCAAACATGCTTTCTAAAGCATGAAATGTTGAAGCCATGTATAAATATCGCAAATTATCTGCAAATTTATTACAATGGATAAGCAGGCATGTCATCTAGGACTACTGAGGTATATATTCTGTATGTGATAGTTTTTCAGTAAAGGCTTATGATCTTGCCAAATTCTTTTGAGTGGCTTGAACTCTAATACATTTGGTGGTGGTGAATGTTTCAAAAAGACAAATCAATCAAAGGCTGAAGTGACACCAGACCAACCTGATCGTCATATCAAATCCAAATGCAGAAAGGAGACTAGCACATTTCACTTCTGCCTTGTGACGCTGTGGTAAAAACCTTAGTTTCTGTTAGCATTCTAAAGTGGTATGGTTGTGGCATAAACTGTTAGTTCACATCTAAGGCTGGTCTTGAGAATCAGGTAATGATGAGTAACCAGGCTACTGGGACCTACTGGGCTGCGTGAGACTCTGATAGAATTCTAATTGGTAAAACCATCAACCAATAATAACCAATAATACCAAACTGTTAGCACTGTCTTTGAGTAGAGTCTGTTATCGGTGTCTGTACATGAATTGATAATGTATTTAGTTGGAATAAAGTGAGTATTATTATAAATAAAATGAGAACTAAATGCTTAACTTTTTTTCCCTGAAGCTTTCACTCAATGGTCGATATCTCTTTAAAACAGAGAAATCATTTAAAAAAGAAGACACACAAAGCCAAAATCTGAGAAACCTTTTGGTCCATGTAATTCTATTGGGCTCTATCAATGCCAAGACATGAATGACAGCTCCTCTCATAAAAGCTTTTCCTTGCACTTTTCAACTTGTGGACCCATCAGTACCTTGATTTTTAGACCAAATCATGAAAAATGAATAGCCAATTTTTGACGCTGTGTTACAAAACCATCTAAAGTATTCTCCCCAGTAAAAGAGGAGTGTTTGGGACTGTCACTGGAACAGCCTTGAATATGTGCTTAGAGCAGAAAAGAAGTATAATTTGATGACCTGTGCAGGTCAGAAAAATTTGCAGGAATTTAGCCAGACTGCAGCACTGATACAGCAGGGATGATGTTTTTGGTTGTGGCACAGTGGTTGAGTCGGTCTTCTCTCAATTTGAGGCTTGGCGGTTCAATCCCAGCTCCCACAGTCACGTCGAAGTGTCCTTGAGCAAGACAATGGATTACTCCCCGTGACAAAGTCAGCGGTATGTGATTGGATCTGTTAATACTGATGAATCTCTACCATGGCAGCCTCTGCCATCAGTGAATGAAGGTGGTGTGAATAGGTGATTGTGACAAATAGTGTAAAAGCCCTTTGAGCGTTAAAAGGCTGTTATAAGATTATCTTTTGGGACTTTTACTTTTATTTTGATAGGACAGCTTGAGAGAGACAGGAAATGAGGGGCAGTATGATATGCATCAAATGTTGCCGGGACCAGGAATCAATCCTAAGACCAGTGCAATGAGGACCATGGCCTCCGTCTATGGGGTGCCCACTCCACCAAATGACCTAACCCTGCGTGCTGAAGTCCATTCACTATTTTGTATTGCAATACCTACTGTTGATGTTTCATTTTCAAAACATGTTCATAAACATTTTCTAAAAAAATCGTATGGTCTGGACTAGCTCTGTCACTGCAAGAAAAAATGGAAGTGTTCACACCAAACAAATGAGCTCAATGTAACACTACACCTTCTTGCCTTCTAGCCTACGCTGGGGGTCTGCGTAGCTCCTGTACCTACACAGAGGCCTACGCCAATAGCTGACGTGCACCTCCTCCATAATGTAACTCTGTGTAGAATCTACGCGGACCGCAAGCCCTGTGATTGGTCAGCTCAGTGGCATTGTGTTTCCCGCATTTATAGCACTTCCGAGATCCCGGACATTGGCCGTGTATTTCATCTCCTCAGCTCTATTCTTCATGTAATCATGTCTGTATGATAAACAGTAACATGTATCAGCTGTAGATTAACATAACACACTCTGAATCACTGTGGAAAAATAAACAGAGATCGTAGCGGGGCCGGAAGCAGGGGACCGGCTATCAGAGAAACCACACTGCCCTCAGGCGTTTCGGCGGAGAATTGCTGCGCGTCATGGACACATCACCGCACAAGTATGTGGTGCTCATGTCCGGTTCAGCCCCTGCTGCGTAGGGGCAACGCAGAAGTATAAATCAGCCTTAAGGCTACATCAATGTTTATTACAGTCTATGGCAGGAGCACAAAATGTATGCAAGAACACAGTTGTTTCATAACCAAAATAAAGAAGTGCTTTGTAAAAGGGTAATTTTTGAGGAACTGCTATAATTACCAGATGAAATGAAAATGTATCAGCAACTATTTTGAGAGTATTATTAATCAACTGAGCAATTTTTCATATAAAAATGAGAGCAACAACAACAACAAAAAATGCTTGCTAAAAGGTTCATGTTAGGGTCTATGCTCTTCATTTTGTGTTATATTTTTGATTGTCAGCTAAAGAAGATGACTTTTGATGATGTCCCAAATATCCTGATGGGCACCATTTCCCAATTTACAAACATTTCATAGACTCAATGAACCACTGAGAGAATAATCAGCAGTATTACAATATTAGTGGAAGCCCAGGTTTTCTTTCTTGAAAATGTCAGCTTTGTGTGTGTGCGTGTGTGCCCTCAGAAATACATACAAACTAAATGTGTCCAAGTGTATTTGTAGTCTTTTGTGTGTGTGTGTGTGTGTGTGTGTGTGTGTGTGTGTGTGTGTGTGTGTGTGTGTGTGTGTGTGTGTGTGTGTGTGTGTGTGTGTGTGTGTTAATTTGGATGATGTGTCGCCTAGCCGCTCTGAATCACTCTCTCTGGGAGGTTTGGAGAAAGTTCATCTTTTCACTCTCTCGTCTACCAAACAGCCTGCCTCCATTCCTTTGCAGATGTTCACAGCTTCTTTCTCTGTCATAAACTCATCAGCCTCACATGTTTTTGATCACTTGGTTAAACCGAGCTTCTCTGTTGTACATAATGATAAGGGACTCCCTGTCGTACATCAACTGCCATCAGCATCCTTCAATGCCTGTCTTCTCTTCTCTACAGTGAACTTCTAGAACTACCTAGCTGCTGAGAAATGTTCTAACTTTTTAACCAATGCTTCACCTGAAGCATAATAGCTTACAGTTGAGTGAGGGAAATAGTGAGATCTCATTAAATATGACTTCAGAGGGCGAGATTTCATAATCTTTTGCAAAGCTGCAGACTGCTCAGTCTCTCTCTCTCTCTGTCAGACACACACTCGTCTCATGATTAATTTGATCTCTGCACTTGCTGTTAGTTTAGGCTCAGCTCTGATAAGCTCCTCTCCTGATCCGCTGCCGATGCGGAGAGGTGAAAGTGAGACGGTAATAAAATGTTAATCATATTTAATGACTGAGAGATCCGCGGTAGCTTGAGTGTTGCTCGGATTGACTGACCTGGGAGATGTTTGCAGTAAGGATAAATGATAGGACTGCTGATGAAATCTCATCTCATTATGTCTTGTTACTTAGAAACAGTGCGATCAATCATCTGATCAAATGAGAAACTGTGCATTTTGTGGTTACGGTGAGGAATCTGGTAACATTTTTGTATTAATCAGATATAAAATAGGGTGTGATGTTGCCTGAATGGGTCCTCCTTTGAATCATTTTACCTGTATGATGCCTTCTTGTTTTTCCAAGTAAAAAAAGAAAACAGAAGCACTTCATCCTCAGAACATTTCATCCTGTTCTTGGGCTCAGGATCTGGCTTACTGTATGTTGTCACTAACCTGGCTGAGACTCGTCGCTGTCCCCCGGGGCCAGTGGGCAGAAGTATGGTTAACTGCTCTCGGGTGAACTGATCAATCACTCTAAAAGCAGGAGAGGAAAGTGTGCCACAGTGCAGGTGATTGGAGGGATGAAGAGACGAAGGACAGATGGAGAGTGGAGGAAGGGGGATGAACAATTTGTAGGAAAATGGCGATTCATTTTTATAGAAAGCGAAAAGGAGGAACGGAACATCACAGAAGATGAAAGGCAAGAAAGCAAAAAGGGAAACAAACAAAAAAACTACAGGTTGGTAACTATGTCATTCAAACAACATGCATAGAACTACAGGAAGTGATAAGGTGAAATGAATTAGAATTTGTAGATATGAGGGGAGGAAGGGTACTGATCATCGATCAGGGCTGTGGACGTGATGGAGATGGAGAACTCGTGGACCCATTGGACCGTTGGTTGACCCAGACTGGCAAATCGATCAGCCCGGGGGACAAGGAGCCTGCAGGCTAGACGGTCAATAACCCGTCCAGAGCTTCATACGGACCACAACACACTGGTTTAATGGAGTGTGGGGAGACTGGTTTGGGCTGCCTGACTGCACACTTGCATTGCTCTCGCTGTTTTGCTTTAAAGGATTTTAATGATTTAAAATCAAGACTCAAATACAAGTAAATGAGTGTGCATACATGCATGCATAATTTGGCGGTTACAATCATTTATGAGTCATGGCTGGAGGATATAAGCAAAAGGGAGTGTTTCTGAGATGCACTGCAGAGGAAGTAGATTTGCAAAGTACTTTTACTCAAGTGCAAAAATACAAAAAAGATATCACATTAAACATAAACATTCATACCTGTAAAGTAAGAGTTGCATTTTTGGACTATGACTTGGGGAAAAAGGTCTGAGAACACTCACCTATAGGCTCTCAGAAATTATACAAAGCCCATCCAAATGTTTTGAGTATGTAAGCCAAAAGATTACTTGTATAATCATAAAAACAATGTCAGATGAATCAATAATGAAACAGTGTTTTTGTCATATCCCCTTCTACAACACCCAATACTTATTTCTACTTCTATCACCTTCAATCAACAACACTAGAGACTTCAACTGTGAGTCAAATTTCTATCCAAACAGACACATAAAAGTGTATCAATAAAGAGCAGATCTTCAACTATGAGCAGCAAAAAGTGCAGAGGGAGGAGTGTATTAGCGCCTTCTTTGCCCCTGTGCTGTTTTGGAGTGGAGAGCAGTAAGCAGCACATTCCAGTAAATCACAACTAATTTCAGCCCTGCTTGACGTGCATACTAAAGTAGAAACACATGCACTACCTCCCCTTTCTTTTCCTTCCTGCCACGGCCAGCCTACACTTTTCCTTTACTCAATCTCTCAGCCTCCTGTTCTCCGTATCTTGCTTCTGCTTTGTTCAACACGACAATCCTCATGCTAGTATAGTCCCACTATCAATATTTGACTTCATATAATAAAACATAATCTGTGTGTTTTTTATGGAAATGAATATTCATCGCAGCGTGCGACTGGTTGTGTTCTGTCAGGAGACTGTAGATAATGCAGATAAGAGGATCAGCATGTTTGGTGGACAAACACATGCAGTTAATGTATTTGATAAGCAAACATGCAAAGCTTCATAAGGGACAGATGTGGTGGCCATTTTCTTTATCATGTGGTAGTTCTTTATACTACACTTTGCAGCAGAGTCGCTTGGGCACACTGGACTATTGCAATCAAATTGACATATTTTCAGTGATCTTGCAAATGTGCACAAAAGACGACTTAACCATCACTCTTTAAGCATTTTACAATCACTTTGCTCAAGTCAAACTGTGGATCTCTGCAGGAAACAGACATGCTCAATTCTGCAATACCCCGTTCACACATGCACTGCACTCCTGTTATTTTCCTGAAATTGTCCAGAGTGCAGTGCATGTGTCTTTGTAACTTGCCCAAGGTAAAATCCTTGTCAGATGTTGGGCTGAGTGGATGTTTGAACGTAGCAGGTAAGATTCAGGAAAACTCACCCTGAGCAAAAGGTGATGACGGCAACATCATGCAACCTATACAAGATATTTTCGTGCACGCAATCGCTGTCAGTGCTCCCTCTCTCTTATTTTCCTCTATCCCTCTTTCTAACCCAAACTTGGTCAAGGCAGATGGCTGTCTAACATGAGTCTGGTTCTGCTCGAGGTTTCTGACTGTTAAAAGGAAGTTTTTCCTTGCCGTTGTAACTAGCTAAATACTGCGAGATGCAATGCTCATGGTGGATTAAGATGAGATGAGACTGAAGGCTGATTTATACTTCTGCGTCGAATCGACAGCGTAGCCTACGCCGGGGGTTCGCGTAGCTCCCGTACCTACGCGGAGGCATACGCACGTAGCTGATGTGCACTTCCTCCAAAATGTAACTACGCGTAGAATCGACGCGGACCTTGAGCCCTGTGATTGGTCTGCTCGGCGGCATTGTGTTTCCTGCAATTATATAACTTTTTACACAATTTCCTGCATTCACACATGACCCCAATTATAATTTTGCAATTAAGAAGAACTTATGAGGAGTACCATTCCTGTGCTCTTTATTAAAACTGTCAGGTTTCATGAATAGATACGTTGTTTTTATGTCTGCCGTGTGCGTTCTTCGTTAAAAGCTGTACCAACCTTTGTACGGCTCTATTTTCTTTATCCTCCACATCATCCCTTCTGTGATATTTCTCATCCCCACCCTCATCCTGCATTCTTCACCTCTGCAGTTCAAGTGTATCTGGCCAACCTGAATGATGCCTCTCTTTGGTTTATATGCTTTCCTTGGCTCTGTGTTATCCCAGAGCACACCACAAAAGACCGCTAATACATTACAATGCTTGTACTGGATTCACATGAAAGCCTGCTCCACGCTCATGTCGAACCCTTCAGTGGCCTGCACTCATGGCTGAAGTGAGTTGCAGGGAATGATGGGCAAAGACATCTTCAGACTTAGTGTTGGATGTTTAAAAGTCATTAAGAGGGCATTATGAGTCAAATGACAACTTTAGAGAAAGGTTGGAATCTTTTTGTCAGTAAACTTAAGAATCTGCATTTTTATTGTTTGGGCATCTGAAGCAGTGTCTAGTTGTAGGTTTTTCACATTTTTCCCTTTATGTTTTTTAACTTAAAGGGTCTGACTGAATTGTCTGTGGGAAAGTCAAGGACAATTCATCAAGGCAGTGCTTTCTTTAACAGTTTTTGGCCTTCAAAGAAGCCTGGTGTTCAAAATCGTTGTTCTGTAGCTGAATGTGAGGGACACTCACTTTAACATGAGTGAAGAACACTAAAAACTTCAATATTTCTACAATACTTTTTCCCAGAAAAATGGTTGATGCCTTAGACTTTTTGAACACACGCTTCACTTCCTTATAACCTATTCATAAGACACACATGCCCTCAAATCCAGAGTAAAGCAACAATCAAGTGTGCTCAGGAAGTTTTCTTGTAAAAACTCCCAGTTAAATAACAGAGATTGAAATATTTGCAATCAGCTGTTGTCTAAGTTTACATTTTTCTTTTCTTCTTCTGGGCCTGCATAGAAAAACAAAGCATCTGCACAAACCCAATTATTCTCTCCCCTTAAAAAACAAGAATGAAAATGCTTTTGTCTATTTGGTACAGATAAAATTTCCTCCTTTTTTTGACTACAGATACAACCCAAATATTTTCTCTTTGCCTGTCTCTTAGCAACTGAAGAGCAGTTTTCCAGTGACATCAGGGCAGGGCGCGAAAGAACGAGGGAGAGATGTGTGTGCTTTTCTCTCTCTCTCTCTTAAGGACCTGGTTTCAATGAAGTCAGAGTTGGGCAAAATTAGAATTCAGAGTGTGTACAATAGGAGCATATGTGGCGGTAGGTACCAAAATCAAGTGTCAGTGTTAGGAGTTTTGGGGCTGGAGGTTAAATGATGAAGGACACTGTAGCGAGAGAAAGCCTGATTATTGAAGGAAAACAAGGGTGTTTTTTATTTTTTTAAGTGACCTATTAAAAGTCAAAAACCTTGAATGTCTTCTCTGTGTTTTTCTGTCTCTTTTTTCCCCGTCTGCAGTGAAGTGTGGAGCCTGCATTCCTATCTTGACATTGCTTTGGCTAAGGAGAGATGTTAAGGCTATAGCGCTGGCTGTGCACTGACATCTGACATCAACAGTAAAAACATTCCCTCTCTCTGAGGTAGGTGTGTGTGTGTGTGTGTGTGTGTGTGTGTGTGTGTGTGTGTGTGTGTGTGTGTGTGTGTGTGTGTGTGTGTGTGTGTGTGTGTGTGTGTGAGTGGTTACCGTCGGTCATTCCTCCTGCGTCGGAAGAGCTTTTTGGTGTGTGCGATCTCAGCCTCGTTAGGAAGGGGTGGGAAGACCTGAAGGAGACAAAATCAAACCGTGTAAGAGATGGCTGCCTTCCATTACTGTTTAAACAACAGCACATAAAGGGAACAGACAAATTCGACCACATTTCTTTGGGATATTTATGGTGAAGGACTCCCTGCTTCTAAATATAGGGGTGAAATGTTGAGCAGTGGGAATTAAAGTTGTCTTTCACACATTTTTAAGGCAGAGCCAGTAATAAAAAGCAGCTCAACACTGAATAAAGCAGTTTCATGTTAAAATTCAGTGTTTCTCTGATGCTCTTCAGTGGCGGAGGGCTGACTATCATCTCTGCTATTTTCTAGGCTTTTCAGTTTGTTTTATTGTCAGGATTCTTTAACTGTTCGTCATTCACCAGGAGCAGATTTATTCACACAAGTCTCCTTTCCCAAAAAAATTAACCAGGTAATAAAAACAGGATGAAGCAGTACAACTTTAAAAAATCCTGTTTCTCTTTTGGCTGGCAGAGTTTGTTTCTCCCATAATGTTCACTAAAGTCACTAATTCAGTTAAAGGTCTAGTCCAAATGATCAATGCTGTAAAAGCCAGTGATGTGGCAGATGGAAATGCCTTGAAAATGTGCTGTCTGCTCTCTGTTACTATAAAGCTGCAGTGTTGCCGCTTAAGGCTGGCTCTGGAAGTACCGGAAACCACGTACACACCAATTAAAAAAAGACGACTTTAGATCAGAAATAAACATGTTTACAGACTGGTACAAAGACGTGTGTAGTCTGGAAAGCTCATTTCTCGATTGGCAAACACACCGCAATTTCGAAGATATTAAGGTTATGAGTCTTTGTATGAGAGGCACAGCTGACTTGACTGACAGGCGGGAACACTTTAGCTGTCTGCTAGAGGCTAAAAGCCCACCTCTTTACGTCACAATCGCTCGACAGCAGCAATATGGCTGCCGCCGCCGATTGGCCTCAAAACAGCGCTTCAGAAACAGATGGTGACGTCACAGATACGACGTCCATATTTTATACAGTCTATGGATCGTACAGGCCGTATCAAATCAGTCCGTGCGGAGGAGTCTGGAACATTTCACGTCTGCCTGTTGACACTGTAGCAAAAACATTAGTTTCTGTTTGTAACTTGACTGTGAATTTGTTATTTTTCCTGTAAGGTAACTTGACAAGCATCCTTTTCCCTCGAAATATTACCAACCAGTGGACCTGGAGGAACTATTTCTCTTTAGATATATAAATAACTCATTTTAAAAAAAAATTAATAAAATCTTCTTTAAATAATATTTTATGTTATCTTGTTGGTAGCTGGATGATAGGCAGGACAATGTACGGTGAGCAGACGGCTACACAGATAAGACCCCCTTTAGGGTGAGCCAGGGGTCGTGCTCACCCTGTTGGGTTTATAATAACTACTAGCTCACTATACATTATCCCTTACATAATCTACACGTTAAAGTGGGGTATTATGTTTTTTCCGTACCCTTTATACTGTCCCTCTGATAGCTTTGCATATGCTTGACATGATTTACATCTCAAAAAGTTCTGTCTGGTGTCTTTAAAACTTTGCATTTCAGCCTCAGTATTCTGAAACCAAGCATTCTGGAAGCCTCCTTCATTTTTGCCATGCAACAAAGTTGTGTTTATCTTTTTAAAATGACAAATATGTCCTTTTAAGGAGATTTAACAAGTGGTGATGTCATGATTTGAGCAAATCTCATGTCGATCTTGCTGAATTTTCATATGATTTCTTAAACAAGCCGTTTAGAGCAGCCTGCAGTCTCATCTGGGGATTACTCCAACACACCTCGCAACTTGAAACTTTGCCCACATTTAGTATTGACATCGTATGTCTAAACTATAGACTGTATAAATAATGGACGTAGTATCGGTGACGTCAGCCATCTGTTCCTGAGCGCTGTTTTGAAGCCAATCGGCGGCAGCAGCCATATTGGAAATGCAGAACTCAACCAGGCAGATTGTGACGTAAAGGGGCGGAGTTTGAGCCTCCTAGCCAACAGCTATGTGTTCCCGTCCGGGAGTCAAGTCAGTCATGTCCTTATTTGGGCAAAAAATCGTAATCTTAATATCTTCTGAACCGCGTTAGAAAAAAAATTCACCCCCCCATACAGTGTGTGCCGATAGAGAAATTAGCTACGTAGGGCCAAGCTGTTTTTTGAACCAGGCTGTAAACATGTTTATTAATGCTGCAAAGATCGTCTTTTTTAATTTGTGTCTATGTGGTTTCCCGTGTTTCTGCAGACAGCCTCAAGCGGATTCTCGATGAATTGCAGTTTATAATACTTCCACATGGACTTCATATTTTGAGACTGGAGGTTGCCGCTTGATCTAAACCTAATAATTGTTTTTAAAACATGAAATAAATATAGTAGAACCTCTTTAAAAGGCCCTCTACAAAAGATTCTATGAGCCCATCTGCATGTTTCATGGCCCACCTTCCGAGAAGATGACTGCAGTAACACAGCCAATGAGAATCCCAGATTCTGACTGGCCGTTATCACTAACAGGTGTAGTGTGGAATATGGTAATTACTGCATCTGTAATACCACAAGCATCGCATTGTGTAAAAGAATACAGGGGCCTATTTTTTCACACATTTTGTGGGCTCACGTGGCTGTTGTGTGCGATATTATCATGGAATGTATCACGTTAGATTTATTACTTATACAGTTCCCTCCTGTACAGAAAATCTGTCAATCTGCCATCTGTTACACATCAGCCCTGTCATTCCAACACCATGTTTCCTCTCTACACAGCATCACTATATGCTGCTGTTACCATGGTTACAGGTGGACCCCGGACTGGGACTTTTATTTATACTGGTAATATGCAGAGCGAAGTTGTTAGGAGTGGTCGGATGCATAAATGTCTGTGAGATATGGCAATTAGAGTTTGTGTGAGCCCCCTCAGCAACCAGAGTCAGTTAGTGTCAATGTCCATGTGAGATCAGGGATGCATGTGTGCTGTGCAGTTAAGAGCTGGAGGCTGTTGCAAGCAAAAAGCCCTGAATTTCCCAAACTCTCAGTCAGATGCATTGTGAGAAGCGGTGACCACAACCTTTCAGGGGGAAACAAGACTGTTTGTCTGGGTACAGTATTTTCCCCTTTGTCTGTATTTGTCTTCTTGATTTAAGGTTACAGGAAAACTTTGATTTCAAGGCTTTGATCCCCCTGAATGTTGTCTAACACTCAGTAAATGATGTATAACCACATAATTAAGTATGTTTTACCAGACCCAAAAGCATCCTGAATGCATGTTGGGATTTTTTCAATCCTTATTATGCACAACTTTACAGAACTCTTCATTTGTTCTTCAATAAGACCGTGTTTAGAGATGATAAATGTTCTTTGTTTTGGTTTCCATTGTAAGAGAAGTTGCAAGAGGTTGTGGTAGATTTTGTACACTAGAAAAACTTGCAGTTAAAAATAGGAGAAAGAAAAGAATTCAAGATTTAAAGCAATGGGAAACAGTAATAAGCTGTCCTCAATCCAAAAGGACAGCATTCACATTTAGAGCATAAACACACCACACAAGGGTTACATTTCTTTTTGCAGCACGCACAGTTTTCTATGCTCTCTCTTTTGCATTAACGTACCAATCATGCAGGCTTTCAGAAAAACATGCTGTAGATATTCAAATGAGTTTAAAAGAGAGCTTGATATTTGACACTGCAGCTATAACCTACTTCTCTCCAAAAGAGGCTGCTGGGGGATCGCTGCATTTTGATCGAATCCAGATGTGAGAAGCAGGGACTTTGTGAGTGTGTGGGGGGGACTGTAGTGTGGCACAGTAATATCTAAAATAATTTTTTCTTTTTAAAAAAGGCAGACAAACACACACTTAAACCGTCTGCGAGTACAAAGTTTCACCAGAGTACTTTACAAAGACTTCACATTAAACCAAAAAGGATTCATATCTGTACATTGTTTCCAGACTTCTTGCGACTCGAACGATCCGACCGGGAGGAAAAGTAGGCGGAGGGAGAAAAAAGAAAGAAGGAGCTGTTGCATGTTTAGCTACTGTAGTTTTCCTCTAGGATATCATTAGCTGTAATTCTGCCTTCAAATGGTAACCAGATGACAGGGAGCTCAGACACACACACACACACACAGACATACAGAGGAACCCGACATGCACTGCACATTTTTACCAAAACCCTTAAAGTAGTACGCTTTGTTGTATTTTCCACTAGTTTTTAAGATCTCAAATTTTACTGTGAATAAAAAATGTCTCTTTTTGTTGTTTAACTTGCAAAAAAAAAAGCACATTTTGGAAACCAGAAATGTATTGGAGAACGCTGCCGACCCACACGGTTCAGAATGCATCAAACAGAAACAGAGAGGGAGGAAGTGAGAAATGTGGAGTTGTCTCTGTGGCTGAAAAAAGAGAGCTCTCTGTATGTGTGTGTGTGTGTGAGAATATGTGTCTGTGAGAATATGCGATCTGCAGGTAGCAGCAAGCACGGGGAAGATCAAAGAGAGGCGTGTGCTGTCCTGGTCCCCAGCCAGAGGACCTCTCACCTCGTGGCAGGCAGCGCGAGCCCTGTGGACGTGACAGGGATGGCGAGGGAGGTTGTGTAAGTGGGAGAGAGACTGAGAGGAGATAGAGACGGACGGAGGGAGACGTTTTATCTATGGTTGTTTATATTTGCATGTTTGCAGAGTATGTGCAGATTAGAAGAGTCAAAACTATAGAGATTATTTAAGAGGCAGCTGTAAGTGAGTTAACAGAAAAGTAACTCCTACCCTGATGATTTTTGGTGCTATAATCCAGCTGACGTAGCAATGAGAATTTAAAATATGCAACACATCGTACAGCAGTTAACAACACTATGGCAGGTTGTTATAAATTAAGACATTTATCACAGCTACAATCACTTTATCCTCCATCTCCTGGATCAAAAGGTAAACACTACAATAAGTCCATTAATGCTACAAAGTAATCTACTATCAACGTGCGCTGTCACACATATTTGATCAGCCTTCATCCACCTGGATTCTATAGGAGTCCGGAAGAGAGATTAATGAGGAGATGAAAGTTGTCGGAGCAGAAAAGGAAAGAGTATGTATAAATGGAGATGTTTTTTTCCATGGGAAAGGACAGTTTTGACAACGACCTATGTAAGGTTTGAGGGAACAAACAGGAGGAAAACGACTGGAAGAGGTGACACAGAGGAAGAATATTTGCATGTCATTGGTGATGGATTGAAGACTAATGATGATGACTTCAAATTTGTGATGGGTTTATGTGTGAAGAAGTTTGTCAAACAGGTTCCTACAACCTCTGTTCCAAAAATGTTGGGACTCTCCGTAAAATTTGAATTAAAAACAGATTTAAACACTCTATTTAATTGAAAATAGTGCAAAGACAACATATCTAGTGTGGAAACTAAAAAGCTTTATTGTTTAATGAAAGGATATGCTGGTTTTAAATTTGATGCCAGCAACATGTTTTAAAAAGTTGGGACTAATGTGTTAAATCACCTCTTCCTTTAACAACACTTTGTTGAGATTTGGGAACCGAGGAGAAGATCTGAAAGTGAAATGTGTCTCATTCTTGCTCGATGAAAGATTTCAGCTGCTTAGTTAGTTGCATTTTTCGATTCATGATGCGCCAGATTTTTTCAATTCGTGACTAGTGGTGAATTCAAACAGTCCACTTTAGCACCAAGACTCTTCTAATAGGGAGCCATGCTGCTTTAATAAGTGCAGAATGGGGTTCAGCATGGTTTTGATGAAATATGTGAGGTCTTCCCTGAAAAGGGTATTGTGTGGATGGTGGCATTTGTTGCACCAAAACATGTACACTGCCAGTCAGTTTTAGATCACCCTAATTTTTCCACTTTTTTATTGAAATCCAAGCAGTTCACGTCCATTGAATAGCTTTAAATAGTACAAAAGTAAGTGGTGAACTGCCAGAGGTAAAAAAAAAAAAGAAAGGTTAAGATTACTCAAAACTGAAAAAAGAATTTACATTTCAGAATAATACAAAGGCCTTTTTCAGGGAACAAGAAATGGGTTGCTGTTCTGCAGCAATTGAGGTTAGTCAAGCCTTGAAAGTTGGTGCTACCAATTCTTACAGGTGTCCCAATTGTCCTTGATTACTTCCAAATCCCTCTGTCTGCATAAAAGTAGTGTTGGAACACACTGTAGTACCATACCCTCCTGAGCAATATTTGAACAGTCTTGTACTCCAGAATGTGTTTTGCTTCATAAATGGCAAGAAAGAGGTGCCAAAGGTGGCTACTTTGATGAGTCAAAAGTTTAGACTACATTTTGGTTTATGAATTGATTCCATGATTTATTTTTGAAATTCAATTGTTTATATTTTCGATGTTTTCATTTCAGAACACAATAAGACATTGAACTGCACAATATTCAATAAAAAACTAGAAAAATTGGGGTGTTCTAAAACTTTTGACCGGTAGTGTATATACCATTCAGCATTAATGGTGCCTTCCGAGATATGTAGGCTAACCATGCCACGGGTACTAATGCATCCCCTTCACTTCAGCTTTGAACTC
Organism: Notolabrus celidotus; assembly: GCF_009762535.1. NCBI lineage: Eukaryota > Metazoa > Chordata > Actinopteri > Labriformes > Labridae > Notolabrus > Notolabrus celidotus. Next base: position 11,339,825 of record NC_048290.1, on the reverse strand, counting down.
TACACTTTTATGCCGAGTGCTCCCCTTTCCAATCAATATCGGACAGGTTGTCTTAACACTATTTTCAATTCAAGTTGGGGTTTAAATTATTTGAAAACCATCAAAATCTATTTTTATCAACATTTTACTAAAGATTTTGCATCCTGACTTTCTAAGAATTGGCACTGTATTCTTTGGGCAGTCACGGCTGATCAACGGGTAGTGGTAGTTATCAGATTTGTGAGTAAACCCTTAAAAATGTCAGTCAATATGAAGCATTTGTTTTAACCAAAGTCGATCCCAAAATGTGGCACTTTCAGTGTGAGGAGATGTTTTTGACTGAAACATAATTCTTTATCAGCTGAAAGTCATCATCTATTAAGCTAGATATGTGTAATACAGATTTCCAGTTTAATCATGTATGTGTGAAATATTAAGTAATTATACAGCAGAAGAAAACACTTGTGTTTAAGCTCAAACTAACAGCAAATCTCTATTTGAAACAAATAAAAAAAAGGCACGTCAATCTGCCGTTGAGTTAAACTTAGACATTACTCACTGAGGTGTATGTTTTTGTGCTTTGTGCTTTTCTCTTGGGTGTGCACGTTTGCCTTAAGAGGAAATTGACATACCCTGTAGCATTCCAGGAAAAAATCAGAGGTCACTAGGAGAGGCTACCTGTGAAGCTACAGAAAGGATGTATCCTCCTACAAACACTCTAGTAGCCACGTAGCCTCGGAGTTACAAGGACATCATTTACCCCTGGAGCTTTTAGAGGTTTGGTGAAACTCCCAAACTGCAGATGTAATGACTCACCCTAAGTAGCATCTAAAAGTTTTTGTTTTTTTCAGAGGATTTTGCCAGAAAGGTCATTGACCTGCGTCAGATTCCATTGTCAATCCATTCATAACAATAACGTTGCTTCAGTGTGAAAAGGGTATGAGTAACAAGGCAGGAAAGTGCGGAAATGAGAAAAGCGCAAAGGGATGGAAATGTAGAGAATAGAAACGGAGAATAACGATTATAGAACTTTCTCTGCAAGAGCATAGAAAGTGAAGTGCCAAGTCTTCCTGTCTCTTCTAGTAAGTAAGTAACAATTCTGGTACGATGCTCATTCAGTCGGCCCATTGTTTCTCTCTGTTTATTTATGTTGTAAGGGCCCTCGGCCAAAAGCAATAAATTTAAAACTGCCCCAGGGGTGGCATAACAGGACAGGTTGTTGAGTGCTGAGGAGAGGGTGAACAAGCATGACAACGAGAGACTGTAAATAAAAGATAGTAGGTATGTAAAATACACGGAGGAAGGAATAAATGTATCTCCTGACATACCTTGTGTTTTTTCACACTTACCAAGCTTATATGAATAATGTAGGGTTGTCATTTCTCTTACTATACATACATAACTTTAGATATTCTGTTCTTCAGATGTTATGGTGGTTGCAAACGTGAAAAAATATATTTTATTTATTAGAAACAGCTACATGCAGTCAAGTTTTACTTCCACAACTCAAAGCTGAATTTTCAATCATTCTTAAATACTGTGAAGGAACAGGTTCTTTAGATGTAAAGCGTATCCTAAAATTTTAAATATTTGTGAAATGTAATAAACTGGCAACATAGCGTCCTGCAAACTATCCATTCTTTTCTGTACTGTGAGTGCAGGTCTAAAGAGACTCTTAGGGCCTATGTCCACTAGCAGCATTCTTTTTGCTAGGAGCGCCTATTTTCTTAACAAATCAATGCAGTTCAGCATTTCAGTTCAGCATTAGCATCAGCTGCTCACAATCTAACAGGGGGTTGGAAATAGTTCAACTTTTTGGAAAACCGCCACACTTGTCAAAGTCACTTCTCCCTAACCGACCAATCATAGTCAAGAGGGGGCTGGACTTATGATATCAGCGTTGTGAACGAAATGGAGGAGTAGAAACTAATGCTGGCATTTTATCTTAGGAAAAATTACTAAATTTAACGTATTACATTTACTTAAGTTGTTGGAATTGAGTAGCTTTTTGTGAACCTGTTCTTTTTGGAATCATTTTTAAAGTCTCTATTTTTACTTTTACCTGAGTATTTTTCATGGGAAATATTGTATATTGCTAGCATCCGTTACTAAGTAAAAAGGGTGAAAAGCAAAAAACATACAAGCTTTTCCTCGACTGTCTGATGTCTACCATCTGCCTGTGATAAGCGCTCTGAAGTTGAAGTATATGCGCTGCAAGCACAAAAAAACATCATTAGTGGACACAGGCCCTTAATAAAATATGGCCACAATGAACTACTTGTATTTTAGCATACTAAAGTTTAATTTACATTAAACTGACTCTGATAATGTCCTTTAAGAGTTTCAAAGTTTAATTTAATTTCATAAGAAGTGGCGTGTTAGAATTCATAAGCAGTAGTCTTGGGGGTGTAGTTATAAAAGCAAATATTAATTAGTCAGAGAAAGTTTGTAAAAAAAAAGAAAAGAAGTATTTCTTCCCTCAGGACTCAACTGGAACATTATATTGCAATCCTGTACACGTCTATCCGTCTCACCTCAGAAATAAAGTTTCACAATTTGTTTTCCTGTGAAATCCCTTCACTAAAGGACACAGCTCCTTGTTACATGATCCCCACTCTCAGCCTTTGATTACTCTGCAGCTGATGCCTGCCAACAGCGCCAACAGCAGAGATTTAAAGCTGCCACAGTCAGGTACGGTGGCTGATCAGTGATAAGAGGCAAAGATGTGAGGTCCTGACATCTGTGTCTCATTTAATAAGGGATCTGAGGCTGGGGCCACAGCAGAGCACAGACAGAAAGACAGGTACATCAAAGAACTTGGAGGTCGAGCTACAGGAGGAGATGGAGCCATTGTGGGATCAAAGTGTCAGAGGGAAAAAGGGAAAAAAGCCTGTAGTACCCTATAGAAATGTTATCATGCGACAACCAATGCTGCAGCAGCAGGTTTCACATGTTTACCGCTTCATCCTAGCCATCCTACCCAGTGTTCAAAATACTTCAATCAAAAGTGCTTTCTGTGTAAAAGTACATTGACAGTCTCCTCATCTTCTCTGCATGATGGAGCCTGATGCTTTGTGTGTGTGGAAGGTGTGTGTGTGTGGAAGGTGTGTGTGTGTGTGTGTGTGTGTGTGTGTGTGTGTGTGTGTGTGTGTGTGTGTGTGTGTGTGTGTGTGTGTGGTCCTGATTTTCATTATGCTTGTGAAGAGCAGCGATTTAATGACCCTATTCTTGTGAGGAAATTTCACCTGCTCCTTTCCATTCACTGTCAATGCTCCTTAAATAGAAACATGCTGATTTTACAGCAATTTTATCATTGTAAATTGACAATATTACTACCTGTTATATTCTAAGTACAAACATGTGTTGAATAATTTAAGAGGAGAAAAAAGGAAACAGGCATAACATCAAATTGTCCTCCTTTTTTGCCTCAGAATTTCACATCATTACCTGTTTACAATATGTGTTTTATTATTATGCATTTGCAATGGAATAAATTTGGTTAATCTTGTTTGTTCATACATATTTACATATTCAGGCTGTCATTCACATGGTGATAAATTTAGCCTATGAGGTCACTCAGGAGCTTTTATTGAATTCCTCTGTGGATTTAGTCCTACATTTCCCCAGGTATCCTGCCTTCATGCATGTTCTCAGGTCTCCAGCGTGTCTCCCGTGATTGAGGCCAGAGAAGCACAGTGTGCACTGGTGATTAAGCCAGTGTGTGTGCAGTTAATAGAGTGTGGGGAGCCAAGCAGCAGTGGGTCCAGGGACAATAGCAGGAAAAGACCACAGGGAGGGGGCTGCCGGTCACCGTGACCCCCTGGATATTGTTCAGCTGCCCACCAACATTTGAAGGATGGAGGGGAGGAGTGAAGGACGACGTGTGGGGAGGAGAGAGGAGGATGAAGCCTAATGATGGTAAGAGGAGAAAAGGAAAAAGGAAACAGCAAATAGGAAGAAAGAAGAGGAGGTAAAAGATGAGAGGAAAGACACGTGTGATCAATGTGTATGCTGTGAGAAACACAAAGAAAGAGTGACTGTGTGTGAGAAATGAGCGTGAGTGGAATGCAGGTCTCAGACAGACTGACAGCTGACAGACAGGCAGCCAGCCCCCCTCCCCCGCCCCCCAGCGTGTCTTGGCAACCAGAGTCCTGCTCTGCGGCACGTACACTTCCAGACACATGGGCCAACCAGTCTGTAATATCCCAGCTCCAGGCTCCAGCTTTGTTCCCCTGTTGGACTGCTTTGTTCACAGAGCAGAGACCGGATGTCTCCTAAATGACTAGACGCTTTCTCCCTCTCTGCGCGGTCTCACCCTGCCCTTCTCTTCCTCCTCTGGTGCCCTCCATTCTTGAGGAAGTTTTGAATACAGTCTCACATGATGTGGAAGCAAGACACGTTTTTGACTGGAAACATTTTGAGATAAAATTCTCTTAATACCAACAAACAATTCAGATTACATAAATTCAATGTAGATTTAGTTTACTTCAATATCTTGTTACAAAACAAACTGAGCAGAAATCTGGTTTTATTTTGACCCCTTGGATGGTTATTTAGACTTGTTTGTGTTTAGAATTATATGACAGAATAGATGCTAAGTAGGTATAAAGCTATGCAACACCTAGCTAATTTTAGAGTAGGAAGCAGGGGAGAACCACCAGGATCCTCAATTTTCTGCATTACGAACACACTGACATAACTCCAACACATAATACAAGCAGTTAAATTGACCCGAAATCCCTTTAGAAGTGTGTTTAAAACTGTTCAGTAAATTAGTGTAATACAAAAAACTGCATCTTTCCAATATCAATATTTTTACCCTCAAACTAAGAAACTCATCGTTACAAATATAAAATAAACAACAAAAAAATCCTCCTGTGGATAATAACTGTGCTGTAATCTACAAAGCACAGCTTTTTCCCCACTGAGATCACCACCCATGGGTCCTGTGGACTCACTAAAACTATTAGCGTCACTGTTTGTGTGAAAGCTTGTTAAGATTTCCCCAGCCATTTCTTCTCTACTCTGTTCACCCGTTAAAGAACATCTCAGGAGCTTTCATTTGTCGACAGAGCTGTCAATCATGATGTCACATCCCCCCCAAATTACACTACTTAAAAACTAAACTTCTCTGAAAAATGAACACAAAATCAAAACGATGAGAACTAATTAATGGGAATAATGTATTTTTGATGTATATTACAATTTTCTAGTTTGACGATGTTCCACCTGTTAGAAAGGATCATTTCAAGACCTATACTGCATAGGGGTGAGTATTGGCAAGAACCTCACGATACGATTTTGACAAAGTCAGACTATCCATTTATTTCTGCTCCAAGTCTTTATGCTAACCTAAGCTAACTAACTGCTTTCATAAGCTTTATTAACCCTCCTGTTATGTTTGTTTCTCTGGAACAGCAAGAATGGTCCTGGGTCAATTTGACCCGGGGCATATTCAATTATCCAAAAGTGTCAGAACCCAAAAAAATCCCAATACACTTTATTTAAATCAAATTTTTAACTCCATTACTAACCACTTAAATCTAGATTGAGTCCATTGGTAATTCTCACAGATCATGGTTCAATGAGGATAACTCACTTGTTTTTTATTAAAATTAATGTTAAAACTTTTTTTTTCACGTACATTAGAAAGCCCTTAATGTAAATACAATAGTCTTACGTAGATTATTGCTTATTTATTTTACATTTAGAATTTTTTATGAAGTGATGTTGATCAAATCAACACAACACCTCTTCTGTCACATTCTGCCCAGATTTTTATGCTGCATTTAGCTGGTTTGGAAGACATATGTTGCCTAAAATAGACTTTAAAAAGGGTCAACTTGACCCGCAACATAAAAGGAGGGTTAAGGATACATTAATAGGTGCGTCGAACTTGTCGTCTAATTCTCATCAATGGAGCATTGAACTCTGTTTCCCACAACATTATATAAACTCTTTAACACACCATCCTGGTTCGAATATTTATTTTGGTTTTAACAAAGCGCAGTCTGACCCTAATCACAACTACCTGGACTCCTTATAACACTGAGCTGACATGAGCTTGGCAGCCAACACATTACATCATAGGAAAGAACATTAGGTCAAAACAGCCACACATGTTGTTCTGAAACAAAAGCACCCACTCCATTTCAGATTAGAAACCTCCCACAGGTTTGAGTTTTATGACTGAGTACATTTTTTAAAAATCAAAATGGGTCAACAAAGATGTTTGTGAATCATTAGCCTGTAACATATTAGTCACAAACACAATCGAGATGCTTCCATAAAAATAGATGTCATGCCTTCCACACATAATTACTCACAGAAAGCTGTTGATGTGTGGTGAAGCAAAAGCTTGCTGGCGTTATTTGGGATACAGTAGGAGTGTTAAGAAGGCCCACACACGCACACCCACACACATGCCCACGAGTTGTGTCTGTCACAACACAGAGGATCATGCTGACATGATCATGCTGATGAGCCAAACAGCATGTGAGTGGGATTGAGTGTCCATGCTGGAGTACAGTATGTGTCGTGAAGGTGGAAATGGTGATGGGGAAGAAATATCTGTACCGAGGGAAAGACGTGTGTAAGATGAGCTGGTTTAAATCCTGTACTTCTGGGAGAGGATTATTTTTTACAAAGTCTTTGCTTAAGAAATGTGTCTTCGAACAAAGCGGACACAGAGAAGAATAAATCACCTAACAACTTAATGGAAGCATTTTGTTATGAATCAACTGATCAATAAAAACTTGTTTGAACAAGCAACTTATTTAAAAAAATGATGTTCTTGGAATTCTTTTTACAGCTTAATCACAAAAGATTCTCTGGTACCGGCTCTGGTAAGGCTTTTCTTCTTCTTCTTCTCTTTTTATCACTCAAACGATAAATATATTCAGTAAAAGAGCTGTTAGAGACATAGCGGTTTCCACTCAGAATTAATTTAATTTTTTGGCACTATTCCTAAAAAGTGATGCCTAAAATAAAACCCCTAGCCCTGGAAAGTAAGTTTCTTGCACTTTTATCTGAAAACACAGGGTATAAGATTATAATAACAGAAATATGTGTATTATTATGTTAACATGTCTATAACTATTTCTGTTTTTTTCATGAAACAGTAATGTATAGGATACTACAATGATATTATGTAAGCAGATTCATCAGGCTGAGGTTTTATTTTACCGCTTTTACATTCTTGATTATGATTGGTCATTAGACAGAAAAACTTAATTGCAATTGCCAGTTACAGTGGGGCAAAAAAGTATTTATGTATAGGAAACCAGAAATCTTGTTTGTTTGTGGGTGACCAAATACTTATTTTCCACCATAATTTACAAATAAATTCTTTAAAAATCCTACAATGTGATTTCCTGGATTTCTTTCTCATTTTGTCTCTCATAGTTGAAGTATACCTCTGATGAAAATTACAGACCTCACTCATCTCACTTGCAAAATCAGTGGCTGACTAAATACTTTTTTGCCCCACTGTATATCTTATCTGTTGCTACAACGAACAGACTGTAGCTCTAATAACAGGCTCCAGCAAACTAATTACAATCAAAGCAATGCAAGTAGAGACATGTGACATCTTTCTGGTTACAGTGGGAAAACCAATGAGATGAAAACAGTAGAGATAAAAAGCTGAAGGGGTTAAAAACACAGAAACTGTAAGCTACAACAGAGACACTGAAGATCATGTTAGCAGTGAACACCTAATGGAACATGGTACTGCAATATGCAATATAATAAATGGTGTTGTGAGTCTTCTTGATTGGTTATCACGGAACATTGAGATGTTACTGATAGTTTTGAAATATGTATTTCTCAATTTAAATCATACATGTTCAGAGAATACATTTGGAATTTTGAATATACTAATAAAGCTTGTACATTACTGCTTTTAAGATAACTTAATAGTTTAAAACTGAAATTTGAACAATCAGAGGAGAAGTTGTAACGTTTACAGATACATTTAAATCGCAGCCTCTGCTTTGTGTTGGGGTCATGCTCGTATTTGCGTGGTTAATCCTGATAGAACAACACATGCACTGTACATTATTGCTTACTTATCATTCAAAAGTTAATTCAAATTAACAATGCCCCTTTCACTGAAATGATCTCCTGAGTATAACTCTTTTTAAGTACTTCATAATATTCTGTTTTCTTTATTGTGTTATCTTTGATCCCACACTGTTTCATATGATGTTAATCTCAGATAACATTAATGGCTTCACTGAATTAGTTCATTCTTACATTAAAGTGGTTCCTATGCTTGAACTGTTCGTTTTGTGTGAACTGCTACGCAACACTGCAATAGAAATGAACCCACTTTTCAGAATTGAGCATAGAAACAGTTAAATGTTCATGTTTCATCCTATAAGATATTCTCGTACAAACTGGCATTAATCCACGGATCAAACACTTGCTCCCTGACTGCTCGATGCTTCTGACAGAACAACCTGACACTGAACGTGACATCAGCGATTGTACATGTCGACATTCCAGAGAGGCCAGTGAAGGTGCAACGAAATCTGAGGGCAAAAAGAGGAAGCCCTTTTCTTATAGTGCTGCTCGCTCACACACCCACACACCCAAACACACACGCACACGCACACGCACACACACACACACACACACACACACACACACACACACACACACACACACACACAAAGGAGATGTTTTCAACGTCCTGGGGCTATTTGTAAGTTTATTTTGGCTGCTGGAAAGAGGAAGTGAATGTTGGCACCAAGTGTGGAACGCAGACGGGGACTCAGGATGATGAAGCCCTGACATGAAGGCACTGGATGTGATGACTGAGAACGTGCTATTGTTTATGAATGTATAAATATAGGATGATGGTTTTTTTCATGGTAAACAGCCAACATCATTTCAGTGGAATTCAGCCCCAGTAACTAATTTTGATCTTTGCATGTCACTAGTAATTAAACCAAAGTGCTCCAGCTCCCTTTGTAGATTTTTTTAAACCTTACCAGGGCTGAATCAAACAACTGTCAGGGTTAGCTTGCACGTGATGAGCTAATCACTGCAAATGTGTATAAACAACATCATCAGGCTTCTACGTGACGGCTGTCAGCAATGCACACGCAAAGGTTTTATAAAAGGGACATATTTTATCAGCAGTAGGGTTGCAAAATTCCGGGAATTTTCAAAGTTGGAAAATTTCCATGGGAATTTATGGGAATAAACAGGAATTTACTTAATTGAAGGTTGGCTCTTAATAGGGGACTTAAATATAGTTGGGGAAAATATATTTTAGTATAATTCTGACTGCAAAAAAAACCCAGATTTCATGCAAGTACAGTTGAATATCTATGCTATTCCTCAATCACATGCACATAGCTCACGACTTACTGCAGAGCTGAGATCACGCCCCCTACATGCACTGTGCATTCCTCCATCACATGCATAGATGATTTCTATTTCGGATGGATGTCTGCTTATAACAAAACTAATATTTCTGCTTGGATATGATACCTTTCCATTAAATTACCCTCAATTCCCAGTTAATTCCTATAAATTCCCGTAAATTCCCATTAATTCCCATATATTCCCATGGAAAGTTTCCAATTTGGAATATTTCCAAAATTCCCCACCTTAACTTCCCATGGCAATTTACCGGAAATGTTCCAACCCTTTGCAACCCTACTCAGCAATAAACTGAAATTACTGAAATAATCTGCATCTCCCTCTCTCTATTTTTCGTTGTCCGTTGAGTCTAACAAAGCTAGCCAAATGCATGTACGCATGGTGCATCATTTTTTGGGAAGGGCTAAGCGGAATGATATGAGGTAGCGGAGTGAGAGACAACCGAGTGTTTCTATATCACAGTGTGGTTTCACTAGATCTAGCTCCAGATGTAGATCATTGATCCAAAGTGCACCTCTAGTCGTTAAGGGAGCAGTCCGGGACAAAAGGAGAGTATTTTCAGTGGCCTGTCAAAAATTAGAACAAGAATCAAGGTATCAGTGGCAGGCTTAAAACCACCAATGCAAAAATCCACTGGCAGAGTGTGGGGGATAACAAAGTTGTCAAACATTGTCATGACATCCAGCAAAAACGGAACAAAAAAATAATCTGGATGAGGATGTCAGTCGTTAGGAAAGCTAAGGAATGTAAGGGACAGAAAGACAGATGAACCGCTACAGCTCTGTCTCTCTGACCTTGCTGTGTCTCCGTGCCCACACACATCCGATCCTAAGGCCACCAGACAAACCCAGCTGACCCCTTCACTTTTTTTCTGGCTCTGACTGAATAAGAGGAAACGGAAAATCTTGGCTCAGAAACTATACAATAACGAAGGCATCTTGGTAGCACTGCCGGGGCCATCTGAAACAGAATGAAAGTAGAAGCGCACGTCTACTCAGCCGCCAAGAAGGGAAGGAAAGAGGAAGACGCTGTGGCTGGAACGATGTGAGAGATGGAAGACATTCTGGCTCAGAGCGCAGAGAAGGAAGAGACGTGGGTGACATTGGTTCACTGGAGTGAACTCTGTCACCTCAATGAATAACAAATCACCTTGAAAACACAATGCATTATACCTCGCTGCCTGCATGGGTATAACCAGCTGCAAAACGAATCCTGCACATTATGTTTCACTTTCTGGACACCTCACATCCTGAAACAGAAAAACTCCACTGGAAACTTGTGGTTGCATTGACCAACAGAGACACTTTCTATTTGGCTAACTGACTCATATAGCCACATTATCTTCAGCCCAGCTAAAGAATACATATTTTGATATTTACTAACTTACTGTAGCTGTTTTCAGTATAAATAAGAGAGCTCCATTGTCTTGTAGGTTCGTCTGGACGTTCCAGAGTCCAACTGCTCAGACGTGCCAGCAGCTACAACTACTACTATCCATCTCACCACTATCTTTTCTCACTCTCTTATTCTCCTCTATCCCTCTTTCTAACCCCAACGTGGTCAAGGCAGATTGCTATCTAACATGAGTCTGGTTCTGCCTGAGGTTTCTGCTTGTGAAAAGGAAGTTTTTCCTTGCCACTGTAACATACTAAATGCTGCAAAGTGCTCTGCTCATGGTGGATTAAGATGAGTTAAGACTGATTCCTACCCTGTCTTGATCTTGGGTCTTTGTTAATAATCTAATATAGAGTATGGTCTAGACCTGCCATGTTTGTAGAAGCATCTTGAGATAATGTTTGTGCTGATTTGTTGCTAGGTAAAAAAAGATTGATTGGTTTCCACACATTTTTTAGACAGATTTAAAATATTGAGAAACTATTTTGTAAGTTATGCTTCAAGTCAAACTCATATCTGCTGCAAACAGCCTTCATGACTTTCTCTTGTTGACATGCCTGCCTTAAATGTTGTACATATATTACACCACTAGGGGTCAGAGTAACATTTGATGCACATTCATGCAGTGACCAATCACTCAAACTCACTGCAACTCAGCATATGACCACTAGATGTCACCAGAGGTTCATTTATCATAAACCAGTCCCATTCATAAGAGTAATGTAATTTTTATGGACTTATCTCATGTGCATTATATTACCATTTGAAAGAAAAAGGCCCAACATTTTCGTCTCTCACAGTCTAGATGAACACTGCTTGATTTTTTTTTTTTTTTTGCAGAATTGTATGTTTTCATTGTGAAGGGACTTTTCTATGTTATTGAGTCCAACACTGCTCTGTTGTAATGTTTCCATTTCACCAACAGAGGTCACTCTTTAACAACTAATAAATCACTAGGCTTTTAGGAGAGAGGCTTTCCTCAGCCGTTCACTGTGTCACAGAGAAGTTGCTATAAGAACTGTTTGACACTACATGAAGTGTTGGTGCAGATCAGATATTTGAACACGTTAGACATCTGAGTCAGAGCACAATCTACACAGAAGAAAGATGACTTACAGAGCGCAGACTTGGCAGGAACCTCTCTATGTCATTCATGTCTATGCCGTCATCTTCCTCAAACTTGTTTTTGTTCATCCTGAAATGGCAAAAGAGACAAAAGATGCTAGAATCAGTGAATTGTAACAGTCAGGATTCATTTTAATCATGAGCAAAAATCTGAGATCATAATACAGAGCAGGTCTAACTGCATTTCATTCTGAATCCATGATCTTACCCCTCTCTGTCAATGTGAGGCAGGTGCTTTGGCGTTCCTCTGAAGTGTTTCCTGTGGAAATGACTGAAGTCCAGCTTCTCTGGCTGCACGTCCCAGCCTGCACCTCTGTAACGAAAGAAAAGGTTAAGATACATCCAGGATCCATGCACACACAAGAACTGAGAGTAAAATTATACAAGGCAGTTTGAAAAGTTGTATTTAACTACAAATTACTTTTTGTACAACATTAAATAGTTAAAAAAAATTAAAGGTGAGAAGATGGAGGTCATTGGTAAAAGCAACAGTAAACAAAAGATCAATAAGGGGTATCCTACATACAGAGAGTACAGTCCTCAACGCATCAGCTGCAGTTTCACCTGCATGTCTCCCCTACTCTCTACTCTCACATTTACTCTCTCTCTTCAGCTGTCCAATCAATAAAGGCAAAAAAGTCCTGAAAAAGTTATCTTAAAATATATCCATACATATATTCATTTTGATTTAATAGTTTCTGAAAAACATTAGACGACAGCTCCAGAGATTATGTCAAATTTAATTTCAAACATGTTTTTCTATTTTTAACAAAGCTCTTTTCACAAACAATTAAGAACACAAACAGAAACCCAAATAAAGAAACCGCTCTATATGCAACAGCCAAATTGGCAACTTGAGGCAGATGTGTTCATATATTATTAATGGTGAGAAGCGGTTTGAAAAAGTAGGTTTGCAGGGTCTATGATCGCCATAATCTGCCTAACGACACAAATGTAAGCAGACTGTTAAGATGTATCTGTATCACAGTCTGTTGTCGCCCAAAAACACATTATCCTCAGGGTATATACCTGGGAGGGAGTCTGTGGTCTAAAGTCTTGCTAAAGGACCCGTCAGCACATGGATTGCATGAGCTTAGCATCAGATCAACACTGCATTAAATAGTCAACCTATGACTTTTAATCAAATTGACTTCATCGTTCTTTTCATGTTTGATTTCAGCTTCAACTATGAGGAGAAAACTAACCCTGTAATAAAGTTCATCATGTTGGTTCTCATTCAATATTCAATCTGTACTTGTGTTCGTCTAAGTCTGCATGGAGGGGGGCTGCTTACATCATCCCACTGTGCCGGCTCCCTCACTGTGTGCTCAGATGTGCCAACGTGGCCGGATCTTAGGTAGCTGAAGCTGCCGCACAGCTGTTACCATAGCAACCTGATCCTCCCTACCAGAGTAACTGATTTATGTCTCCCTCATTTCCTTTCTTTGCCCCAACCTTTTTTCTGCCCTCCTCTAAGTTTTATGTCTCGCTCTTGTTTGAAAAAAAACATCATTTAGTCACACAGGAGCTGAAAAACATTTCTCACATATATCTCATTCAGCTAAAACGATTTCAAGCACTGAGGTTTCATGTTTTCAGAGGAGGCCCTCGAGTATCTTGTGGTTGGATGTAATATAAATGTGGCTTTTGGCAGACATGCTGCAATGAAATTCTTTTCATCACCAGCACGAAGTCCACAGTTCAGCAGTGTTCACTGAGAACGAGTGTGGGATGAAGAGTTTATTGAGTTTGCCCCTGAAGGTTAATTATATGAACATGTATCTCTCTTCTGATACAAACAATAATATCAGCAATTATCTGGGCCTTCTTCAAAAAAGTTGGGAAAATGTGTTGCATGCTAACCAAGAGAGACCCAGAAGAACAGAATTGTAGATAAGAGCAGCTGAAGAATTAGGGCCTGTGTCCACTCTTGCCTGCATTTATTGCACTGATGTGCAGTCAGTGTAATAAACGCCTCTTTTCTGTGTAAAACCAGTGCAGTTCAGCCTTTACGGTGCTCAGCATCCTTCACTGTAAAAACAGCTAAACAGAGTCACCTGTTTTTTTGTCGCTCTGCTCACAACACTGTCAGATAAAAACTCTTCAACTTTTGGTACACGTCCACACTCGTCAAAGTCACCTCTCCTTTACTGACCGATGAAAATAAAGAAGGGGTGATACTTTCGCTTTCATATTTCGTCAACAACAATGGTGGATAACAATACAGGTATGGTTTATCTCATACACCCAGACCCGTTTTTTTCTGGAGTATAATTTTCACGTCCAGGTCTGTCTAATGTCGGGTTTACACCAGAGGCTAACAATCACGCTATTCACAGGCCCTTAAGGTTGTGTTTCAAAGTAGCCCTCCTGAAACATTAGCTGGACTTCAGACCCAGCAGACTTCACATTGTTTTAGGTATGTTTAATTGAAAGGCACCTACCCGTGTGAGTCCATCGTGTTGGCGGCCCATATGTCTGTCCCCAGGATGTCAAAGGAGCCCTCTCTATTCCCGTTCTAGATGAAAGGAGAAATGAAATTTGAAATTGATATTTTCCCTATGACATTACTACCATAGACTTCTTACCAAACCATCACATTTGAAGCCTGATTAGCTGGCCTAAAACATTTAGAAAGAATTACAGCATGTCCCAACAGCATGTGATGTAAGCATGTTTCACTGAGGAAATCAGTTAGATTACATTGTTCCCTATTTGAATGTTCTAGATGCCTTCAAGAGACGCAGTGAAGACAGAAAACATTCATCTTCCTTGGACATCTGCGGCACACAGCAGATAACAATGTGATTCGATGACATGATGTAAGGGCAGTGTGTTTTTAACAGATGTGTGGACAGTCAGCATCCATGGTGACGCTTAACATCCTGTTAGGACATGCTGCTACTCTTGTAACAAAGCAGATTGAACATAGGTACAACACAGGCAATTGAAGAAGCTTCAGCAGAAGAAGCTAAAGCAGAGGTATTCTGACTCTCAGGTCCTAATATACTGTAGGGCAACCTCTAAAATGCCTCCCATAATGCAACTCAACAGCATGATACCCTCCCTGAAGGGTAAATACTCATATCTTTTAACATCCATGCGTAATGTTGGTGGTAAAGCTTTGAGTTGTCCTCGCAGCTCAGGTGCTTATAGACAAAGATGCCAAAAGGCTACGATGAGCACATTATGTAGCCCCAGTATGAGTGCTCATTTAATGTTCCCTTTCATTTCATTCAGAGCTGTTAAAAGCAGCAGACAAGCACACAGTTGTTTCTGTACCTTTGCAGGGCCTTTAAACTGGTTGTTTCTGCCTCTGCTACCAGAGCGGGAGCCTGATCCTGGTCTGGATCCTGAGCTGGGTCTGGAACCTGTGCTGCCATTACTGCTGTGCTCCCACTCATCCTGTAGGGTTAAAAGAACATGGGTTAAGTTGACTGTTTTCAGGTACACTTGTTTACTGTGCATGTCTGCAGTGTAACAACGGCCTGCACTGTATTGTTTACAATCCAATCTGAGTAGTTGCACTAATATCTGTGGAGCAGATAATGAATCCTTATTTTGTCATGACTTATTTACACTAATACAAACATTTCAATTCCAGTCTCTCTCTCTTTATCTCCCCTATTTTTGTAATCACTCTGCTCCCTGCGAGCCTCTGACTCCTGCTGTTTCTCCCTCGCCACACACTTCCTGATGAATCATACCACAATCAGCGCACACACACACGCACGCTGATTCACACACATTGATGTTTAGCAGACTAACTGACAGATAATTTATTTAGCATAATTCAATTACTGAATCCAGCCTCACTTTATCCCATGTTTCTCATTAAGAACACACTTTGTCTGCATTAACCACAAGTAAGCAGATGAGTCACGAGCCGCTTCAAGCCTCTGTTACACTCTCATGATCATTCACATCAACAGCTGATGGAGAGAGGGAGACAACCCCAAATATACAGAGCTAAGAGCAGATCATTTACTGTATTGACACAGATATAAAATGTTTTTTTTCCTTGAATACATCTGAAAAATAAGGAATCTTCTTATATTCAATGTTTAGTAATTAAATACCAAGACCGACAGACTTCACAGACTTATCTGTAAAGTGAGTGTACCCCTCATGACTGAAACCAGACGTCACTCACTGCTACAGCACCAGGAGGATGTTACATGGAGTGACGTGGTGATCGGAGCAAATTAGCACAAAAGTAGGGCAAGTTAACTTACGGCTGAGGTGGAGTGATGCTGTCTTTTTTAAGAAAAAGGAACGCAGCAGACGATACACAACTGTCAATCAGCCAAGACGTACTGTCCAAAAATGACATCCCAAAACATAGCCTGTCTTAAAATGTGTCTGTGTACGTTATACCTCAAAGTTACAACATTACCAGAGCTGTCATCCATCCAATGGAGTGCAGGATATTCTAGTTGGCCTGTGTTTATATACCAATACCTTGGGTGGCATTACACAAAAAAATATTTTAAATCAAAAGATGTTGAAAACATCACTTTACTTATCCGTTTTATTATTATTATTAAGTCATATTTTTGGGCATTTCCGCCCTTATTGATAAGACAGCTGAAGAGAGACAGGAAATGTGGGAAGCAGAGAGTTGGGGAAGAAATGCAGCAGAGGGTGAAGGCCGGAAGTTGAACCAGAAACAGCTGCGATGAGGACTGCAGCCTCTGTATTTCGGGAACGCACAAACAGCCAACGGCGCCCCTTGTTTTATTATTATTTTCAATTAAAAGTGTTTCCTTTATAAGAATTAGTCTTCAATGAGTCTTTGAATAAGTCTTGAAAGGGGGGGGTATCGTAATGTTTGGGTCAATACAATACTATCGTTTAGTTGATGAGCACAGAGGAAAATTTAGCATTAATGAAGGGTAAATTCACACCTTTAAAGGTTAAATGGGCATAATCGTGTAGTTTCTGCGTACCAGCATCAACCACCAACTTGTGCAACACTACTGAAGACCAACAAAGCCTTTGCATCAGGCAGAGAAGAAGAAGCTGGTTCAAAGTCAGACCTTTCATTCAGACATCAGCTGATGGCCATGTGACATTATCAGAAGTATGTTGCCTCAGGTAACATCACATAACCAAAACAATATGTGCTGATTCCCCACATGGACCTATATCTAGTAGTTGCTGACGTACAACGGATTACAGTAGAAGTTTATAGTCTATATTTCTGCACTACAACAACATTACGCTTTTAATCTGTATTAGCTTTAATTACATGATGAATGTTTTAGGCCTGTTTTGTCAATCCTGGGTCGGTGCAATAGAGCTTTTTTCCTCAGAGAGTCAAAGAAAGGATTTAGTGAGGAGACAGATGCTAACACAAAAGCAGGATGCAACAGAGGACACTGCAAAGAGACTCATGGTGAAAAGTAAAGCAGGTCAGATTGATCTAAGATCTAGAGGAAAAACTGAGAGAGGAAGAGAAAGACAGAGATTTTAGGACTAGCCTTGGTTGAGTGACTGAAAAACAAGAGCAAAATCATGGGCTAAAAACCTTATCATCTCTACCTTAAAAGGTTTTTGATTCATAATCTAAATCAAACTTAATTTAAAAAACATAAGATTAAAACAGGTGATGAAGCAATAGACAGATCATGTAATTCAGAGACTGATACTTTAACTATATCCGTTAAACAGTTTGTAAATAGATTCTATCTTTAGAGGAAGGTGTTATTAAAAATTGTATTTTTCTTTTCTGCTTCTATTGTAGTGTAATTGAATTTTCGGCTCACTGATCAGAAGGTAAACATCGGTTGAATAGGCACAGTGCCGTCAGACACTTACTGGCTTGAATGAGCCTCTTCCCCTTGAAGACGTCCAGCTGCCATCTTTCTTGTTGTTACAGTCATCAGTCCACTGAAGGAGAGAAATGGGGAAATGGTGCTCTAATTTATGTGAATACGACGCAAACACACGCACACACACACACACACACACACACACACACACACACACACACACACACACAGAAACACACACACAAACAAATAAATAACGGCCAGTTCCTGCAGTTTGTTTCTTTTTATTACTGACTTACAGGATACAGCTGCAGTGTGTGGATGTACCTCAATAACTGTCCAGGTGTATATGTACACTATACAGTAGGACAGTCAGCTGCACTAATGGCAGCCTGTCCAGCTTATTTAGAAAGCAAAACAAGAAACTGAACTAAACATAGCTCCAACTTTTACCAGATATAGGACTAATGAGAGAATGTCATGCCCCGTAAAGAATAAGACTCTGACCTGTGGCACCTTGCCACCATTGTCCAGCTCCAACTCTCTGTCTGTCTTGTCTCCCAGAATCCCCTGCACCTGGTACTCCAGCACATAGCTGTCAATGAAGCGCTCCAGCTCCTCTATCTCCTGCGAGCGTGTGCTCCCGGCCTCAGAGGATGCAGACGCCACCGAGGAGTTCTCCATGGCAACCGGCGCTGTGACGGGTGGAAGGGGAGGAGGGGGAGGGAGGGAGGGAGGAAAGTGACCTGTGGGTAGGAGAAGAAAGAAAGATGCAGGGAAAGGTAAGATGAGAAATCAGCTTCCATGCTAGAGCCATCTAGGGATGGACCGATTTATCGGCCAATTATCAGCACCGACATTCAGCATTCTGACACATATCGGCATCGGCCTTATTTAAAAATCTGTAGGCCGATAAGAGATCAATTTAAAACTGGGTTATTTTGGCTCTTATGCAGCCACGCCCCTGTCTGCTGTCCCTACTCTGTCTCCAGCAATGTCCCACCCACAGCACCATCTGATTGGTTACACACAGAGCCACGGGTAACAGCCAATCAGCCAATGAGAAACTGCAGGGAGAAATGGAACGCAAGCTAACCTACCGTTTCTGCAGATGGTGTCATTTCTGCCACATGATTTAGCGAATTTTGAAAGATTCCAACCTGAGCACCCACTTCTGTTTAGATGTACGCTCCACTTGGATTTTTTCAGCACTTCAATTTGCCACAAAAAGGTCTGTTTGTTTTTGCGCTGTTTATGGCCGCAACACAGACGTGCTCTTCCACCTGAATATCGGCTCCAATTATTGGTTATCGGCCTCCTTGACTACTAATAATCGGTATCGTATCAGCCCTGAAAAAAACATATCGGTATATCTCTAGAGCAATCCCTCCCTGTGGTTAGAATAAGAAGAATCATCCTTGTATCGTCTAGTCCTCTTAAATACCGGTATTCTCTTACCTTGGTCCTCCTCAACTTGTTAGCACTCATATAAAGCACATGATCTCCCTGCTGTCAACAAACATCCATGTGCACTGCGTGCGTACAGGCAGATTGCCCTGTTTTGAAGCTACCTCAGGCCTAGTTTGTGTTTTCACCCAGATTACATCCAATCAATCTTTTTAAAAACCTCTGACTCATCTCTGCTCATTCCCCTCCTCACGCTCTCTTTGGTGTTGCCATTCATAAACCTCTGCATGTCCATTTCCCCTCCTTGTTTTTCCACCTCTTCCCGTGCTGTCCCTCTCTCCAGTCGGTGTTGTGTATGTGCCTTTGATCACCTGACTCCTGGCCAACAGGGAAGCAGCTTCCTTCCTGCCTGCCTGTCTATTGCTACTAAGCTCCTTTACATCATGGCTTGATCACCGGCCATGCAAAGAGGATTTATGGCCCTGGAGCACGCAGAATAGTATCTGCTGAGCCCTGGGGACTCGCCCGGGGGAGCCCGGTGCATTTGCAGCCAACAAGTCGGCCTCACACAAGTTTAAACCCTTTGTTTTGGGTTGGGCTACAGGGATTACTAATACCATGATCATGAGGAGTGCTTAAAGACTCTCTTTGGTCTCTTTTTTACATCAGATCTGATGTGTCCAACTGCTTCACTATGAAGTATATTGTCAAACAACAACAGGTCAAGATCAGAATCATAGAAAAGGTTAGGTCAAATCAGCTTCTTTAACAAAATTAGAATAGAACTCTCTATGTACTCCACATCAAAGACCAATAACCCTGACTTGCCATGAGCAAAATGCTTCGTTTGAAAACCAGACCTCAAGTTCAGCTACAGGCACGCAGCAGCACTCCTGCTGAGCAAGAACCTGGGATCTGAATCAGGATATTTAAGCACTTCAAAATCTCCCTATTAATCGCAACCCTGCTGCTTTTCTTTACGTACAAATAGCACTAATGCCTTAATCTCTGAATAGTGCATAGCAGGGTCAGCATGTCCGAGTGTGACCTACTGTAGTCTGTAGTATAATCCATGTATACATTGATGCTGGGGCGCTGATTAGCCTGGTTGTAGTTAGCCAGACGCAGTAATGCTGCTACTGGCTGCTATAGTACTAGTAATATTGCTATAGTATAATTGCATTACAGCAGCACATGGGAGCTGTTACATATGTTGCAAATGTAAAAAAAAAAAAAAAAAAAAAAGCAAAATCATACTGCATATGAATCTTCATCAACATGCCTGCACCAAGTGGCAAATTCCAGTCTCAAAATATGAAGCCAATGCGGAAGTGTTATAAAGTGCAGGTCATTGAGCGTCCACTTGAGGCTGTCTGCAGAAACACTAGAAACCACATACACACCAATACAGCAATAATAAACATGCTTACAGCCTGCTTCAAAAAACAGCTTCAGCACACACTGTATGGGGGTTGAATATTTTGTATAACGTGAAAGTGCAGAGGGTATTAAGATTCGAGTTTTGTTCAAATAAGGACATGGCTGACTCGACTGACAGGCGGGGACACTGGAGCTGTTGGCTAGGAGGCTTAAAGCCCGCCTCTTTACCTCACACTAGCTCAACAGAAGTTAGGTTGGGTTCAGCATTTCCAATATGGCTCACACCAACGATTGGCTTCAAAACAGCGCTCAGGAACAATTGACTGTATAAATAATGGATGTAGTATCTGTGACGTCACCCATCTTTTCCTAAGCGTTGTTTTAAGCCAATCAACGGCGGCACTCAACCAGGCATAGTGTGACGTAAAGAGGCGGAGTTTGAGCCTCCTAGCCAACAGCTATGTTTTCCCGTCCGGGAGTCGAGTAAGTCATGTCCTTCTTTGGGGAAAAACTGGTAATCTTAATATCTTCTGTACCGTTGCATTAGAAAAAAATTCACCCCCCGTACAGTGTGTGCCGATAGAGAAATTAGCGTCTTTTTTGAATTGGTGTCTATGTGGTTTCCGGTGTTTCTGCAGCCAGCCTCAAGCGGATTCTCAATGAATTGCAGTTTATAACACTTTATATTTTGAGACCTGAGGTTGCCGCTTGTCAGGAACAGATGGGTGACGTCACGGATACTATGTCTATTATTTATACAGTCTATGGCCTGAACTAATCCTTGTACTGACCTTGCATGATAGTTTGAACATGTCATGCTTTTTAAAATAGATTCATGAATTACTTTTGAGTTTATTATTATAAAATCAGAGACTTTTTCACTTTTATGAGTGCCTAAGCCAACTACAAATTGAACTTCTGGCTCTGTGGCAGATCATATGCTGCTTCAATGTCAGACCATGGCAAAACACGAACATCTGTCTCATCTTGGTGTCAGACAATACTTAACTCAAGTGTTTAAAGCCTGATGATGACTAGACTAAATAACCAGAGCAATAACTCAGCAGAACCTCAACCACTCCAGTCTCAACCAATGCAGAAATCCTCCTTACAGAACTGTGTGCACAGGGCAGAAGAATTTTACCAGATGTTAACGACTGGTGACTTTACAATCTCATAGAGTAAATCGTTGGTTTTCAGTTGACTGTGTACCATTTTGATGTGAAGATTATAAATATATTTAATCATATAGTAAGCTTGGTTAATGATGTTCATCTGTAAGGTCCCATCAGAGGCTGCAACCAGTGGTTAAACCATTTCAAATTATGTTTTAAATATTTTGTCCGTTCCAGTTTCCATGTGTGAGGTTGTTGGAGCTTTCATGAAACTGTGAGGCCTTTTCATCCCTCTCCCTCCTTTTGATGTGACTATAACAGAGCTCCCTGAATTACAGAACAGTTTCAATGAATGGAGAAGCATTCAATAACGGTATTCTGGATAGTCTGGATATCTGCAGCCTTTTGATGCATATTGGAGGTGTTTGCAGCTCAGCCAGATGTCCTCCTCTGTCCTTGACATGTATAGAGTTACTGCCTGAGGGGAAACTGCTGCCGATAGTTATCGACCCATCCATTAATACAGCAGACATCTAAATGTCTGTTCTTTGGTCTTAGTTGCAACGTTTTTTGTATGTGTCTAAGTGAGACTTTCATCGGGGTGAATGTGCAAAACTCGCAAACTACAAGGTATGTATTTGTGTTTTGGTCAGCCCAGATAACTTATGTTCAAAATGTGTCCTTTTTTGCCCTTAACACCTTGCTGTGTTTCATAACATATCACTCATATCACTTCTATTCCTGATAGAGAACAATGCTCCAAGATGGCACAAATTAGCTTATGCATGAGTCACCAACTCAAAACACTGTCATCCCCGCAGGATGCCACAGAGAGGCCGATAATTGGTTGAGACTAAAGCAGAGATTTCATTCGACAGACTAAGAAAAGGCTACAGACTGCTTCAGGCATACATGAGATAACACAAAGAGAAACACGCTGGGGGTCCTTCTGATCTTTGACTAACAGAGAAACTGACTCAGCAAGGTCAGTAGCACAAATAGCATCGCACGGCATCTCACTGTAATGATATAGGTTCTCAGGTTACAAGATGCTGATGCAATGAGGAGAGAGAGGGGAAGCTTTGAACTAACAGATGACTAAGTGTTGCATTTACTATTTATTTTGATTAAACGTTACTCTTCTTCTTGATTAATTGAAGAGTGTGGCATTTTTATACATCAATGACCATTACCAGGTATTTGAGGGGACTGCTTCAAATGTGAAAAAAATAATTTAAAGGTTTTAGGATATGAGAAAATATATGCGATAATGTGTATGTTGCGAATGCTCGTATCACGATAAAATGTTTGTTGTGAATGCTCGTATCACGATAACATGTTTGTTGTGAATGCTCGTGTCACGATAACATGTTTGTTGTGAATGCTCCTATTGTGATGAAATGTTTGTTGTGAATGCTCGTATTGTGATAACATGTTTGTTGTGAATGCTCGTATCGCGATAACATGTTTGTTGTGAATGCTCGTATTGTGATAACATGTTTGTTGTGAATGCTCGTATCGCGATAACATGTTTGTTGTGAATGCTCGTATTGTGATGAAATGTTTGTTGTGAATGCTCGTATTGTGATAACATGTTGTAAATGCTCGTATTGTGAACATGTTTGTTGTGAATGTTCGTATTGTGATAACATGTTTGTTGTGAATGCTCGTATCGCGATAACATGTTGTAAATGCTCGTATTGTGAACATGTTTGTTGTGAATGTTCGTATTGTGATAACATGTTTGTTGTGAATGTTCGTATTGTGATAACATGTTTGTTGTGAATGTTCGTATTGTGATAACATGTTTGTTGTGAATGCTCGTATTGTGATAACATGTTTGTTGTGAATGCTCGTATTGTGATAACATGTTTGTTGTGAATGCTCGTATTGTGATAACATGTTTGTTGTGAATGCTTGTATTGTGATAACATGTTTGTTGTGAATGCTCGTATCGCGATAACATGTTTGTTGTCAATGCTCGTATTGTGATAACATGTTTGTTGTGAATGTTCGTATTGTGATAACATGTTTGTTGTGAATGCTCGTATTGTGATAACATGTTTGTTGTGAATGCTCGTATTGTGATAACATGTTTGTTGTGAATGCTCGTATTGTGATAACATGTTTGTTGTGAATGTTCGTATTGTGATAACATGTTTGTTGTGAATGCTTGTATTGTGATAACATGTTTGTTGTGAATGCTCGTATTGTGATAACATGTTTGTTGTGAATGCTCGTATCGCGATAACATGTTTGTTGTGAATGCTCGTATCGCGATAACATGTTTGTTGTGAATGCTCGTATTGTGATAACATGTTTGTTGTCAATGCTCGTATTGTGATAACATGTTTGTTGTGAATGCTAGTATTGTGATAACATGTTTGTTGTGAATAGTTGATTTGTGATAACATGTTTGTTGTGAATGCTCGCATTGTGATAACATGTTGTGAATGCTCCTATTGTTATAACATGTTTGTTGTGAATGCTCGTATCGCAATAACATGTTTGTTGTGAATGCTCTTATTGTGATAACATGTTGTGAATGCTCGTATTGTGATAACATGTTTGTTTTGAATGCTCGTATTGTGAGAACATGTCATAGGATATTTTTAAAACTCAGAAGTTAAATTTTGTATCCTTTGTTGCTTTAGAAAAAGCATTTAAGCCATTATCATATTAAGAACTAATTCCATCCATCCAATATTTAATTCATTGGCTTCTTTTTAGAGTCTTAAACCTAGCATAAGGAAGAGATAGAAAGACTGTCAGACAATAGTCACGTCTGAAGATGAAGCTATGTTGTCCTGCGGTCACCTCGAACATTTCATGTGGGTTGTCAGTGGGTTGAAGCGGTGGCCTACGTCCGTCCATCCCACTCTCCTTCCCCTTCACAGACTACATCTTTCAACCCCCCATCCCACGTTCCTGACTCCTCCCCTGCTCCTTCCTGTCTCCACCATTCTATTCCTCCCTCAGTTCTACCAGCTGTTCCAACAAAGAACTGCCTTCACACTTTTAACCTCACTGATCCGCTCTGATGATGACAAACTGAAAATCCTTTCTAAAAGATAGAAATCAGATCACATAATGTAATATTATTCAGATGCATTAAGTGTCATAGTGTGTTTGTAGTCCAATATCCTTACCCTTTATGCTCTGGGAAATGTTGTAGGCCTGATATATACAAATGGCTGTTTGTTTAGGTTTAAGTTAACTGACCAATAAAGACTCTGCAGAAAGATCCCCTAAAAAAACTCCAGACTCAATTATTAAGATGTCTAAAAGATGCACTCATCTTGAGATATAAGTGACAACCCATGACACTACATGCTGTAAAATGCAAAGCAGCCTGTACTACAGTGTAACCAAGTTGAAGACAGTGCCCAGGGCCCATAGCAAGCTGGCAGCACATATTAAACTGGTCAGACAGACACAGCGTGGCACTGGACAACACACTGTTCCTTTGTTTGGGAGGCAGAGACGGACACCAATCTATACTATGTGTGCATCATGATAGGATAAAGCACCAGAAGTGGGATTAGATTTGATAACTTGCAAAAAAAATTAAATAACTAATGTAAAACGATGACTCAACATCTATTGATTTTACAGCCAGCGTGACTGATGCATGCATAGAAGGGGAAAATTGCATTCAGAGTGTCCTTGTATACCCTGTTATTTTGGAGATATTCTAACTAAGTGCATAGTAAACAGTGGGAAGTCAGTCTGAAACCTTGTGATAAGTATTTCAAACACTAAGGATCATTTATGTCCACTACTTCATTATTGACTTTCACTTCTCTTTTTTTCTCTTCGTTGTGTCAATGATTTCCAACCTTTATGCCAAGGTGTTAAATGACACAACACCACTACAGCGAACACAAAAAAGTCTCCTCATACTAACACTGTCATAGTGCAGTATTACTACAAACCACGTATCATAAACAAAGTGAAACAAGCTCAAAGCCATCAGGGGTTAACATTAACACCCCATGAGGTGGTTACGCAACAACCAAAGAGTTGAGAACCAAAATCCAGACAACCCAAACAGCAGAACATGAGACCCGGTCCCCCCAGCTGGAGGTCAAGTCAATGTTCTCACCCCATGCAGTGAGAGCTGCTAATACAGCTAATCTGGTTTACTATTGACTGGTGGGCTTAACAAACTCACACATGGTATTAAAAATAATGTGTAGTGGAGGGTAGGCTAGATGCATAAGTGTGCACTCACACTAGGGCCAGTTGCCATGTAGAGCCCTGACTAGGGGTAGGAATTGATAAGATTTTATCAATGTCAATGTCATTGTCGATTCTGCTTATCAATCCAATTCCTTATCAATTCTCCTAACGATTCCTGAGTATTTTTTGAGGGGGAAAAAAGTAGTTCTACACAGTCTTCCGCCGCAGAGTGACGTGATGTGACATGACGTGACGTCGACCTGGTAAATGAATCGTTAAGAAGAATGGATAACATTTGAGGTGTACAATTCCGATGGAATTGATCAATTGGAACCGGTTCTAAGTCGGATCCGGTTATTCGATTCCCACCCCTAGCCTTCACTCACATTGCTCCATGCCCAACCAGGCTGAGCATGGGGACCTTTTGTACGTACAGTATGTAGAAATATGACACAGGCATGGCTTTACGTCATCAAGAAATGTGGTCCCAGATTCAACAGCACAGAGGATAATCATGTCTGCCCACATTTTGAATAAACTCTCAACCTCTGCATCACACCAAGGTGAATCCATTGCCACCTTCGTTTAAAATAATCGTCTAGATGAACAGTCCCATTGATTATACATCACGTTGCATACCCATGTAGTGCTTGTGCTCATGCATGAATAACTGCAACGTGTGGAAGTTACACCAAAATGTGCCAGGGTCAAGGAAGTGTGGCGTATTTGAGCATGGTACAGAGCACTCTCACTACTCAAACAAACTGGGAGTGAAATGTCCTTGGGCTTGCTAGGTGAGTGTATCCTAAGAGTCAAGACATTGGACAAAACAGGAATTTTCAGCAACATTACAGACAAGTGGGTCTACAGTGTTTCTGAAGTAGTGATTCAAAATCTAAATGCAAAGTAGCTTTGTGTACATTGTTAGCATTCTTTTTCTTGCTCCGTAACAACGCTGTGAGAGGAAATTAGGCCTTCCATAACTATCACCATTCATTTCATAAGAATCATTTTGAAGCTAGAGTAGGCAAATCAATGTTGTGGCACTTGTATGATGTGTTCTCTGTATGTCTGGACAGCCCTCACTAAATCAAATGTTTATCTATTATCTGTTATCTGTAGCTTTTATGGGTCTGATGAGAAGCTGCAGCCTGTGAGCTAGTTCCTCAAAAATAGCAACAGAGATAGGTACTTGACTGTACATTTTCAAATGTTTAGGGAGACAGGGGATTTGCTTGGAGACTTCAAGGATTTTGCTTACTCTTGTTGTTTCTCCAGAGAAGCTTTCCTTAACTGTAACTGAACCTGCATAAAGCCTTAAGACATTCAGGGTGAAACTGAACTGTTGAACTCCTTAGGTTACAGACAGGATATTGAAAGCCTCTCTTTTCCCCCATGTTCAATAACAAACAGGTTACATGCAGGATGACAATGAATTACGTGTAGGGCTGTAAGGATACACTCAACCCACGATTGGATTCGAATCCCAATACGATTCACTCACGATTCTCTAACGATTTTCAAGAAAACTGGATTGGACTCAAAATCTAAATAACTATTACTTTATTTCAATTCTCGGATATCGACAGTTGCAATATATATTTTTTCTTTTATATGTCTTTGTAAACAAAGAAATCCTTTTTCATTTTTAGTGTGTGTTGTAACTCAAATAAAACCACTGCACACTTTTTTTCAGCACCTTGCAAAAAAACTAAACATGACCGCACAAAAATACCTTGCTGGAAAATTTCATAACAATTATAGAGAAATGGAAAGTGAACGATTCCCAAATGAAAGTATTAAATATTAAAACAAATAAGGTAAATCTCTTTAAATTAGGGATTTAAATTTCAAGTATTTTCCTTGATCGATCTTTGGAAATGTTAACGATCAATTATCGTTTAATCATTCAAAAAGCATAAAAGTTTTCCATGTCAAAAAGAATGCCAAATGCTTTTTATCCCCCTGAATCAAATTTTCCTTCATGACACAATGTATATAACTGTCAGTATTAAACAGCTAAGGATCATATTGTGGTGTTCAAAATGTTAAACATGCTGAATATCAACGTAAGGAGCAGGCTTATAAATAATCTCAGCGGACGCATGGTATATGTGAAGACTCAGACTTCAACGTGTGGATTTACTGCAACAGGACAACTGAACAGGATCATATCTTAGACTCACAGTGTCCAGTTTTCTGTCTACTCGTTCTTACTGAGAAAAATAAGCATGTGGACGCGGTTATGTGTCGGCCGGGAGCGCAACCGAGTCGTTATCAGTCCAGCAGCGGAGAAAAAAAAAAGAGCGCTCATGGAGACCTGTCACTCAGCCGCAGCCCCCAGCTGAGCGTCTCCGCTGTGTGCAGTCAGCTGATTAAAATCGAGACATGCTTTAAACTTAAAGCACCTCCACTCAGCGAGTGACGAGAGAGCAGCGCAAGAGACTTAATAATGTTGAACGAGCGGAGTATAATGCAGAAAGCGCCTTCAACTGTTTAAAAATAATATCCAGATACAAATTATGTTGAATCGATTTTAATCCACTGTTCTTTGTATCGATTTTTTACCGATTTGCGATATATCCTTAAATCCATATTGATCGGTGATCGCCATTTGACCTAATCATCTCATCCGATCATTTACGTCCACTGTCACTCAACTCTCTTACCTCTTGTGAAACTATTCACTAGGCAAACACAAGTATCGGATAGGGACTCGATATCTGCAAATATTCAATATTAAAAAATCAGATCGGGATTGGGTGCCAAAAAAAACCTGATTGGGACATCGCTAATTAGATGTAAGACACAAATACTCCTCTGCTGGGCAAGCAATCATTTCTGACTATAGTACCTTCCCGTCCACTCACTGTAACAAGCTGTTGTGAGTAGAAGTGTTTACTCATACAGTGTTGGCTCAAACCAATAGAACAGCACTAACTCATGCCACAGTGTGCATGGGGGGGTCCACCAGTATGTGCATGTGTATGTGAGTGTGCACTTAAAACAATAGCCTCATTGTGCCCCTATGCCCCTGTAGTGACCTAATGGGAACAGATTGGGCATGTGCAATACCGTGGAATTGTTTGGGACAATGGCTAAACAATGCTTTTCTGTCCAAATCCACACACACTCGCACAAATACAGAAACTCTGGCAAACAAACAACAGTGTGTGAAAAGCTCCCAGGCTTCACAACATGTATGGGTTGTAGGTAGAACATCTGAGGCCTCGAAGCTACACAAAAGTGAGGCGACAAAAGGCCAGTGTGCAAGCAGTGAGGGCTGAACACATGAGATGATGACAAAACGAGTAACTGCGAGAACAATGGGCCGGCCTTCTAAAGAGCAAAAAAAACGACCACAACAGTCCTCCCGTAGCTTGACGAGTTAATGTGAAAGAGAGCTGCTCTTAAGTCCTCAACTCAAACCTACCTCCTCATATCTCTGTTCTTAGAGCTCCTGTGTGTTTCCCTCCGTCATCCCTCTTTCCTTGTTTCCCACTCACTCATCCATACACTTCAGGCTCCATAATGAGCAGCAGTTCCCACTGAAATGAGGCTAGATTACTGCCATGCAGGCTGAGTCAGGGTGTTCCAGTTTTCTGCAGGCTGCTCCCACTCTCTATAGCATGATTTTTTTTGTCTTTACACCTCCACATTCGACAAAGCATTGCTTATACGTAATTGCTTGTGCGTCACAGTCTTCCCCTTAAATTACCCCATTTATTAGTGTTTGCTTACACATAAGGTAAAGGAGCAAAAGTTACATGCTGCTCCCCTGCTACTCTGGGATCATTCTTTTATTTCCTTTCACAGTTTGACCTCTGTGGGCAGATTTCACACACTCAATCATCACATTAACGCCGGGCCTGCGCATCACTGGTCGGATGACACTGCACTGTGTCTGCCCAGACGTCCCAAATGAGGCTGTATTCTAAGCCAACATTAATCACCACTAACACACTTTTTCTCTACAACAGTTACTAGGCCATCATAGTTTCTAGCATTCAATCGCCAACTTGCTAGCTTCCGAGATTAAATTAAAATTTCACTGCGATGTAATCACGTAAAAGGCCCGATGATAGAGAGGACCTTATTGATCAATCACTGCGAGCCATTTCAGAGATAAGATGACGGAAAAGACGAGTTTCATTCGAGAGGAGAGGATTTGTTTTCACTAAGCACTTTAACAATGATGTGATGAAGGAGTCCTGCAATCAAGTACATGCCATGTAGCTACAAGTCTGTGAAGGTTCTCACTCATCCAGGCTGTGGTAATCCAAAGCTTGATCTATAAGGCAACTGGACTTGGTAGAAATTCTTGAAGACGTTTCACCTCTCCTCTGAAAGGCTTCTTCTGTTCTTCAGTTGGTGCTACCTGAACACACCCATGACTGTTTGAGGCTTAAGGTGCATTTCGACCAGAGGAACTTTACCCCTGAACTAGGGACTTTACCCCTGAACTACATGCGTTTCGACTGGAGGAACCGGGGTCTAAATTTAGTTAAGGGGTAGATCATCTCCCCCCTGAAAAGCCCCTGCTTGGGGGGTAGTACTTTTCAAAGGTCCTGGGACTTTCAGTTAACACAGTTGTTGAAACACAGAGGGAGTTCCTAGGAATGCATGCTAGTTTAGGTTTTTAACAAGATTTCAAAATATTATTTAATATTATTTTTTTTCTCCATACATCACTGGCCTGATATGCACAATCTAACCGGGACTTAGACTCATGGTCGAAATGCACCTCAAGAGTTCCGGGGTCTTTTAGCCCCCAGAACTACTTTACCCGGAACTAAAAGGTTCCTGTGCCCCTATTGTTCTCTGCGTTTCGATTGTGAGCTTAAGTCCCGGGTAGATTGTGCAAATCAGACCAGTGACGTATGGAGAAAAAAAATAATATTCAATAATATTTTGAAATCTTAATAAAAAACTAAACTAGTGTGCATTCCCAGGACCTCCCTCTGTGTTTCAACAACTGTGTAAACTTCACAAACACTGTTACGTTCAACCGAAAGTCCCAGGACCTTTGAAAAGTACTATCCCCCAAGTAAGGGCTTTTCAGGGGGGAGATTATCTACCCCTGAACTAAATTTAGACCCTGGTTCATCTGGTCGAAACGCACAAAGTTCAGGTGTAAAGTCCCTGGTTCTGGGGTAAAGTTCCTGCAGTCGAAAAACGCCTTTATATTTTCTAGCTCTTCCCCAGTCTGGTCAGAACTGAAAAAGACTTTCAGAGGAGGGGTGAAAAGTCTTCAAGAATTTCTACCAAGTCCAGTTGCCTTACGGATCAAGCTTTGAACATGTAGCTACAAACTTTTCAAAACCTGTATTGAAAGTACAAAATATACAAAATATTGCAGCTAAGGATCTGGATGAAACCAAGCAGCAACCTCCAGTGTTGAAAAAAGAAGCCAATGTGGAAGGGCCTTGAGCATCCACTTAAGACTGGCTCTAATAGCCAAGGAAACCCTGTATAGCCCACTATCAAAAGGGGCAACGTTACAGTAGAAAAAGAGTGGATGGGTAGTGACTTTTTTTCATGACTCACCTGTTTTGATTAAATTAAAGCTCAAAGTAAAGACATACATTGCATCATTAGGGGTGCGGTGAGTTGTTTGACAAGTGGATACCTCAACTGTTTGCCTGGAAGCTTAAGGCCCGCCTCTACTCCGCCTCTTTGCCTGTTTCTAGAGTGATCAAAAGTTAGGGTTGAGTCAGCATTTCCAATATGGCGACCACCATTGTTGGGCTTAAAAAGCGCCTTTTCAGAAACAAAAAACAATGCCACGCTGATGTTTGACACCGTCATCGAGTGAGTCCTGGTACATTTTGTTCCTTTCTCCAAATACATACTGGTTGTAGTGATACTCCACATACTCCTCATGACATATAAAGCATGCCAGAAATAATCTTTCTTCTACTACTTTCACTCAGTTCAGGGTACAGTCTGGCAAAAAGAGATATTTCTAGGAACTACTTATGATAGCAGTTTTCTTGCATTCTTATGTCCTCACATACTCTTCTATACGTACTCTATAACTTCCTGCAAGTGTAGGCATATGTTCAAGCATCATTCAGCACTCTGTCACTCACAAACTTGTCATTGCATGCAACAACAAACATTGTCCCTTTGCCAAGTAGGTCTCTGCCAATATGAAATCAAAACAGAGGTAGTGATATTTAATTAACAAATAAGAGATTCATAAATAAACTGCACGTTTGGCATCACAATGAGCAAATTAGTTATTACATAACTTCATCATTCAGGGCAGACTTCAGAGGGTACAGGATGAGATACTGGCTGAACCTGCCTTACAACTAGGCAGACTGATGATTAGCACACGCCTCTTGTTGAGGCACCACAGCACTGTGGGCAAGTTGGGAACAGATCACACAGAGTAAACTTATCTTTCATTCAAAGTAACATATTCTCCTCTCTGCAGGATGCATTTGATTATCTAATCACACACTTTTTTACTGAAGAATCTGTCTATTAGAGGATACTTGGGCACGTTGTTGTTGGTGTTTTTTTTACAGTGTAAATCCTGTCCCATTGCAGCCACTTCAGGATGGTCTCTGTTGTGTGACTTGTGGTGGCACGCAAACATTCCCTAACCTCCATAAAGTCACTCTGATCCAATCAGTCTGTGAACAGTAGGAATCCTAAGAATGTTATGAGCAGACTTGACTCTAAAATAAAAGCACACGAATACACCAGCCATGACTCCCACAGGTTAGACCTCTTCTTTCTGGAAGTTTGTCAGCTTTGAAGTTATTATTCGTAACGGCACAATGTTCAAGTAGCATTGGTCAGCTAAATGAATCTGAAAGACATTGAGAGTGTTTACGTCTGTCATATCTGGAGCCTATAAATTAAACATCAAGCAGACTAAGCACCTAAACAAACCGATGATATTTGCTTCTATTTAAAAACTAAATGATCGTCTTAAAGTTGGATATGAGTTCAGGATATGTACACTACCAGTCAAAAGTTTGGAAAAAACCTTCTCATTCAACAGTTATTGTTTATTTGAGTTACTTAAAACAGTGTAGATTAACACTGAAGGCATCAAAACTATGAAAGAACACATATCGTAGTGTTGTAGTACTCGAGACCGGTCTTGGTCTTGAGGTCTCTTATTTCAGGTCTCGTCTCGGAATCGAAAGCATTTTTACTCGGTTTTGTCTCGGTCTCGGACTGGGCGGAATCCGTATTTTATATCAAGACCGGTCGAGACCACCACTGATGCATTCTGTGTCCCTGTCATTACTGTGATAAGAGAGAAAAACAAAACTTAAGGAGTACAAAAAAAGGCGACGAAGACAAAACCAAACCTTGTTTGTTGCTGTCAATTGTACTTAAAGCAAAGTTAAATAAAATAAACAGAAGTCTTTTATTTTGTTTACTCTCATGATGATTTTTCATTGATATGGTCTTGGTCTTGTCTCAGTCTTGCCCTACCTTGGTCTTGGTCTTGACTTGGTCTCGAGCCCTAAATATGTTGGTCTAGGTGCACTCTGGTCTCAGACATGTCTTGGTCTTGGCTAATGTGGTCTTGACTACAACACTAGTATATTGAGTTATTTAATTAACAAAAAAGTGTCAAACAAACCAGGATGTTTTATATTTTAGATTCTGTAAAGTAACCCCCTTTTCCTTCATGACAGCTTTGCACACTCTTAGTATTCTCTCAGTCTGCTTCATGAAGTAGTTTCCTGAATGGTTTTTAATGAACATGAGCCTCGTCAAGAGTTTATTTGTAGAATTACTTGCCTTCAGTTGTGTTGATCAGAGGTAGGGTTAGTACACAATGGATAGCTCAATTTGCCTGCTGCTGTAAACCAGATTATGGCAAAACCAGATTATTTCTAAATTTTGAAGTCTTCAGTATCAATCCACAATGTCAAAAATAATTAGAATAAATA